>NC_058523.1:374382916-374685947 GCF_904849725.1 Hordeum vulgare subsp. vulgare
TTTTCTTCTCCAACTAAGTAAGAATATAATATTCTAATTCTTATAGCCTACTTATGTCACCTTATTGTACTTGCTAATAATGAAAATCAAGAATGCTCCTGCCTTGCACCGTTGCACGTCGAAACCAGGGCCGTTCAACCTTTCTGCAAAACGAACAAAACGCCTCAATATTTCGAAGATAACGAACGCATCTATCTGCCCGGATACGTGACTAATGGAGGCGTTGCGCGTATGGAGGGCTTCCTCCAATCTCCTCGGCTTCGCGGCCTCCCGCGCCGCCGCCGCCGCCGCCTCGGCCGGGAGGGCCCATCGTTTTCACATCCGCTGCTGCTCTCCGGCTGCTGCCGCCACCACGAAGCCGCCGCAGGACCGGCGCCGCCGCAGCGCCTCCTCATCCTCCACCTCCGACCGCGACTCTATCCGCGCCATTCGCCTAAAAAAGGTCAGCTCTTCGTCAGCCGCAACTTGCCAGTTGCCACGCCTCTACTTGAACGCTGTTAGGCAAACCATTCTACTCCCCACAATCTGTGGCCGATACAGCTGTGAATCTGCTTGAGATCAGCAGCTTATTTGGCTTGCTAGGTCGAGGAGCTAAGAGGGATGGGTTACGAGCCGTATGCGTACAAGTGGGACAGGACTCACACGACCAAGGAGCTTCAGGAGAGGTACACCCATCTCGAGGATGGTGAAGTCTGCACCGAGGCGGCGGTTTCCATTGCTGGTAGGATCGTTGCCCGAAGAGCATTTGGAAAACTTGTTTTCATGACCATAAGAGACGACTCCGGAACTATTCAGGTTCGATCTTCAAATGATTTGCCATCTATTGCCAGTCAAATTACCTGTGTGAATCAGACAAGGATTGTTGCTTTATAATTTTCCAATAGCAATATGTTTTCTGCCTGACCTTGTATTTGAAACTGGCTAAACATGTCATTGCAAATATTAAAATTGGTTGCCCTATGAGTTAGAAAAGTTTGGTCAGAACTCTGGAAATTCAGCTTCTTAGCCACTGGAAAGTGAGCCGTACGATAGTTTGGCAACAAACCAAGTGAAGGTCAAATACAATGATTTGTTTACTTTCAAATAGTAGTTGTCTCAAGAAGCCCTGAACTTAGTGTTACATACTACTCACTCTTCTTAATATATGTCAATGTTTTTGTGCTCCATTTTTGCATATTATCTACTCCCTCTGTACCTAAATAATTGTAGTTGGGGAGAACTAGTTTAGTTCTCCCCAACTACAATTTTTTAGGTACAGAGGGAGTAGATGTGTGAGGCATGTGAACGCCTGAATCCAAACTAAACGGACCAGTATTTGTCTATTTGATGCGAGATATTTAACTGATCGAACATCCGATTCTTATGAAAATCTGAGCACATTCTAAAGCAGCTTATGATGGACACAAAGTTGTTTCACTATCCAATTCAAATTCTGTTTGTATGACCTTAACTTGACAATTTTAGTTTGCCTGGTAGGTAAGCTTAAGACTGCACTAAACACTTTAATCATGTACTCTGTGGATTTGTTGAACATTAGTAAAAGGCCATCAGGTGACATTGTATGTTGTGACTATTGTTTCCATTGGAGTTTGGCTTCTTCCCGATGCAGATGAAGTCTACCAGATCATGTTCTGCAGTTTACAATTTGTATTTCTTGTGGCTAGTACCTACTAGAACTTGGTGGTTATTCATTTAATTGTTGAAGATATTTTGCGCGATATACATTATAAAACTTCCCTTTTGGCAATTGTTAGCTTTACTGTGAGAAAGAAAGCCTTACGGAGGAGCAGTTTGAGCAACTGAAGGCATTTATTGATGTTGGCGATATCTTAGGTGCAAGTGGGTCCATAAAGAAGACAGAAAAAGGTTTAGTATTAATAATCCTTATACTGATGTGTCAATACTGTCTATTATATTTGGGATTTTCTTTTTGTCAGTCGACTGAGAATGAGTTAAACCTCAGTCGACCGAGTTGCACATTACCAAGCCTAAACTTGCACAGAAAATTCACATCCAGGAATAGGCTCCATGCACTTTTCCAAACCTAAAATTGCATTCAACTGTTATTTGTATAGTTTTTTTCTTCTGTTCTCTGTAGGTGTAAAATCCCACAATTCCAATATATTAAGAGAAAATATGTGCAATAGTTAAAGGGTCAGAATATGCAAAGAAGCTAACCTAGGGTGGTAGGAAAGAGATCCAGCGTATCAACCTATCTCTATGCTTGATCTTAACCCTATGAGCTAGCAGAGAGATACCACGAACAAAGTTGCAGCGCCATGCTGTAAAAGAGGGCTTGCAGAAACAAAAACCTTGCCATTATGCTGAAGCCAAGTGTGCCAGCAAACTAGAAACACCACCTCAGAGAAGAAAGGCTCCCCAAATCCCTCCCTTGCCGCCCAAGCAATCTGGTGCATGTTGCCACCTCCAGATCAGTCAATTTGCAAATAATTCCACACACGGCAACTAAAATTGCTCAGTCACCTCGTCACATAGTTCTTAAATTTGGCCATCCGAAAAAAGTCGAAATATCAACTTAGCATGTTAGGCTGTTTCACGATCGAAGTGGTACTCCCTCCAATCCATATTACTTGTCGCAACTTTAGTACAACAAAAATGAGCTACATAGCAGAATGCTGCAAAGTTACCAAGGACATGTGTTAGTAGGTCTGGTTATAGCATTATAGCAGCATGAAATCTCTGTGAATGACTAAAGTTTATATATCATAAAAAAAACTCGGCTAACAGGCACCATCACCGTTGCATTTTTAACCAGAAGAAACTACCATGAGGTGGAGGCCAAGCTTCGAACCTGAGTGGACTGAGCACGCGCACTCATGCCTCTAGCCAACTGAAGGATGCACAGTTCTTAAAGTTTATATATTATGGCAGCTAAATACTATTACCTGGGGTAGATGAGTTCTGTTCATGCCACTTTATGTACACATTACAATGTCATATAGTTTGTTCAGGTGCTAGTAATCTAGCATGCATTTAGATAGCTCAATATTCACTATAGTTCTTCTATTAACCTGCACTTGTATTTGACATGATGGATTTCACTGCAGGGGAACTATCTGTTTACGTCAACTTTTTTGAAATCCTTACAAAATCCTTACTCCCGCTACCAGATAAGTATCATGGCTTGACAGATGTGGACAAGCGCTATCGCCAAAGGTTAGCTTTTGTTTTGGTTCATAGTATATCCTTTTGTTCCTGAATATACATTTGATACTGTGCTATGTGCCATCTTCATACAAACCATTTCGCAGCTATTAATTGGGTTGGGTCTTAATGTATTTTGTTTGGTTTGACTGATGTATTTCTAATTGGAGAATTCATGACATTAGCATTCATATGCCAGTTAGTACACTAGTATCCGGTGAAACATTAATGTGACAAATGTTCTCCAATGATATACATAAATTATATCAGTCATTTTTTGTATATTACTCCCTCTGTAGTACAAAACTGAGTCATTTTTGAGTCACTTATTTTGGGACGGGGGAAGTACAATTTACAGATGCTCACTGTCGATCTCATCCTATTTCAATGGCATAAATGGTTTAATGGTCCTTTTTGCTAATCTGTTACTTACATTTGTCTGCCCCCTGCTGCAGTAATGCTTGCTGTTTAAACTGAAAACGGGATCCTAACATTCTAGATTCATGTCATTTTTATTTGATTAAATATGTTTTACTTATCTTGTTATGTCTTTACAATTTTTGATTTAGTATCTATGGGCTATGGCAACTATTATTCATATGTTCCAAAATTCAACTCATCTTGTGTGTTATTTGTACCTTATGTTAGGTACATTGACATGATTGCAAATCCTGAGGTTGCTGATGTGTTTCGAACAAGATCAAAGGTACTGAATACTGTTGTATATAGAAACATATTTTCCTTAGGGAAACGGAGGTAGATTGTGGAACACTGAACAGAGAGTCCTGTCATTTGTACTATGTTGGATAGTAAGATACATCCTTAGTTCATCGAAAAGTACCCAGTTTGATGAAATATGATGGACTGGCAGTGGTATGCATCATTTGTTGAAGTTACCTTCTATTGTTGTCTTAGCTATTTTCATTTCTCATAGGTCGTTTCTGAAATCCGCAAGACAATGGAATCATTTGGGTTCATTGAAGTTGAAACGCCAGTTCTACAGGTTTGGTTTCTGTATATTCTTTAAATTATCACTCTGCAGGATTAATCACTGATGTAATTTCCGGTTTCTAGCTTGATAATAGGGCATTGATGAGGTCATATATGTTAAATTTTAGTTGCTGCTTATTCTTATATAGAAAATAGGTGGTCTGTAACCAACTAGCCAAGTATTCATTCTCGGTTTAAACAGAGCGGAGGAGAATCTAGATGTTGAATCTTTCATCTAGTTAACCTTGTATCTGGGATTACCATATGTATAACTCATAGTTATGATCTTAAATATAGTTTACTTGGTGGTTGTCATGCTGTTGCACAAAACTACTCCCTCCGTCCCAAAATAAGTGTCTTAACTTTAGTACAATTTTGTACTAGAGTTAGTACAAAGTTAAGACAGTTATTTTGGGATGGAGGGAGTATTTTGCCAACCTTACATGTTAATATGTTATGCTTCTAATAATTCCATTTTAAACAAATTCCTGTCTAAAAGGGCTAATTTAGTTTTATATCTATTTTACAGTACATACAAATAAGACAAAACTTGTCCGTGCCCAACACTTTTATTTGTTCTACTCAACATATTTTTTCTCGAACAGGCATGTTAGTGTTTGTCATTTTATTAGAAGAAAACACTAAATATGGTGGTATTCTTACAAAGCCAGCAAGCAAAAAAGCAAAAGAAAAGAAATAAAAATTACTGTACAGATGCTAGAGCTACAAGCTTTGTGATAATACTCTGGGTCCGGCCAGGCTTTGCTCCAAACTCAAAACGATAAGCCTGAGCCTATCATGTAACATGTAAACAGTAGCATTTTAATCATTTTTTAGAAGCATTGATTTAATCATTTTTTGCCTTTTTGGATAAACAATATCGTCAGTGTGTTTTAATAAAAGACTACATTTTAAGTATTTTGGGCTTAAGAGCCCCGCTTCGGGGAAAAAGTTGATCCAGGCCATGCGGCGGGCTTTTTGGCCGGGCCCGTTGGGCTGCACTGCCCATGCTCAGGCCGACACTTGAGCAAGAAGACGCATAACGCCCCTCTAACTTCATCTCAGACATGCATACTTACAACTTACTGTCTTTTACATGACAAAAACATGTCTACCTTAACACGGATTGGGAATGAGATAATTCTTCTGACACCTTTTTGGTATTAGACACTAATAGCAGTATGACACATGATAAGAGGGCCATCCCACTTTTGAGAGAGTGCAGCTGGCAGCCGGCAAGGTATTACTGGTCGTGTTGGGCTAAGACACCGAAGCAATAAGCTTACCTAACAAGGCTACCATAGATTCATTCTCTTGGTTTGTTGGACTGGAAGTGCATATACACTTGTCTATATGGTGAGAACTAGCTTCAAGCATCTGGATATTGGATCCCGATCAGCTTGTCAGGATAATCTCTGCTTGATCCTATCTAATTTTTTTTTTTGAGAAAATGCAAAAGACCTATGCGTCTCGTCTCATTTCATTGAAAATGAAGGAGTTTGAGTTATGATCCTCCTAGTAGGCAAGCATACAATGTAAAAACGCGAAATTAGTGTACATCCCAAGTCGGGGTGGGGGGGGGGGGGGGGGTGAGGGCTCTAAGCCCCAGCGCACCAGCTCTAGCCCAGAGGGCTGCCTCGTCCTTGATCCTAGTCATAAGTGCAGTAATCGAGGGGTTGGCCTTGTCGAAGACCTAGTCATTCCGGTGTTTGCAGAGCATCCAGGATATGAGCAGGGTCGTGGAGGCGAGGCCCTTGCGCATGGGCTTGGGCGTGAGCTGCCTCGCGGAGAGCCACTAGTGGTTGATCAATGGCTTGCTGTTGGGTGGGTTGCAGGGTACCCTCAGTTAGCTAAGTGCCTCGTACCATACCTGCCTAGAGAATGGGCAGGTGAGGTGGAGATGCTTGATGGTCTCCGGCGCCTGGTTGCAAAGGGGGCAGCGCACGGGGTGTTGCAGGCCGCGGCGGGCGGGGCGTTCAGCGGTCCAACACCTGTCAAGATGGGCAAGCCAATGGAAGAACCGGACGCGAGGCGGTGACCAGCACTTCCAGTTGAGCTTCCAAGCGTCGCAGGTAGTGGAGCCGTGGAATGTGGTGAGGTAGGCAGACTGTGCGGTGTAGGCGCCCTTCGAGCTCCACTTCCAGATTAGGCGATCCGGCTCAGCAAAGAGCGTTGTGTGCTCGATCATGTGTCAAAGCTGTAGGTATTCGCCGATTTCATGGATGCCAATGGTGCCCTGGATGTCCCGCGCCCAACGGTTAGCCTGAAGGCCGTCCGCCACCGTTCGCAGTTTGCGGCTACGTTTGGGGATGCATGAGAATAGATGCGGCGCGATCTCATGGACTAAGCGTCCTGTGATCTAGCGGTCCTCCCAGAACATGGCCTGTTTGCCGTTGCCGATTTGCATGGTGGTCGAGGCGAATAAGAAGGCTCGCTCATCAGCGGAGAACTGTAGATCAAGACCGCTCCAAGCTCTAGTGCTGTCGGTGCGGCTGAGCCACAGCCAACGTGTGCGGGGCGCGAGGCCGGTGCGCTCGAGGTCAAGGACGCCGAGTCCACCATGCGAGATTGGTCATGCAACACGCCGCCAATTAACGTAGCAGTTGCCCCCATTGGCTTCTGCGCGTCCACCCCAGAGGAATCCTCTCTGGATTTTCTCAAGCGGCTTTAGGATCTTTGGGGGTGCCAGTACCAGCAACTGGTGGATGGGGATTGAGCTGAGCACGGCCTTGACGAACGCGAGGCGGCCGGCTTTGTTAATGAGCTGTGCCTTCCTCGTAGGGAGCATGCCAACGGTTCTGTCAACCACGGGCTGAAGCTGAGCTGCGGAGGGATGCCTGATCGTCAAAGGAATGCCAAGGTAGGTGATAGGCAGGTCTACAATGGGGCAGCAAAGCAAGTCGATGACGGGCGCCACATCGTCGGCATCGCAACGAATAAAGGTGGCCGAGCTCTTGAGGAAGTTCATCTGGAGGCCCGAGGCACGTCCAAAGAGCTGAAGAATTCCTTTCACTGCCTGGATGCGGCTCTGCGAGGGGTGGCAGAATAGGATCACATCGTCCGCATATAGCGAGACGGCGGGGATCAATCGCCAGGGGTGAAGCTGCTCCAGGATGCCCATCTCGGTGGCGCAGCGTAGAAGGCGGCCGAGCGTGTTTACCGCGAGGACGAAGAGCTGGGCGAGAGGGGATCGCCCTGTCGAAATCCACATCGGTGCCAAATGGCCGGGCCGGGCTTGCCGTTCAGCAGCGAGAGGGGATCACCCTATCTAGATTATTTGGCTTTCCAGTAGTTGGTATCAGAAATATAATTTCATAATGTGTACTTAGTTTATTCGAAGCAACATATTTATGATGATGGTCGAAGTGTCACCTTGGAGACTGATAAAGAACGACCTACATTTTGACCCTAGAGGTAGTAGAAACATATAGTTTATGTAATGTCCAATATGTTGTTTTAATAACACATTAATGATATCAGCATAGCTAAGCCAATGGGGGGCACAATCTAGTGTAATAGCACTAATAAACGATCTTGTTCTTTTGTACCTTTTGCGTGTGCCTATGATCACTTTTGGGGTCTTCTCTGACCTTTTTTCTTTCTTTCTCGAAACGGGAAAATATAGGGAGCAGCAGGTGGTGCTGAAGCAAGACCTTTTATAACTCACCATAACTCCCTCCAAAGGGATCTTTACTTGAGGATTGCAACGGAACTGCATTTGAAAAGAATGCTGGTGAGGTCACAATGCCGTTTTTTCCCTCTTACCTTTTGGAAGTTTGGCTTTTCCTTAAACTAGTCTATAGTAGTGTCCTTTCCTGCGGTACAATTGCTTCCATTTTAATTAGTAAATTTACTACTGGCAAGCAGCCTCTAGGTAAATTTCACGTGTATGAGAAAAAAATCTTACATGTGCCACTATATGCTTGTTAGACCAACCTTATCTTAGTTTAACGTGTTGAATTAGTAATATAATTGTTTACCAAGAAGCTTGTAAGTAGTTTGTCCAGATTGTTTTTGCGCATATTTCTCGACTTGGTTAAATCAAATTTGTCTCAATATGTTCGTGGAATAGTCACGAGATGTAAGTTAAGAAAAATTATATGTTGTAAGCTACAATTGTCTTGGAGCGTTACTTTTGGAGTAAATTTCTAGTTTGGCACTTTGCACGTTCATTCATCTGTTTCTAAGCATTTGAAGGGGTTAAAAAAATGTATGCACTGTACTAACCATAATGGATTTGATAAATTTGGGTTGAGGCATATCTGTTGGAATATTCCCTACGGGGGAAATTAACACGTGTTCTTACAATTTCAAAAGGCCATGCTCCGGCGCCAAACTTCTATTTACTTACCAGTTTATGAGTACTGTTGGCAAAATGCAGGTTGGAGGGCTTGAGAAAGTTTATGAGATTGGGAGAATATTCCGGAATGAAGGCATCTCTACTCGTCACAATCCTGAATTTACCACCATTGAAGTAAATGATCCTTTTCTCTCATATGTTTTTTTAGTTCTGTCGTTTAGCTCTCCTTTTTTTAGGGATCTATCTTGTAGCTTAATTGCTCTATCTCTACCTTTCCATTTCCACGCCCCCTTTTTGCTTCCAGAATGTGCTACTTTAAATAAGGTCTCACTTGCTCCTTTATATTTGGAAGCTAGATGTATGAAGCATATTCAGACTATGAAAGCATGATGAATTTGGCCGAAGAAATCGTAATTCGATGTGCTATGGCTACGACTGGAAAGCTTAAGATTGATTACCAGGTAACGCGTTTCAAGTCTACCTATAGTATAAGAATATATTGTGTTGCGTTATGTGAGTGAATTTGGTTTGTCACGACAAGCATCACACTAACATCATGTCATCATTTGTTGCTCATATCACTGCTTTACTACACCTCGTTTTTTGTTGTCGTTTTTATCCGAGTGGAACTCATTGGCAGTTACTCTTGCCATCAATGATGCTCAACTAGTAGTCTGGTTTCGGGTCTTATTGCCTGACCTGGATTACCCTATGTAGATTGGCACTGGACACATGCACACTCAGCGCATAATACTTAAAGTACATGTATATACTTGTATCTGTATTCCTTTCACTCCATGAACTGGCGTATTTACTATCAATCAGGGAACTGAAATCTCTCTGGAAAGACCATGGAGAAGGGAAACCATGCATCGTCTTGTTGAAGAAGCAACAGGAGTAGACTTCAATAGCTTTGGAGATGTTGAATCTGCTAAAAATGCTGCAAAAGGGCTGCTGGGGTTCAAAACAGAGAGCAGTGAGAATACTTCATTGCAAGCTTGTTCATCTGTTGGACATGTTCTCAACGAGGTATTTCTCAAATTCTGTTTCCTACAACTGTTTCAAAATTTACTATGGTGATGCATTAGAACTCTCTAAAGAATTTCTATTTTGGCTTCTTAATTTGGGTTCAAGTTCATTTTAGACAGCATTTTGAGAACCCTTTTAGTCAAACCTCAACTCCAGGGTTTGGTCCAGAACAAACATTCAGAGCCGGATCAGATTGTAAGCCTACAAAAAGAAAGTTGGATATTAGTTTAAGAGTGCAGAGTTTGCAGGAATGGACTATCATTCTGTCATTGACTATTGCCTTGTTCACCGGTGTGAGGCTCTGGCCCAGCTGCTTTACACTGGTTGGAACCGAACAAAGCTGTATGCTACATATTGCAACAAGCAAGATGCTTGTAGATTCGATTTTCATTGGTGTATATTCCTTGCTGCAAGCCAGCAGCATGCCAATACAATCACCATTTTTGAAATCTGCTATAATTGTGCAAACCAAACTACTCTCAAGTGAAGCGAACTACTGAACTTCCTGTTAGCTGTATGTCTTTGTTTCCTATATTCTTGGACCAATCTTTCTCTTAAGGATCTACTTTCTACAGATAATTGAATAAAAATGACATCCTAAGAAGTTTAACTAATAAAATATACTTCTGTTAGTTTATGTATAAGAACTTAACTGATACAGGTCAATGGATTTGAAAATCCACATATACTTCAAAAAGAACATGCAGTAACTATAAGTGCATGTTCAGTTGCAATTTGAGTAGAACACATATCCCTTTGAAACTGCAGAATGTTCAATGCATGGTATATGATGTGGTAATTTCATTAGTGTTTAAACTTTAAAGTTGCTTGATTGAGCTATTGGAGAGTTGATTATCCAATTCTATGTTCATATGCCAGGTCTTTGAGACTGTTGTTGAATCAACTCTTGTTCAACCGACATTTGTTCTTGACTACCCAGTTGAGATATCACCATTAGCGAAACCACATCGGAGGTAATTCTGTTCATTTGGAAAAGCTATTTGTTTCAGAATTATTGCTATAAGGAAGTACTCATTTGCTTTGTTAGTGTAATATATCTTCCTGTTTTATTATCGACTTAATATTATCCATTGAAAGTTCTCCTTTTGTAATGCAAATGACTGACAGGACAAATATTGGTAGTTTACATGCTACCATGCAGATAATATTAATAAGGTTACATGGTACCATGCAGAATCAAGTATAGTCGAAGTACAACTTTGTTGATTACGAATCAAGTATAGTCGAAGTACAACTGTTATGACCGGTTTACATTATAACCGGAGGAGGCCCAGTTAGCCAACATGGCCCAGTTATCTTATAATGTTAGGGGCTTAGCCCAGTTTATTATAGTTGATAGTCTAGAGGAGTTATATGTACTCATGTAATGAACACCTTTGAGATTAAGCAAGATCAATCTATTTTGATTGGCTCCTAGAAGGAGCCGGTGCCCTAACCCTAGCCGAGCCTAACTCTCTCTCTCGCTCGCGACCACGGCGCCCCAGCGCTGTTGGCTGCACCAGCCGCCTCGCCATCCACCGAGCACCCCTACAACCTGCGATCACGCCCTGGTAGGGAAGCTGTTCCTACCAATTTGGTATCAGCTTGCACAGGTTCGGCCATGTCTGCCCCGCCGCCCGCTTCCAGCCTTCCGCCGGCGTTCGCCCCACCGCTACTAGCCACCACGCCGTTGGCCACTTCGGCCGCCGCCGCTGCCGTCACCGGCCCGCCTGCCCTTCGCCGTTCTCAGCCGGCCTGGTTCTCTCCCCCCGCGGCGACGACCGCCGCGTTGCTGGAGCTCGGCCACGCCGTGGCGGGCATCCGCACGCTCCTTGTGGGGAGCCCCGCGCTGCACCAGCTGGTTGTGGCCTTCTTCCCCGCCGTGGCGCCTTCACCAAACCTCGCGCCGACGCAACACCTGGGGTCCACCTCCACGCAGAGTGGGCCACCTCCGACCCCGGGCGCACCCATCCAGGAGGTGCAGTTCCCTCCGTCGCCGTCCCCGCTCCCGGCCTGGCTCACCGAGCCCGTCTACACGCCGGCCACGATGCAGCCGACCCTACCGGGCCCAGCCGCGGTGCACCCGGCCGGGCCAATCGCCGGCTCTGTCGGACCGGTGGGACTCTACGCTGGCGTTGATGCCCCCCTGTTCCACGGCGGCCACTGCAGCCCGTCTTTCCGGGTCAGTCGGCGCCACTACCCCGCGCGGCCGAGCCACCAATGGCCGCCTGCTACGGCCAACACCCGCCGCATTTCTCCAAGATGGAGTTCACCACCTACGACGGCACCGGCGAGCCCCTGAACTGGCTCAACCAGTGCGACCAGTTCTTCCGGGGGCAACGGACGCTCGCGTCCGACCGCACCTGGATTGCCTCGTACCACCTCCGGGGCGCGGCACAGACGTGGTACTACGCCCTCGAGTAGGACGAGGGCGGGATGCCGCCATGGGAGCGCTTCCGTGACTTGTGCCTTCTACGGTTTGGGCCACCCGTCCGCGGCAGCAAGCTGGCGGAACTCGGACGCCTCCCGTTTCGCTCCTCGATGCAGGATTTTGCCGAGCGCTTCCAGGCGTTGGCCTGCCACGCCCCGGGCGTCTCGGCCGTTCAACGGGCCGAACTCTTTGTCGGCGGCCTACCCGACCACATCCGCGTGGACGTCGAGATGCGCGGACCGCAAGACCTCCAGACGGCTATGTACTACACCTGTGCGTTCGAGCAGCGCGCCGTCACCATGCAGCAGGCGTTTCCGGCTCGGGCTCCTTGCCTACCCCCTCGGGCAGTCACGCCCGCGCCCAGCCGCCCGGCCCAGGCGGCGACAGGATCCCCCACCACGGCTACGACATGCCTGTTCCGCCGGCTCACACCAGCCAAGCAGCTCGAGCGTCGCCGCTAGAGGCTATGCTTTAATTGCGACGAACCCTATGTGTCGGGCCACGTTTGCCCACGCCTTTTCTACCTGGAGGCAGCGCGTCGAGGAGGATACAACCTCTCCAGAGCTGGCGGAAGAGATGGAACGGGCTGCTGCAACCGCCCTCGTGGTCTCCCTCCATGCCCTCGCAGGCATCCGCGCGGAAAAGACTGATGTTGTCAGTGACGGTTAATGGGGAGCGTCTCCTAGCTCTCATAGACACGGGCTCTACACACAACTTCCTGCCTGAGTCTACTATGCGTCGACTGTCCCTTCAACCAACCGACGGAGAGCAATTCTCGGTAACCGTGGCTAACGGTGACAGCCTTCGCTGCCACGGGATTGCACGGCAGGTTCCCATCATCATCGGCGACGAGCACTTCGCCATTACTTGCGTGGGCATTGACTTGGGCTGCTTCGACTTCATTCTCGGCGTGGATTTCTTGCGGACCCTCGGTTCCATCCTTTGGGACTTCGACACCCTGACCATGACATGCTGGCATCAAGGCCGCAAGGTACAGTGGAAGGGTGAGGGTGGCATGTCGTCGGCAGTTGCCCCACCACAGTTGTCGGCGGCAACCATCGATTCAGAACTGCCCCTATTGGCCCATCTCCTGCAGCAGCACAACGATCTCTTCGACGAGCCCCAGGGCCTCCCGCCCGCCCGAGTCTGCGACCATCGCATTCACCTTCTTTCGGGTACAGCGCCTGTCGCCGTCCGGCCATATCACTACCCACAGCTGCAGAAGGACGAGCTGGAACGACAGTGCGCCCTCATGCTCGCCTTGGGCACCATCCTGATCTCTACTTCGCTGTTCTCGGCCTGGATGCTCCTCATTCGCAAGCCCGACGGCTCATGGCGCTTCTGCATCGACTATCGTGCTCTCAATGCCGTGACGTCAAAAGACAAATTTCCCATACCGGTCGTGGAGGAGCTCCTGGACGAGCTTCACGGGGCCCGCTTCTTCACTAAGCTCGACTTGCGTTCGGGTTATCATCAGGTTTGGATGCACCCGGACCACGTCGTGAAGACGGAGTTTCGCACGCATCATGGCAACTTCGAGTTTTTGGTGATGCCTTTCGGCTTCTCTAATGCACCGGCAACATTCCAGGCCTTGATGAACGACGTACTCCGGCCCTACATACGACAGTTTGTGCTCGTTTTCTTTGATGATATTCTCATCAGTAGCTCCTCTTGGGCAGAGCACTTGCAGCACGTCGCCATCATCTTCAATGAGCTTCGGGCGCACCAACTCCACCTTAAGTGCCCGAAGTGCTCGTTTGACACGACATCCGTTGCATATCTCGACCACGTCATTTCAGCGGAGGGAGTCGCCATGGATGCTGACAAGATCGCTGCGGTCTCCTCTTGGCCAACACTGCACTCACCGCGGGCCCTCCGCGGCTTCTTGGGACTGGCCGGCTACTACCGGGAATTTATCCGGGAATTTGGCCATCTCGCCGCGCCGCTCACACGGTTACTCTGCCGCGACGCCTTCTCATGGGACGAGGAGGCAGCTACCGCCTTCCAGTCACTAAAGAAGGCTCTTACTACCGGTCCGGTCCTCCAGATGCCAGATTTTGAGCAGCAGTTCTTGGTTGACCGTGATGCGTCGGGAGTGGGTTTCGGCGCTGTTCTTCACCAGGGCGCATGTAATGAGCACCTTTGAGATTAAGCAAGATCAATCTATTTTGATCGGCTCCTAGCAGGAGCCGGTGCCCTAACTCTAGCCGAGCTCAACTCTCTCTCTCTCGCGCGACCACGGCGCCCCAGCGCCGTCGACCGCGCCAGCCGCCTTGCCATCCACCACAGCACCCCTACAACCTGCGATCATGCCCTGGTAGGGAAGCTGTTCCTACCAACAGCTTTCTCCAAAATCATTGCCACAATGTTACAGATCAACTGAGTTTCCAAAAGGATCATAACTTAATTTCTAAGTAACAATAATATTTGGAAAATACCAGAGGCGACAGAGAACAATTTAATAGGATAGTGGCAAACAAGGCCTGTTTCCTTTAGATATCACCACATACCATTCACTGATTCAGCCAGTTAGGAATACTCTGATTCAGCCGGTTAGGAATGCTTTGGTTTGTGCCAGTCAGGAAGTGAGAGTGTCAGTAGTCTCTGCATAAATATCAATCAAACTGGAGATCAATGCTGTGACACAGGGGGCCTGCATACAGTTTTGTTCAAGCATACCTCTTCAAGTTACAACTGCAATACACTATGCTGGACACAAATGACCTTTTGATATGAACTGTTCATATTGTGTAATTTGATGATCTGGACAGGATTCAGGTTTTGGTTGCTAGCAACTGAAATGACCATAACAGCTCTTCTCTCTTATCATAGGTATGCTGGTCTTACTGAACGATTTGAACTCTTTGTATGTGGCCGTGAAATTGGAAATGCATTTTCTGAGCTCACAGACCCAATTGATCAGGTGCGAATTTGCTTGCTTTCTTAATGCATGTCAGAGTGCCATTATCGCATTTTCCATGTAAAGTCGCACTTCGCATTAGCATAAACAACACTTGACAAATTATGCTAGAAATATGTCTAGTTTTGGTCTGTGGTGATTAACTGATTATATGTGTAAACACAGTAATTTATTTGCACCATTTTCACTAGACAGGTTTCAGAAATATTCACTGTGCTACGGGAAGTACGAGTAATAATGTAAAAGGCACATCAGTATTAGAAAATTTCAGTTCTAATGACCTTGACTGAAAATAAAGAGCTGTCCTTCTGGAAATACTTGATTTGCAGTGAGAAATTAATGTGTTGGCATGTAAAGGCGTGTTCGGAGTCCCTCCACTCCACCACTCCGCTCCAGGAGCGGGTGGAGCTGCAGTTCAAAACTGTGGAGCGGGTCAATAGACACTCCGCAGATCCTTGAATTCCAGGGAGCCGGTTGATTGCCGAACAGCCCCTAAGTATGATGCTATTATGATTATTATTTTTGGCCTTACTAGGAAGGTTTATCAAATTTGATGGCATAGGCCAAATCAAGTTTGCTAATTAACTTGCGAAAGGCACCATCATGTACCCAAACAAGGCTCTAAGCCATACTCCCAAAGCTCCCACCTTACCTGAAAATGTGAAGGGTGGAGACATGTTTGATTTACCTAAATCTTACTGCACATTGGCTTGATGAAAAATCCTTTGGCAAAGTATGCTAGACTGCAACGATCACTTTATTTTCTGCCGCAGAGGAATCGTTTCGAAAATCAAATAAAACAGCACAATGCTAAACGTGCTGCGATGGATAAGAAGGTAAAATCGGACGAGAGTAAGGGGGATGATGAGTATTCCTATGAAGTTTCCTTGGATGAAGACTTCCTGACTTCTCTGGAATACGGAATGCCACCTGCTTCTGGAATGGTATAATTCTTAAATCGCTCGAAAGCACAGATTATTCATGTTTACCTTCGATAGACTCTTGCAAGTTTTTACTGAGCCATTTATTCATCATAATTTTGATATGCATGTGGAGTACGTACTAATTTATGTGGAATCTTTCAACTTGTAGGGCCTTGGTATCGACCGGTTAGTAATGCTTTTGACAAACTCTGCCAGCATAAGGGATGTTATTGCCTTTCCAGTCCTGAAGCTTCAGCAATAGGACCTTTGTTCAACGCAAGGAGAGATGCAATTTTGACAATGCCGAGCCGAGAAGAAGTTCAGCGCATCCCGTATCTTATGTTGAAGCAGTTTTGTTGTGTCTGATCAATATTTCAACTGGTAGATCTTGTGTACAATTATATAGTACCGCGCATTACTCCATTGAGGGTCGAGATTCTTACACAAAATAGTCGCTAGGTGCCGACGCAGGAATAAGAAATCAGTTCACATTTCATATTTATATATGGTTTCCTACAACTACTTTTTAGTCAGGAGTGCTGCGTATGTAAATGAAGAATGCTTGGGTGCGCACCCTCCCTTCAATTGTAACGGCAATTTTGTCCATTTCTCTTAAAACCCTACTGAATTGATCAACTTTGTAGACCTAATCAATCAATCATCTTCTAGAACTGATCAGTTAAATTTGCTCCGTGTGCATCCAGATATTTTAAATCGTTGGCTAATTTGCTCCTTCGCTGCAACGTCTTTGGATGGGTGGCACGGCATCCTGCCTCCGAATTTTCCCAGTGGCAGTCTCCGAATCATTCTTCACTGAAAGAGCAACTCTAGCAGACCTGTATAACTTGTGAATCCGTAAAATAACCGTCATTCTACAGTTTTGTGCGGGAAAAGTTTTCAAAGAGACCTTCCAAACATGATGGACCCTTAAAATTGTTTAAGGAGCATGGTAAAAGTGCCCCTCCGACCCGTGAATACCCTGTTTTCGCCCCCACCCTATATTACGCGAAAGCGGTTGGTGGGAGGACATTTTATCCCGCGCTGCTTCTTTCCCCCATTCCGCAGCACCGTCAGCGATTCTGGCCATACCCACTGTCAGAGCGCTCCTGAGCCAGCTCTACCTCGTCGCCCCATTGAATTCGCCAAGTCGTGTCGTCCCGTGTGTTCGCCGGACCAGATCGATCCTCACCTAGCTGCCGGCTCTGGTCCGCCTCCGCCTCGGATCCGCAAGTTTGCGGCCGCCCCCAGCCCGTTGCCGATGAGTCCTTTCGCCGCCTCGGATTTTTATAGATGGATTTGAGCCCTTGCAAGAAGTTTTTGCTCGAGGATTCATCCTCGTCCGACGACTCGGGCATAAGTCGCTGTTGGAGAGACATCAGCAACAAATGGTGGTGGTCGTGCTCGCCGTGAAGGAGTACGAGGATAGGAACCGGAAGAGACACCGGGGATCTACCGTCGGCCGCTTGTGCATCCCTCGCAACTGCCAACTTGCGAACGAGATGCTCATGCAAGACTCTTTCGTGAAAAATCCAACATATCCGTCGCACCTCTTCCGAAGAAGGTACCGAATGCACCGATCCCTCTTCATAAAGTGCAAGCTCGCGGGCAAATTCTTGTTTTTTTACTCAAAGGAGAAACGCCGCTGGCTTGAAGGGTTTTAGCGCATATCAAAAAATCTCAGCAGCTATGCGAGTGGTTGCATATGACGTCTCGGTTGACTATGCCCACGAATATCTTAGCATTGGTGAAGATACTACAATTGAATCAGTGCGTAGGTTTGCCAAAATGATCGTCCATGTCTTTGGTCCTGTCTATCTTCGTGCACCCAACGAGGAAGACACAAAAAGGTTGATGGCAGCAAGTGAGAGGAGAGGTTGGCTTGGTATGCTAGAAAGCGTTGATTGCATGCATTGGACTTAAAAAGACTGTGTGAAGGCATGACACAGGCAGTATTGTGACAAGTCTCATGACGCAACAATTGTGATAGAAGCCGTTGTATCGGAAGACTTATGGATTTGGCATAGCTTTTTTTTTATGTCGGATGCTCTCAATGATATCAATGTGTTGCAACGGTTTCATTTGTTTTCTAGACTTGCTAGTGATGATGCACCTGCTTGCAACTACATGATCAATGGGAATGAGTACACCAAGGGATACTATCTTATAGACGGTATTTATCCTTCTTGGTGTACATTAGTCAAGAGCATAAAAAAACCTAGCACTAGGAAGCATGTTGAATTTGCAAAGGTACAAGAGGTTGTCCGAAAAGATATTAGAAGAGCCTTTGGGGTTTTGCAATCAAGGTTTGCCATTGTTCGTGGTCCTGCTCATTTCTGGGACAAGAAAAACCTAAAGAACATCATTAATTGCTGTGTGATTCTTTATAATATGATCCTCAAAGATGAATGAGACATGAACTTGGAATTCTTCTACGATAATGACGGTAGCCGTGTGAAGCCACCTAGAGACCCTGACCACATACAAGCATTTTTTTCCAGACATATCGACAAACTAAGAACGCAAACACCCACTATTAGCTTCAGAAGGATCTCATTGAGCATCAATGGCACACACATGACCAGTAATTTCTGCCATTTATTCCATTCATTTCATTAAATTCATGTGTGTTTTTCATCATTGTTGTATTCAAAATAATTTTTGTATTGAATTATTATTGTAATCTGAATGAGGGTTGCATATTATGATTTGAATAATTGATATATGTCTTTAGTCAAATTCAGCGAATGACATGGTTTTTACGGACTGGCGAGGCGTGCCTCAGAACGAGAACCCACGTCGTAGAACTATAAAACGGAATATCAGAATATTGCGGAACTATAAGACGGAATATCAGAATATTTCGTGATGCGAGTTCTGTTCTACCACGTGCCTCGTTAATTCATAAAAACCATTTTCTGCAAACCGTAAATGTGTAATTCTGGTCTAATTTATACGATCTGATAGAGTTGATCTAAGTGATGAATCTGCCGGTCCATAAATAACATGCCAACAACGCAAGCTCATGGGGAACACACTCGACACCATCATGTATGTGCATCCGTCAGGTAGACTACGCGTTGTGCCATCGGGTGTTGGAAAGCGACTGCGCTGCGGCCACGAACCAGGCATGGTCGTTGCCGCCGTGGAGCAGGGCGACGTCCGTCGAAGACATTCGACGAACGATCTTTGTTTTTGCAAGAAGACCTAAAGTGCGGAGCGCTGGAGGTAGAGATTGGTTAGTAAAGATTTGGATTACAGGCCACGGGGACCTATGACGTATGTATCCATCTAATCTCTGAAAACACCGAACCTCACGTTCAGAGGTGCACAAAGCTACCTGTAAGAGCATGCACTTACACCTCTCGTTTCCTCCCTTAATCCTAGCCGGCTAGGAAAACTTTTCTCTTCAGACTTCACCGGCTAGGCAGTAGATTCGTTTTCCCTCTACCTGTCACCTCGGCAACCAGTGGCGGGAAGAGGAAACCCGATGCTCCGTTCTGATTAGTAGTTTATAGGTTAGGATTTTATTGCAGGCGCAGTGTCCACACGTATGATGATTTTTTTTTTTTTTTGAGTTTGTCTTTCGATCTTCGATCCCCTTAAGTCCGTCAATTTGACGCGGTCGACATAGCTTCAACACAGATTCTTATCATTTTCCTGAAGCAATGAGGTTAAGATTTTTCGTCAGGTGATGAGATTTAATGTCAAGTGTTTTTGATCTATGCAATAGTTCAATAACGACGGCTGTGGCTCTAGGTCGTTGATCCTTACCGGCATGTGCACGAAGACTTACCGACTGTCATCGATAAGGTCAAGCTGACTTTGGTTGGGAAGTGATGACAACTGCACGTCGACAACTTATTTTGATGACAATAATGGTCGTCTGATTGTTTCAAAATATAATTTTATTATGTTTGAATGCTTTATACTTTTGATGAACTTCTTTTTCAGAACAAACTATGCACTTACAATTGTCTTCCTGAGTAGCAAAAAGGTGGTTAGCGGTAGCCACGACACTAAAGGAAAAGTAGTGGCACAACCCCAGCTCGATGCATCCACGCAAGAAATCATAGCAAAATATTAAAAAAAATAAATCAAAACTTTGTGAAAATGATTATGAACAAATGTTATGGTTGGTTGCAAAAATTGGTAGTCAAATGACGTTCGAGGAACTCTGTACAAAAAACAAAGAAAACTACAAATTGTTTTCAAACAGTGCACATATGTGTTTGAGTATTTTTTTATACAGAGCTCCTCACACATCATCTGATCATCAAACTTTAAAAGCATCCATAACTTTTGTTTATAATCAATCCTATAAAGTTTCAGATTTTCCTAAAATGTTTTGCTATGTTTTTTCTTGCGTGGGGGATGCACACCACCAATGTCGCCATACGCCCATACCCTACCCCGAACCACCTGTACACGCAACAACGATGCCGCATGCATGCATGCATGTATCTTGCACTAGTAGTGCCGAGGCCTAGCGACCGCGACACACGAGCGGATTCATGGCGTGGCGCGCCCCATCCCTGTCAAGCCCGGCCACAAAGTCACCCCTCGGCGCTCGCTCCTCGCCCGCCGGTCCGGCCCCGTTCTCTTCTCCATCCCGCGACCGCTGGG
Organism: Hordeum vulgare subsp. vulgare; assembly: GCF_904849725.1. NCBI lineage: Eukaryota > Viridiplantae > Streptophyta > Magnoliopsida > Poales > Poaceae > Hordeum > Hordeum vulgare. The sequence goes on from NC_058523.1 coordinate 374,403,298, forward strand.
GCCGTGGCAACAGCCGCTTACGTTACGTGGGGGAGGACTGCGACTGCGGGCGCCCAGTCGCCGAAAGCGGCGCAGCATGGGAGCTGCACCTGGCCCGGAGATGATATAGCAACAGCATGAGCCCTGACATAATGTCCGGTCGGTTCATCCATCTCGGCATCTAATCCACCATCTAGATAGATAGATAGCGAGGGCGTCACGTCAGTGCTAATCGGGTTACATTAGTCCCGGATAAGCCTGTCATTTGGGGGCAGGCATCGTTTGATCACCTTCTGCTTAATGCATTTGTGGCTCTGAAGTGGCGTGCAAGCCCCAGGGAACAGCGTCGGCATCGCTGGTGAGACTGGACTCGAGGTATCATGGGGTTCTGTATTCATAGAGGGTTCAACTTAATTGTATACTTTCTCTGTTGGGACAAACCCGTCCATAACAGCCTTCGACGACGCGAACTCGGATGAACCTCTTGTACACACATTTGACACACGGAAGTGGAAGAAGAAAAGAAACACACTGAACATCAGAATTTCCGGTGACAAACGCCTAACCGCACAAACGGCACCACACCGCACGTACGATGCTTTTCTTTTCTTCAGACACATACCGACACAACTTACATCAATACGCGTGATTGGGTTTTATAGCCGGACTCACACAGGCGCACGCACACCTGCCACTCTGGCCGCTGCGCACGATCCGCAGTTGCCTGCACCCACGACCCGCAGTCGTACGCATACACCTCGGCTCGCAACCAACCAATTCCTACATGCATGCACTAACTGACTATTGCATGCACGCTCCCACTCTAACCAACTAGCTTGCCACCACCGCGCACACGATTGACGCAGCTAGCTAGCTAAGGCCGCGCTAATACTACTGACTACTCACTCCGTTATTAAATATAAGTTTTTTTAAAATTTCATTAACAGACTATATATGGATGTATATAAATATATTTTAAAGTGTAGATTCATCCATTTTACTCCCTCCGTTTCTAAATATATGACCTTTTAGATATTGCATTATGAACTATATACGGATGTACATAGACATATTTTAGAGTATAGATTCACTCATTTTGCTTCGTATGTAGTCTTCTAATGAAATCTTTAAAATATCTTATATTTTGGAACGGAGGGAGTACATCGTATCTAGTCCCTATTAAAATCTTTAAAAAATTTATATTTAAAAACGGAGGAAGTAGCTAACTAATCTCTGCGCACATACGCACTGTCTAACCAATTGATTACATGCATCAAGATTGGGACTAACATTCTCAGTCTCGGTTTATTTTGGATTAACAATTTAACTAGTTATATATATATATATATATATATATATATATACATATAATATAATATTTAATAAAAAATATATGTTTTAAAACTATATTCTTTAAAAATCTAATTGATATATTTTTAATGACAAATATTTCATATTTAGCTACTTAAATCATGATCTAAAATTACGTGCATGTATAAACCAAGACAATGGAAGTACTTCTCAACTTCATGTTCGGTCGGTCCAGAACGTCGATTTCTTTTGAGAAAACAAAAATGGCTAGCTAGACTAGCCATGACAACAGATGATGCATTGGTGTACACGGCGAACGAATCTTGAAACCACACCTTGAGTGCTCCCGCAGGTTTCCACTTCCAAGTGACGCATTTTTTTTTCTTTCTGAAAGTATTTTAAATTAACATTATAAAAATTATTACATCAAGTCTCTAGGCCACTTAACGTTCACTACTGACGTTAGAACGACATGACAACGCGTTGTTCTTGCCGCTTCCCTATCGTAGTATGCTTGATCATGTCAACGACACCTGGAAAGTCTTCAATCAAACGGTAGGAATCTACATCGAAGCTTGGTCGTCTATATTTAGATGAACGAGGATCGGTGGCCGAAAGATAAACTTGAAGAAAAACCCTGCACATGCAAGGATTAAAGAAAATTCTAACCTAAACTACTAGCTAGAGCGACGACGTCAGGATACTTCTCCGTGTCACAGGCCGCCGGAGCAACAGGCAAAAGGAAGGCAAAACTTCGAGTTCACCAAAGAAGTCTGGATGGAAGGGCGCATTTTCATTGTTGAGGTTTCTGTTTCAGTTTTGGATATAACCTCCCGATTTTTTTAGAAAAGGAGGCTGAGCCCCGGTCTCTGCATCGAATGATGCATGCAGCCATCTTTATTACTTATTCAACAAAGGTCTGACAAGTACATACATCAAACCACCCGAAGCCCCCTCTTACACCTATATACCGTGATAATGTGGAGTGCTCTCACTCCCCAAATCTAAATCCGCTGTCGTCTCCGATCCATCCACATAACGTATCGGAACGTACAGCCGATGCAGCAGACCTAAAGCGTACACCACATGCACACGTTTTAGAAGCCGCCATCATCCTCGAACCGTTGAACCATCTTCAGAAGAGAGATCCGCATAATCCTTGTCAGTCCAGCCATCCGTCGACGCCACCACGGCGCCCAACGACACCACATACCCGCGCTCATCCATCCAAACGCGAAGGCTCACTAAGATCTGTCGTGCGTAGCACCCGCCGACCAGGCATGACAAAGCGTAGCACCTGTCTGTCAGGCATGACCTGACATCACCACTGAAGCTCCATGCTGGACGAAGACGCTCCACCTCCTGCCACCGTCTTCCAGCACTGCTCCACAAACGATGCTCCCTAGAAAGGAACGACACCGCAATGCCGCCATCGTCCGATCTGGAAGACCAGATCCTAGGATTTCCCCCGGAACAGGACGAGTGGATCAACAATAGTTACAGAACGAAGCCTTCATCAAGGTAAAGACTCAGAAAGCCGCCATCATTCGCCGTCGGCACGATTTTCACCGGCAACCATGTCTCCCCACCATCAGACCCGTCATCCCCGGTGGAGGGGACGCCGCCACCACCATGGTCCCAGGTAAGCCGTCGCCGTCGGCACCGCCAAGACCGGATCGACGCAGGGTCCGCGCCGCCACCTTCATCAGAGCAAGTACAATAGTATAGCCAGCTGCTGGCTATAAGCCATTGCCATGTCATCTATAGCTCACCTTATAGCCAACATGTACAATAGTTCATTGCAAAAGTGTACTACTTTTTTATTATATGGTCCACCTTTCATACTCACAACATGCCTAGGAGCACGTGCTAGAGCTGGCTCTTAGATAAGAGCCTGCTTACCTTCTCTCTCCTTTTCTCTTTCCTCTAACTAAACCAAAATATATTAGTTTATTCCTTATAGCCAGCTGACTCAGCTTTATTGTACTTGCTCTCAAGGCCACAAGCCAGTGCCGTGCCAGGGAGGAGGCGACGCGGGGGACGCGGGGGACTCCTGTCTTTAAAATGGGGAGAATTTCATCTCCCGACCTCTGCACCAACTAAGGATGCATACAACCATTTTAGTATGAGTACCAAGATAAACATGGTCCTCAGAATTTTTTAAATAAGTATCAAGATTTTTTTGATGAGTGGTTTCACCACACGTCAAACTTAATCCTCAATAAATGGAAGAAAACTTCCTATGCATCACCTGTCAATTTTAAAAATTGAACTCGGGTCGTTGGGCTGCACAACCGCATGCCCAACCACTGAGCCAAGGGTCTCTTTGCAAATATTTGTCCAGTGTTGCTAATTCCCCTTCATTCGTAGTGAGACAATCCACGTCCACTTGTTGTTAGGTCCGTGTCAACAAATCGTGGGCATCTAAGAATCACGAAATCATATGTAGGCACACAGGGTTCACCGATGGAGTATAAAAAACGTGTCTACCACAAAGACAGAGACGACACGACAATCCAATCAATGGACCAACTTGTGTTAAAAATAAACAAAGCTCACTCTTCAAGAATCTCTGGAAAACTTCCGTTTGGTTAAGACACAAGATCTTTAGTGTCTTCTCCTCCATGATGGCATTATAGAATCAATGTCAAAAGTTACTTCATAGAAAGAGCATGCATCTTGAGGATTACAATTGTGTCCTCTGTGTAACCTAGGTGGTGTTTCTTTTTCGGGGACTATATTTTTTTTTAGTCCGAGAGACTAAAGAAAAAAGTCCATCCAATAAAGTCTTTTTGTAGTCCCTTAAAAAAAATTTCCTCCCCTTTTTTTTACCTAGGAACTAAAAGTCACTTTTTAGTCTAGTCCGTGGGCAAAGAAACACCACCCTATTCTGAAGAAACCATCATGCATCTCTTTTGGGATTGCACGTTTGCACTCGCATACTGGAATCTCATTCTCCCAGGAAAAAAGAAAGGTATCTCATCTTTTGACGAAATCCAGTTTTCAAGGTAGCTTTTTCCACCAGAGATTTCTATGGACATTAGTTCCTTCCACCAGAGATCTCTATAGACATTATCATTATGGGCTGCTGGAGCATATGGCCAGTTAGAAATAATAAAATCTTCAGAAATGCAGCTCCTCACCTAGAAATGCAGCCCCTCACCTAGATTCTTGGTTGTATTATCTGAAAGAAGGTCTCTGGGAGGTGCAACTTTGAGCTAAGCAGAGCAAAGCACAGATCTTAAATAGTTGGATAGATAATCACCAGTAAATTGATGCCTAGCTTTTCTAGAAATGGAGTAGGTTAACTTTATTTCTCTGTACTTTGTACTTTGCTTATTTAATACTCCTTCCGTTCTAAAATAAATGACTTAAAAATGACTTAACTTTAAATTAAAATTAGTATAAAGTTAAATTATTTTTGAGTCATTTATTTTGGGACCGAGGGAGTATAATATACTTTCTCCGTTTTTAAATATAAGTCTTTGTAGAGATTTCACTAGTGGACTATATACGGATGTATATAGACATACTTTAGAGTGTACATTCAATCATTTTGTTCTGTATGTAGACATCTATTGAAATCGTTTAAAAGACTTATATTTAGGAACGGAGGCAGTAACATAGAACGCGGTTTGAGCTTAAGGAAAATAAACCGAGTTTTTTTGCTGGGAACTCTGCGCGCGGCTCAGTGCACGGACCATGCAATACATCACCCACAGTACCAGCAGCAGCAGCTTCAGCTAGCAAGGCAGAGAGCAGGGCTTATTAGCTGGCCTGTACGTACTTGCATTGCATGTGTGCCAGCTGATTCATGTGCCTGTCATAGGCAAACTCGTGATCAAGTCCCTAGCTAGCGGAAACCGATGCAGCTTTTTCCTCCGACCTTGTAATCTTTGGCCGGTCAGGCCGGAGATCGTGACGCTGTCGGAGGCAGAGGCCTGGGTCAATGTCCGTACGTCGCCCTAGTTTAAGGCTTTATTTAGTGCTCCCGGTTTCCAAAGCTTAATTAATTGCTTCACCCAGTCTTTGAAAAGGGAAGGGCTATAGCATAGCATATAGCCCCATACTATGGCATGTCATGAAAGGAATTCCAGGACTGACTTGCATCGAAAGGGATCATGGCAACCCACTGTCATTGTAGTAGAATCTCTGCAGCCACTTTACACCGGAAACCGTGGCTGCTACTACAGTAGTACTCCATAATATAATACCAGGAGTATACGTGGAGATCCAGAGGAAGCAGCACGTTCCAGGTTCTTGCTGCTGCATGCACGTGAATTTATCTACTACTCGTATTATTTTGAATAATATACTACTCTTTTCGCGAGGATTTTTTCAATCATAGTTGAATGTACTAGGTAGGACTTCACAGAATCTTTCAAGGAAAAAAATGGTTCATCACAAGTAAACAAGAGGGCCGCAAACAGTGACCCCTGGGGCCGTGCCGGAGTCCAGGATGGACGAACTAAATTGTACGCATGTGGCGTGTTACCGTAAGAGAACTGACGTCCTTGTTTCTGACATTAGACGACCCACTGTCCATTTGACCATCCACTTTTAAAAATGCATTCTTCCTTTCTTTCGCCTTAGAGCATGGTTAATAGTATAGCCAGATGCTGGCTATAAATCATTGACATGTTATCTACAGTTCATCTTATAACTAACATGTATAATAGTTGGTTATAAGAGCAATTACAATAAGATACAATCAGCAGACTGTAAAGATTAAAATACTATATTTTCGCTGAGTTGGATGAGAGAATAGAGGAGAGAGAAGGGAAGCGTGAAGAGCCAGCTCTAGCACGTGCTCTTAGGTGCTTTGTGAGAATGAAAGATGAGCCATATATGATAAAAGTAATACTCTTTTATAGCTAATTATTATATATGCTAGCTATAAGATGGACTATAAGACTGCTTATAGCCAGCAGTTGGCTATACTATTAACCATGTTTTAAGAGTGTACTACTTTTCTATTATATGGTCCACCTTTTCACTCTCATAAAGTGCCTAGGAGCACGTGCTAGAGCTAACTCTAGAGCAAGTACAATAAGGTGACATAAGCAGGCTATAAAGATTAGAATATTATATTCTTACTTAGTTGGAGGAGAGAGAGGAGGAGAGAGAAGAGAAACAAACTCTTGGTGAGTAGCCAACTGCAGCACGAGACCCAAAACACTTTGTGAGATTGTAAGGTGGGTCAACTACTGGCTATAAAGATTAGAATATTATATCCTTACTTAGTTGGAGGAGAGAGAGGAGGAGAGAGAAGAGAAACAGACTCTTGGTGAGTAGCCAACTGCAGCACGAGACAGAAGACACTTTGTGAGATTGTAAGGTGGGCCAACTACTACTAAATTAACACACATCTAAAACTTACTATTGTATATGTCGGCTATTAGGTTGGCTCTATATGACATGGCAACTCCTTATAGCCGATTATTGGCTGTATTATTAACCATGCTAAGAGCCCGCTTACCTTCTCTCTCCTTTACTCTTTCCTTCAACTAAGCAAAAATATATTATTTTATTTCTTATAGCCAGCTGACTCAGCTCTATTGTACTTGCTCTTATACCACTAGCCAGGACTACTACAAGGAAATCTGCATCCAATCATAAAGTGAAGATTTTATCCCCCACAAAAGTGTTAAGCAACTACAACGCGCCGATCCAAACGGACGCGTGCTTTGTCCGTTTTTCATCAGTATGGGTCGGTCAGACAGACGTGCACGTTCGTTTTTTTCATTAGGATCGAGAGATGCGTCTAACGGGAGACAAACCGATTTATGCCGTCGTGGTTGAAACTGACGAATTAAGCATAATTATACACAAATGGTCGGTCAAATGCCGGCCAAAGTCTACTTAAACATAAATGCTGCTCTAGCGACCGCCTTGCCATTGCCCTTTCTGTTGTCGTCGTCGCCGCCGATGAGGTCAATGAAGACGGGGGAGGCCAGCCCACCCGAACGCGACTTGATAGGCCGCCAGGGCAGCCTCCTCCAGCGTCTTCTGCTGCGACGACATAGCGGCGAGGAGGGCACGCTCCTCCTCCTCAAGCCGCAAAGCCTCCTCGTCGCGACGCAGCATCTGCTCATATCAATCTGCCGCTCGCCGTCGGCCCCGCCTCGGCGAGCCAATGCGCCTTCCAGCTCTCAAGGTGGGTCGTCTCTTCTTTCGGTGTAGCGGTGTAGTGGCTGGGAGGCGCGCTCACCCACTAGCGGAGCTGGCCGGTCCACGAATAGGACTTCTTTGACCAAGCGGGGGCGGCGGTGATGAGGAAACCGCAACCATCGACAAGTCCCCAACAATTATTGGTCCAATCACAAGAAGTCGCGCCAAATTAATATGTGACCAGGTGAATGCTAACTTAAGTTTACCTTGTAATCTTGATTACACAACTATGCTTTCATCCCCATTGTTGTTGGTTGAACTTAGGTATGACATGGAAGAAATCCAACAACCTATGAGCTCTTTAAGCAACCGGTTTGGAGGAACAAGTTTGGAGAAAACAAGTTTCAAGTGAAGCTGATGTCATCAGTTTTTACCTCTGATGTTTTGTTGTGCCACACCCATGTGGTGGAGATATGGGCCATAGGGGTACATCACCAGAAGCTCCATCAAATTATATTTCCAATGCAAAATACCTGATATCATTTGGAGTTGTGAGTCAAAATCTGTAGTCATTCTCATGGAAGGTGTCCACGTTGTCAAGGCTTCGCGAATTTCTGAGGAGCTCTCCAACAACTCCCAAAGTTGACTGCTTATTCCCCCAAGGAAGCCATGCAAACCTTCTTACTTTTCAAATCATTTTTACACCTAGCTAAGGGGGGTTGTCCCTGCTATAAAACCCCATCTCCCCCATCCTCTTGAGAACCTTTTGTCAAACCATTCAGCTACAAGCTTATGCAGTAACACTGTTAGAGAGATACGAGAGATCCTTGCTACCTTTGCTCTTGTTAGTTCATCCGGATTCACGAGAAGGAGCCTCTGGTTCCCCCTAATTCATGCTCTACGATTCTGGCCGTTTTGTGTGGGTTAGTCCCGGTTTGTGGTTCTGCGATTGTTCGGATAGTGGGTTGGAGTTCTTGTAGCTTCGGCCAGCCATCCCCAACGTACGGGTTGCATCCAACCTTGGCAGGTATAAAGCTAGTTATCCTGGCTGCTTGTAGCTAGTTATCCCTCCCGATTCGATCCTACGATGTGAAGATCGGGCCACCCACGGGCGTGAACTCGTTCATCGGGTTCCCACCTATCATCTGGCATGAGAGCTTTCGTTGACACGGTATGATATGTTATCCGAGTTTATCTTGCTATCATTCCTTTAGATCGATTGTTTTTCATGCTATATTTTCTATCCTAGAAGTCCAAAGCCCCACCAATAATAAATCCAAGCCTTGTTGGTGCTGAGATCTTGTTGTTGCATACCTTGCATGTTCTTCATCTTTTAGATCTGCACTAAATTCATCTTCGTAGTTGCTTTCAGATTTGGTTGTTGTGCTTTGGAAAAAGAGAGAGAAAAAAGAGTGGCAAAAAAATCAAAGAGAGAAAGAAAAGAGTGAGAGGAAAAAAAGTCAAGAGAGAAAAAAAGTTATATGTAAGATGAAAAAGTTTCAGCTTGGTAGAAAAATTTCGGAAGCTTGTGTGTTGTGTGTTTTTCAATCTTGGTGCAAAGGTGCAACAGATCTATCTGTTGGAAATATGCCCTAGAGGCAATGATAAAATAGTTATTATTATATTTCCTGGATCAAGATAATCGTTTATTATCCATGCTATAATTGTATTGAATGAAAACATATATACATCTGTGGATACATAGACAAAACAATGTCCCTAGCAAGCCTCTAGTTGGCTAGCCAGTTGATCAAGGATGGTTATGGTTTTCTGACCATATGGAAGTGTTGTCACTTGATAACTCGATCACATCATTAGGAGAATCATGTGATGGACTAGACCCAAACTATGAACGTAGCATGTGATCGTGTCATTTTGTTGCTATTGTTTTCTGCGTATCAAGTATTCATTCCTATGACCATGAGATCATATAACTCACTGATATCGGAGGAATACCTTGTGTGTATCAAACATCGCAACGTAACTGGGTGACTATAAAGGTGCTCTACAGGTATCTCGGAAGGTGTCCGTTGAGTTAGTATGGATCAAGACTGGGATTTGTCACTCCGTGTGACGGAGAGGTATCTCAGGGCCCACTCGGTAATACAACATCACAAACAAGCCTTGCAAGCAATGTGACTCAAGTGTAAGTCACAGGATCTTGTATTACAGAATGAGTAAAGAGACTTGCCGGTAACGAGATTGAAATAGGTATACAGATACCGACGACCGAATCTCAGGCAAGTAACATACCGAAGGACAAAGGGAATGACATATGGGATTATATGAATCCTTGTCACAGAGGTTCAACCGATAAGATCTTCGTAGAATATGTAGGATCCAATATGGACATCCAGGTCCCGCTATTGGATATTGACCGAGGAGTGTCTCGGGTCATGTCTACATAGTTCTCGAACCCGCTGGGTCTGAACACTTAAGGTTCGATGATGTTTTAGTATAGTTGAGTTATATGCGTGGTTACCGAATGTTGTTCGGAGTATCGGATGAGATCACATACGTCATGAGAGTTTCCGGAATGGTCCGGAAACGAAGATTGATATATAGGATGGTTTCGTTTGGTCACCGGAAAGTTTCGGGCATTACCGACAGTGTACCGGGAGTGACGAATGGGTTCCGGGTATTCATCGGAAGGGGCCCACCCACCCGGGAGTGAGCCGAGTGACCCTAGGCTGGCGCACCAGCCCTTAGTGGGCTGGTGAGGCCAGCCCAATAGGGCCATGGCGCCCCAAGGGAAAAATACCAAAGGAAAAAAAAGGAAAGAGGGAGGTGGGAAGGAAGGACTGGACTCCTTCCCCCAAACCGAATTGGGGTGGGAGTCCACCTCCTCCCTTCGCCGGCGCCCCCAAGGCTAGCCCCTCCCCTCCTCCTATATATATTGGTGGTTTAGGGCTTTATGAGACACAACTTTGCCACATGCAACTCAAACCTATACCACGTAGTTCTTCCTCTAGATCGGATTTCTGCGGAGCTCGGGCGGAGCCTTGCAAAGGTAGATCATCACCACCACCGGAGCGCCGTCACTCTGCCGGAGAACTCATCTACTTCTCCGTCTCTCTTGCTGGGTCAAGAAGGCCAAGATCGTTATCGAGCTGTACGTGTGCTGAACGCGGAGGTGCCGTCCGTTCGGCACTAGATCGGAATGGATCGTGGGACGGATCGTGGGACGACGGTGATTTGAATCACAAAGCTGTACCACTACATCAACCGCGTTTCTTAACGCTTCCCGCTTAGCGATCTACAAGGGTATGTGGATCTAATCTCCTCTCATAGATGGACATCACCATGATAGGTCTTCATGTCCGTAGGAATTTTTTTGTTTCCCATGCAACGCTCCCCAACAGTGGCATCATGAGCTAGGTTCATGCGTAGATGTTATCTCGAGTAGAACACAAAAGGTTTTGTGGGTGTTCATGTTCGATTTGCTGCCCTCCTTAGTCTTTTCTCGATTCGGCAGTATTGTTGGATTGAAGCGGCCCGGACCGACATTACTCGTACGCTTACGAGAGACTGGTTTCATCGACTGACATGCAACTCGTTGTATAAAGATGACTGGCGGGTGTCGGTTTCTTCAACTTTAGTTGAATTGGTTTTGACCGAGGCGGTCCTTGGAGAGAGGTTAAATAGCAATTTGCACATCTCCGTTGTGGTTTTTGCGTAAGTAAGATGCGATCATACTAGATACCCATAGCAGCCACGTAAAACATGCAACAAGAAATTAGAGGACGTCTAACTTGTTTTTGCAGGGTATGCTTGTGATATGATATGGCCAAAGACCTGATGTGATATATTGGATGCATGAGATGATCATGTTGTAATAGTTAATATCGACTTGCACGTCGATGCTACGACAACCGACAGGAGCCATAGGGTTGTCTTTAAACTAACATTTGTGTTTGCAAATGCGTTTACTATATTGCTAGGTTGTAGCTTTAGTAGTAATAGCATAGATAGCACGACAACCTCGATGGCGACACGATGATGGAGATCATGATGATGGAGATCATGGTGTGGCGCCGGTGAGAAGAAGATCATGTCGGTGCTTTGGTGATGGAGATCAAGAAGCACAAGATCATGGCCATATCATGTCACTTATGAATTGCATGTGATGTTAATCCTATTATGCACCTTATTTTGCTTAGAACGACGGTAGCGTTATAAGGTGACCTCTCACTAAAATTTCAAGATGAAATTGTGTTCTCCCCGACTGTGCACCGTTGCGGCAGTTCATCGTTTCGAGACACCACGTGATAATCGGGTGTGATAGACTCAACATTCACATACAACGGCTACAAAACAGTTGCACACATGAAACACTCAGGTTAAACTTGACGAGCCTAGGATGTGCAAACATGGCCTCGGAGCACAAGAGACCGAAAGGTCGAGCATGAATCATATAGTTGATACGATTAGCATAGAGATGCTTTCCACTAAAACTATACTCAACTCACATGATGATCGGACTTGAGTTAGTGGATTTGGATCATGTACCACTCAAATGACTAGAGATATGTACTTTTTGAGTGGGAGTTCATCAGTAATTTGATTAGTTGAACTCTAATTATCTTAAACATAGTCTAAGTCCACTTTGACATATTTTATGTTGTAGATCAATGGCTCACGCAGTAGCAACCCTGAATTTCAATACGTTCCTAGAGAAAGCTAAGCTGAAAGATGATGGAAGCAACTTTGTAGACTGGGCCCATAATCTAAAGTTGCTCCTTCAAGCTCGGAAGAAGGATTATGTCCTTAATGCAGCGCTAGGAGATGAACCACCCTCTACGTCTAACCAAGATGTTTTGAACGCCTGGTTAACACGTAAGGAGGACTACTCAGTAGTTCAATGTGCAATATTGTATGGCTTAAAACCGGGACTTCAATGTCGCTTTGAGCATCATGGAGCATATGAGATGTTCGAGGAGATGAAGTTTATGTTTCAGAAGAACGCCCGGATCGAGAGATATGAGACCTCCGATAAATTATATGCTTGCAAGATGGAGGAGAATTTATCTGTCAGTGAACATGTGCTCAAAATGTGTGGGTACTCAAACCGTCTAGCTGAGCTAAGGATTGAACTCCCGCAAGAGGCTATCACTGACAGAATTCATCAATCACTTCCACCTAGCTATAAGAGCTTTGTGTTGAACTATAACATGCAAAGGCTGAACAAGTCACCCGGCTAGTTATTCGCGATGCGGAAAGTCGCAGAGTCAGAACTCCGGAAAAAGCATCAAGTGTTGATGGTCAATAAGACCACTGGTTTCAAGAGAAATGACAAAGGCAAGAAGGGTAACTCCAAGAAGAGCGGCAAGCCTGTTGCCAATCCGATGAAGAAACCCAAGGCTGGACCTAAGCCAGAAACCGAGTGTTATTATTGCAAGGGGATGGGTCACTAGAAGCGCAACTGCCCCAAGTATTTGGCTGATAAGAAGGCGGCCAAGGAAAAATCAGGTATATTTGATATACATGTTATTGATGTGTACTTAACCAACTCTCTTAGTAGTGCCTGGGTATTTGATACCGGTTATGTTGCTCATATTTGCATCTCGAAGCAGGAACTACGGAATAAACGAAGGCTGGCGAAGGATGAAGTGACGATGCGCGTGGGAAATGGTTCCAAGGTTGATGCAATCGCCGTCGGCACAGTCTAACTTCAGTTACTATCAGGATTAGTTATGAACTTAAATAATTGTTATTTAGTGCGTGTGTTAAGCATGAACATTATATCTGGATCTTGTTTATTGCGAGACGGTTTCTCGTTTAAGTCAGAGAATACTGGCTGTTCTATTTCTATGAGTAATATCTTTTATGGTCATGCACCCAATGTGAGAGGATTGTTCGTATTGAATCTTGATGGTGATGATACACATATACATAACATTGAGACCAAAAGATGTAGAGTTAACAATGATAGCGCCATGTTTTTATGGCACTGCCGCTGTAATGCCCCAAGAGTGTAACTTGCCTTATTTGGAACCTTCTGTATGTGGGTCCATCTTGTCAGTGCCATGAGAGATCAATGCATGTGTTATTTCATGTGTCACCTTGTCTTGCATTCCTTTGCATGCATGCATCCATTCCATTCATCCATGCCTATTGTGTTTGTTGTCTTGTGATCTGTGATGATGTGATGTTGATAAGTGAGATGATGTGGAGTAGTGTGGTTTGAAAGTAGAGAGCACTATGTTGGTTGCTTCTAGGTTTCAAAACTCTTCCTCTTTATTTATCTCAAGTCAATATTCACTTGTCCCATACTTGATTCAAAAGTGCCCATGTTTTAGTATGTTTTGTGGTGGATGTGATGCTATGAATTTGCTGTTTTGAAACTTTGCTTGAGAGGTGCAAAATATTCACAAAACAGTGGATTAAATTCTATTTTGTAAATATTTATATGCTCCAAAAATTCCTTTTCTATTTTATTCAAATAGGTCATAATTCCTTATGACCAGGGGTATTTTTTGCTTTACTTTTTGCATCAACAGTTAGCCTATGCATTTATTTTTGTTGTTTGTGTTGGTTTTAAATAAGAAACCCCAGTGGGTTTCTTTTCCTCTATCATGTGCCAGCATGGGCCTCTTTCTCCCTCCCGAGGCCCATCTCCCTCTCTGTTTCCCAGCGAGATCCCAAGCGCGCTCCTTCTTCTTCTCCTGACGGCGTGTCTTCCCCCCGTGCACGCTTTCCGTCAGAGACTCCAGTGAGAGAGCGAGCGACGCTGTGAGGCTCACGGACGTCGAGGCCCATATATTCCTCAATGTGCGTGCCCCCTTTGGCCTAGGGTTCCGCGTCCCCCTCCTAGCGCCGCCACTTTTCCCCTCCATCTCCTTCTTCCTCCCTAAGGTAAGATCTGTAGAGGTAGCAGAGAGTAGAGCAGTAGGCCGCCGCCGTCGTCCACCGTGCGTGCCTCGTCTCCGGTGCCGGCCAGCATGTCACGGAGCTCGGGGAAGGCCTCCACGTTCCATTCCCGTCATCGATGAGGCCGGGGAGCGACCACACCGACAGGCAGCTCCTCCTCTCCGGCGTGTTCCCGGCGGCCCCGTTCCTGCTTCGGTTCTGCGACACATCATCTACAGGCTTCTTCAGATCGTCGTCAGATCTTCTTCAGGCTTCTTCCCCGATCGGCGTCCTCTTCTCCTTTCTCTAGGTTATCCTAGCTCTTCCTCCCTTCCCCTTCGTTAGATCCGGCCGATGAGCGTTGCTGTGCCTCTGTTCGAAGAGGAGAACGATAGTGCCTGTCTGGATGTGTTGTTCTTTGTGTGTGTGCTCTGCTCGTCGTGGCTCAGGGAAACGGCTTCCCACGCAGCAGTAGTGGAGAGTAGATGAACCCCGCGGCGCAGCAGCAGGAGTAGGACACCGCTCCGGTGGCGTTGCTGCATCGTTCCTCTGTGTAGAGCAGAGCAGGGCGATCTATGCTCTGGTATAGGTTACCTTGTTAATTCCCCTTGTTCTGTCAAGTCTCATAGCGCAGCGTAGTGGTTTGCAGTGTATTGTGTTGATCAGGCGGTCGTGGGTTCGAGGCCCCGCGGTGCCACCCCCTTTTTGGTGTTTATTTTGGCACAATAGCTGCAAGGGGACAGTTTACCCTGCTTGTTCCCCTTGTTCTGTCAAGCAAGGTGCAGTAGAAGGATTGGTTTGCTTGTGTGTGTGTGTGTCCAGGGGCACCTGGGTTCGAGTCCCTCCAAACCCCTTTTGTATTTTTTTGCTTATTCCATGCTGTTTTCTCTTTTGCTTGAAAGATTGGTGCTACAGCTTGCTTAGTCACCATGCGGGGTATTTTATTTTGCCTCACAAGCAGCATGTTGTCTCTGGTATTTAACTAGTATGTGTAGAAATGCATGTGGGATAATTGTGTGAGTGTAAGTGTGAGCTAAGTCATGTGTGTGTGCGTATGCACTAGGTTTGAATGTGAAGATGTATGTGGTGTGTTTCTCTTATGCTTGGTGTTGAGCTCATGAACTAGTGGGTGCAATAGGTGTGTGTGTGTGTGTGTGTGGGTTCCCCCCACATACCTTATGTTTATTTGTGCATAGGTTTATGACTACATGTGGTGCAACTCCTATGCATGTTTACTTGTGTGGTGCACGCACCCAAGAGTGGTGTATGTACATATCTACATGTGCATGTGATTGTGAGTTTTACTTATGATGTGTGCTTGTGTGTGTGTGTGTCACACACATGCCCAAGGCATGATGTGCCTTGATGAGCACATGAGCAGCTAGTATGTATGGATGTGTAGGAATGCATGTTATGAAGTGTGTGTGTGTGTGAATAGTGATGTGCTATGGCACACATACATGCGGTCTAAACCCTCATGTCACCATTGGAGTGTTGATAGTGTGCATATGGTTGTGTAGGTAATGATCTAGTGAGAAGCACATGTGATGATGCACTATTCACCTCTATGTGATTCCATGTATATCTTCTTCTTAGCTTTGTGCTCATTTGTTCTATACAAGTGCATATGTATTATATATGTTTTTGGGGGCAGAATCATCCCAGGAATCCAATGGTGGGTTCAGATTCCACTTTGGAACACTTTCTGGGAATGTCATATTTCTGTTTTGTTCAATGTTTAGAGCTTGGTTCCATGTGATGTGATGAGCCAAAGAGGTTGAATCCTTGTTGTGGCAGTAGAGGGTGAACCCCTCTATAGCATGTTGGTTTTGTTTCATGCTTAGGAGTTCATATGTGCATGTTGTGCCTAGTCAAATTAGGCATGTGGCTGAAAATTCCAGTTGAGTGAAAATCTGTGATTTTCACCAAGTCTGAGAATCTGCTTATATTTTCTTCTCCTGTTGTTGTGCTTGTAGAAGTCCATGTGTTGGGAATCAGCCTTTGCTATCAACTAGAAAGTTGTAGCTTTTGTGTTTGTCTATCCCTATGTCAATTTTCATTACATTTGGTGTTCTGTAGATATTGTTTTGGGTGCTGTCAAAATGCTTCAGAGCATAAACAACTAGTGAGAATCTGGAATTTCACTAAGTCCGTGAAAACTGATATTTTTGGCCAAGTTAGCAGCTGTAGAACTTCCTGTGTGAAACTCATTTGTATTATCTTTTTTCTCATGCCTGTAGAGCTTTTGAATAGCTTCTGCCACATATCTTATTTGGCACATTTGGGTGGCTGTAGGTGCTTTGCATGCAGCTCTCAAACTGCTATGATGCTGTTCAGGACAGATTGTGTAGTTTTGATGTTTTGATGCTTGTGAGTGCATAGTTGATGGTGTGGTGATATTCCTTGCACCACCCCATCCATACTTGTTTGTTTTGTGAGATGGCAACCTGGAAATACCAGAATTATGACATTGGAGTGTGTTGTGTTGGATTTGATCCATAGGACTCGATTTCTTGTTTCGTTGTTTCCGAATGATCCGTAGCTCCGTCCGTAACGTTCTTTATATGTTTTTGCATCGTTTTCGCGTGACACATCTGATCATGTCATCCTCATGCATGTCAAGATATCTTAGAGTGCAGTTCTGTCCAGAAGTTTGTATTATCTTCTCATGCTTGTGCTACTGACTAGAATAGAGATGCATGTTCATTCTCATCTCATGCATCATGTGTTTGTTGCATCTTGAGGTGCTTTTGTTCATTGGATGCTATTTTTATGTTGGGTAGCACCAGGATCGGAGAACGATTATGTGGATCCGGGAGAGTACGTGCAGGACGAACAAGAGCAGTTCCAAGATGAGGACATCACAGGCAAGATGATATGACCTTGATTCCATCTCTAGACTTGTTATGCTAGATTCACGTTTCCTTCATCATATGCTCGCTGCCTACCACTGAAATAATTGCCTCCTGATATTGCCATGAAACCCAAACACTTATCCCTTCCTAGCAAATCTTGAATGGCTAAATAGCCTTGCTCAGCTTCCAATGATAGCATTGCTAGTTGCAGGTGAATTTGTCTCATGTGATAACCTGAGTTTGATATCATTATGTTAAATATGATATTTATTTAATGCACCTATATACTTGGTAAATAACGGAAGGCCTAGCCTTTTGCCGGGTGTTTTGTTCCATTATTGCCGCCATAGTTACCGGCTACCGATGTTTGATTCCATAACTGATCGCTCCTAACACGTTCGGGGTTGTTATGGGGACCCCATTGATAGATCGTGTAGTGTCAAGACTTGTCCGGCAGGACCCAACATTGGTTTTAATCTACTAATCACTTAATAATAATCTGCATAGGGAATAGCTACCCCGAGGAATTAATCAACAACCCGGACCAGTGCTCCTCATGAGTGTTGGTCCCACCTGAGCGTTGTCCGGGGCCCCACTGGTCACCCAGAGGTTTAGCCATCCCGACGTCTAGCTCATCCGTCGTGTCCTGAGACTGAGATACGCGGCTCTTATCAGGGTTGTCGACACGACGGGAGGTCCTGCTAGTCTTGTGTTACCTTAGCGATATATCTTGCGTATAGGAATCCCGGTGAAGCTTTGGTTCTCCCCAGAGTTGAGGTTTTCCTCTAAGGAATCCGACGAGATCACGAGATTCGTGATAGAGGATTACTTTGCAGCCCGTGACCGTTTGTGATGGACTAGTTGGAGCACCCCTGCAGGGTTTAATCTTTCGAAAAGCCTTGCCCGCGGTTATGTGGCAACTTGGAATATTTGTTAACATCCGGTTATATATAACTTGAACCCAATCTAATAAAATTGCCAACTGTGTGCATAACCGTGACTGTCCCCTTCGAAGACCTCTCTTCGACCAGGAACACGGTGGGGTTATGGTTGACGTAAGTAGGTGTTCAGGATCACTTATTAATCAGCTAGTATACGCCCGCTAGTATAGACCACCTTCAAATACTTGTTCTACGTAAGCTAGCCACCATAAAGCTTAGGATGCTGCAACCTAAACACTGAACCTTCCTTACCTAATAACTTGACTAGTTCTGGCACCGAGGTCATAGATTGCTGAGTCCCCGTGGCCCACAGATTACTTCAACAACCCCAACAGGTACAGGTACGCCCGACACAGGTGATCCCGATGGCACGCAGCTGGCGTGGCAGTACGATGAGGAGAATGACCGCCTGTATGTGAACTATCCAGAAGACTGAGGCGTGGTCGTGATCGTGGGCAAGCATGCAGGGTAGCATAGCCTTTTTCTCATGTTATGTAGTCCGTAGCGGAACTACCTTGTTTGAATAAATGTGTGATGTAAACTCTGATATATTCTATGAGATGGCAGATGATTCCCTATTTGTCATTCTATTATTATGTATGTGCTATGTTACCGTGCTTGCGAAACGCTTAGATGTGCTTCTTTCCATTTTGGGGCCTCGTTCCCTAAATCGTAAAGGACCGCATCTTAGTCGTTACAAGTTGGTAATCAGAGCCTTACGACCATAGGAGCCTTTGTGTGATTGTGACGCCCTCGGTTTAATCGTACGCTAATCATACACGCAAATGCGTACGATCAAACCCAAGGACTCACGGGAAGATATCACAACACAACTCTAGACACAAATAATACAATACCAGCTTCATATTACAAGCCAGGGGCCTCGAGGGCTAGAATACGGAAGCTCGTTAAACACATGAGTCAGTGGAAGCAATAATATCTGAGTACAGACATAAAACATGGGGTGCCTTAGAGAAGGCTAGCACAAAAGATACAACGATCGAACGAGGTGAGGCCTCCTGCGTGGGAGCCTTCTAACTACTCCTGATCATCAGCGGCCTCCACGTAGAAGTAGGCACCGTCGGGGTAGCAGTCGTCGTCGGCGGGGGCCTCCATCTCCTGGGCTCCATCATCTGGTCGCAGCAAACGGATCAAGGGGACAAGGGGGAGCAAAGCAGCGGTGAGTACTCATCCAAAGTACTCGCAAGTCTTACATCAGAACTATTCTAAGTATGATTAGTATCAAATAAGGGGGTGGTGGTTATATGTGGACTGACTGCAGCAATGCGAGAATAGAGAGAGAAGGCCTAGTCCTATCAAAGACTAGCATCTTCAGGGTCTTGCAGCAATAGACGAGAGTAGAACAGGGGTAGCACATTAATAGTCATATTGTTGCAGCATTATTAAAGTGATGTCACACCCAGAGATCCTCCCTCGACTCCCTGCGAGGAAGCAATCCCGATGCAAACTAATGATCCAGTTAAGTAACAATTGTAGTTGTATAAGATCAGGACACAACTCCAAGTCGTCCTGTAACCGTGGACACGGCTATTCGAATAGTTAATTTTCATCCCTGCAGGGGTGCACCACATGTCCCGTCACGCTCGATAACACTCCGGCCGGACACACTTTTCTGGGTCCTGCCCGGCCACGGAATATCGACACGTCGCAACCCCACCTAAGACTAATCAGAGAGGCTAGCCTGCCGGTCTAAATCCTAAGCGCAAAGGGTTCATGGGCCCAGTTCCCCTTCGCGCTCCTGCATGATGTGAGGGCGGCCGACGTTAGTCCTAGCATCCCTTAATCACAAGCGCGATGCATCTCGGGACCACTCGGGCACGCGCCACTATGTTGCTGACATCTGAAAAGCTTCGGCTGATACCGCGATGCCGAGTACCCATAATTCTTCCCGCGTAGCCGGTTAGTGAGAAAAGGTGTCCGAACAACCAAGATCAAATAACCAAATCCATTAACATTTTAATTAGGCCATCGACACAATGTCGCGGGAATCCACCCGTCTTAACAACTAATCACCCATGAACCCAGTAACATGGTCGAGTAACTGTGTGGTTGTAACATCGGGGGGGGGGGGGAATCCGAGGTATCACCCTCGTTGGATTACGAACGATGTATCCGTCAAGGTGGGCTTAGAGGAATCACCCTCGGGGGTCCTACACTTGAGGGGTTGCACGACAGGGGCATCATTGGGAATGGTGAAAGATGAATCACCCTCTATAACCACGACCGACTAGCTATACTACAGAGATATCATCAGGAGTACTTAGCGAGGTGTCACCCTTGGTACCCGATAGTATCTCTGTAGCGTCATACAACTAAGGGGGGTGCATGTGCTGTGTCGGGTCTGGCTCGTCGATGAGGGATCGAGATTTGAAAACAAGCGGGGCAACTGGACTACGGGGTCAGAGGGGATGACTGCTCCACCTATACTAAGCATATTAAAGGTACATGACTGAAAGTAGCAGTTCATCAAAAATAGGCTACGCATCAGATATAGGAGCTAACTACAACAGTAGCAAAATACTAATGCGAGTAGTAGGAAGAAAGACATAGGCGATATAGGAATGATCAAGGGGGGTTTGCCTGCCTTGCTGCTCTGCGGCAAAGGACTGATCGACACGGTCGTAGATGTACCCGGCAGCAGCGTCAGCCTCGGGGTCTACCGGTAAGAAGAGGGGGAAGAAACAATAAATAATAGCAACGATGCAACACAAAGCATGACATGGCAAGATGCAGGCTAGACATGAGCTAACGCAGGAACATCCGTCATAGACGGGTTGGAAGAATATCTGACGATATTTTCCGGGTCTCGGGCTACTACCGGACAGATGGAAAACGATGGAAATGTTCCATGTTTGCTATGCTAGGGACGCGTGACAAACGAATGGACAGTGGATCCAGGTTCGTCTCGTTCTGCTGATCAACTTTCATGTTGAAAATATTTTGATCTCACTTACGGATTAATTAATATTAATTTTTAAAGTTCTATTCAATAATTAGGAATTAAAAACAAATTTAATTAATTAAATTAAATGCTATTATGACATCAGCATGATGTCACGCTGACATCAACAGTTGACTGGTCAACTGACTAGTGGGTCCCGAGCGTCATAGACACAAGTTTTTAATTAAGATTGAATAGTAATTAATCAGATTAATTTAGTGGGGGACCCACGTGTCATACTCTAATTATTCTAATTACCCAATTAATTAATTAATTAATATATCTATTTATTTATTAATAAAAATATTATATTATATTTATATTTTAATTTTCACATTTTCTCAAAAGAGGGTGTGGGGCCTCCGTGTCATAGACAGCGGGGTGGGTTGGCCCACCGGTAAGTGGCTTAGGCCAAATACACATTTTTACCCATAGATACATATCCATACAATTAACGTATACCGCCATATACCGACATACATAAATACATACATACGTGCATCTCATACATACAAAATACGTACGACATTTATACATACATACATACGCAATACAACATTTATTTCTATTTCTTTCAAAGACTCTCTCTCTCCAACCTCTGTGTTTAACAGTGAACTCAACATCACAAAGAGAGGGACACATCTCCAAGATCACCTACGCGAACCTAACGGCGTCGGATCGGAACGCCGTTTGCCGAAACGGAACCGGGACGACGCGAGGAAGGAGATGGTGGGAGGAGACCGAGGAGGGGCTCACCGACGTTGACGAGAGGGCACGGTGAAGCCGGAGTTCTCGTGAGGCGGAGGTGATGGCGAGGAGGAGGACGAAGCGGTGACGGTGGTGACGGCGGTGGTGGTGCCGATGAGGTCGTGCCGAGAGGGGCCCCGGTGAGGAGGGCCCCTGGGATGGAGCCGCCGACGGGGAGCTCCGCTCGGCGAGATGGGGTTCTTGGGGGTATGGGCTTCGGCCGGCGGGGAAGGGGCTCGGTCCTAGAGGGAGGAAGTGGGGCCGACGGGGGATCTGGGGGTTGCGAGATGGGAGGCTCCTGTCGGCTCGAGGTGGGAGGAGCCGTGGGGAGGAGGGGTTCTCGTGGGGGAGGGGCAGGGGGCCGCCGGCGGGAGGACCTGGATCGGGGCCGGCCTCCAGGGAGGACGAGGGGGCACTACTGGAATCCAGTTCTTTGCCGTCAGCCATCCCTTTGCCGTCTGCTGGCTGATGGCAAAGAACTTCTTTGCCGTCACTTAACACAAGGCGGACGGCAAAGGGATGACACATGGAAAAAATACTATTTGCCATGTGTCGGCCCTTTGCCGTCTGCCAGCGGACGGCAAAGGGACCAAGGGCAGACGACAAAGAGCACGGGTGGGTCCCATGCCTGCCGTGCCCGACGGAATGCTAGCTTTGCCGTGTGTCGTCCTTTGCCGTCTGCCTTTGGGGCCTTTGCCGTCGGGGGGCGGACGGCAAAGGGGCCGACCGTGTAACGGCCGTCTTCTCCCCCTCGCGCTCACTGTCTCTCTCTGTCCCCCCACAGTACTGTCTCTCTCCCCCTCGCGCTCAGTGTCACTCGCCCCCGCCGCCGCACCGCCTCGCTCCCACCGGCAACCCCATCCCCGCGGCGCTCCCCTCCTCGCGGCGACCCCCTCCCCGCGGCCACCCCGGCCCCTCCCTGCGGCCACCCCCTCCCCGCGGCCACACCCCTCCCCGCGACGACCCCTCCCTGCGGTGCCCGCCGCCGCACCGCCTTGCTCCCACCGGCGACCCCCTCCCCGCGGCGCTCCCCTCCCCGCGGCGACCCCCTCCCCGCGGCCACCCGGGCCCCTCCCCACGGCCACCCCTCCCTATGGCCACCCCCTCCCCGCGGCCACACCCCTCCCGGCGACCCCTCCGTGCGGCCACCCCCTCCCCGCGGCCACAACCCTCCCGGCGGCCACACCCCTCCCTGCGTCCACCCCCTCCCCGCGGCCACACCCCTCCCGCGGCAACTTCCCTGGTGAGTTCAATTTTTTTCTTTTTCTTTTTTCATTTCAGTGCATCTGACGATGAAGTTTCCTTGTACCTGACTCTAGATAGCTTTAGACGAATAGCAGATGGGGTTAGGATGAGCTAAATAATTTTACCTTAACCAAAACAGAGGCTATATATCATCTGGTCAACCCCGAATTTTTTGGTTGAATGCTTATGTGCTTTGATCCAAACAGCCCCCTAGCTAGTTTATATTTGGTCATTCTTTGGTAAACAAAATAAAGATTACATTCCATATTAATATGAAATTTTATTTCCAAGTATTAGTATCAAAGATCAGTAATTTTCAAGCTAATTGTTGATGTCTAGTTCTACCATTACACTGTTATGGTTTGAAAGGCACAAACTAATCTAATGATTTACTTGAAAAAAGGGAACTGGTTCTAGAGATAACTGCAAGAACATGTGGTTTGAAACACACAAACTAATCTAATGCTAAAATCGATCTAACCTTTTTCCCTTCGTTTGGTCGCTCATTGGTCCGGCCGGCCAGCCAAAATGTGCCGATGGTTCGACATGATGGCGCCTTTGTGCCCCCTTCCTTCTCGGCAAAGAAATACAATAGATCACCATCTAGCAATTGGCCACGGTGACAGGTTCGATTGCAGGAGCAGGTTTTGAACACGATCGCAGGAGCAGGTTGGAAACAAAGTACTTGGATGAGATCTGAACTATTTTTTTAGGGATAACTATTCGTATGGTGTACTAGGCTGGCCTCTTTGCTTCCATAATAGTGGGCTGATCTCCTTTTATATTTCCTAGAATTTGGGCCTTTTGCGTCCAGTCATATGTAAAGCAATCCACGGGCCTGGTTAAGGGAGGCACAAGGGGGGCAACGCAAGGAACGGACAGTTCCGGTGGCACATATAAGAAATGAAAGTTACCCCGAGATATATGCATCGGTTGCTTCTTTGTGCTTTTGCAATGGCGGTCTCTTCTTTCAAGGAGGAAAGCAAAAATCTAAAAAAAACACTAGATTCTAGATAGTTTCCATTTCTAGTAACGGGGGTTAATAGAAAGTTAGAGTTATGGAGGCCGAGTGAGGTCACAAGGGATATACAAGAAGAAGAAGAAAAAGAGGAGAGAGGAGAAGAAGAAAGAAAAGGACCCTGACCCCCGACCCCCCGCCCACGACCCCCGACGCCCGACGCCACCAACCCCCGAGGCCCGATGCCACCAACCCCCGACCCCCGACGCCACTGATACCCGACTCCCGACCCCCGACACCCGACACCACTGACCCCCGACACCCGACTCTCGACCCCCGACGCCCGACGCCACCAACCCTCAACGCCTGACGCCACCAACCCCCGACCCTCGACCCCGACCCCGACACCACTGACACCCGACTCCCGACCCCCGACCCCCGACGCCCGACACCACTGACCCCCGACCCCCAACTCCCGACGCCCGACACCACTGACCCCCGACCCCCGACCTCCAACCCCCGACTCCCGACCCCCGACCCCCGACCCCCGACGCCACTGACCCTCGACCCCCGACCCCCTACCCCCGACCCTCGACCCCCTACCCACGGGGTCATAGTTTTGTAAATTATGAGTTAGGTCACATATTTTCCGATTATGTTAATTATAAAAACATCATATTTGTGTTGATCGGGTGAATTTCAATGTGCAGTTGTTCGACGACCTCCACGTGCATTGGACGAGCGCCGCCCTTGCGTTTGTTGGTGAGCACAAATGACTTCTCCTCCTACCCCCTTAATTTGCTCTGTCCCGGTCTTCGTGCCAATGAAACTTGCTAGCTATAGGTTTCTTCAATCATGAGTATGCGTGACCAGTATGCGTCTCCAGTTCGAAAGGGCGACATCTATAAATATGCATTTCTTTGCATATTTATAACCGCCATCCTTTCGAATTGTCCAACATTATCCATGGACAGCCAGAGTATGTGTAGATTGGGTTTGTTTTCCCGTATGCTGTGCTCCGGATCCGATGCGGAATTTCGTCAGTGCCTCCCCTGTTGTTCTCCGTGTAGACATCTTCTCTGCTTATTGCCGAGACGTGTATCAGGAGAACAACGGGGAGGTGCTGCTGAAATTCTGCGTCGCATCTGGAGCAGAGCATGGGAAAACGAACCCAGTCTACACATACTCGGGTGGGATTAGGACCTATCTTTACCTATTAGCGTGTAGGTTGCATGGACGTAATAAAACTGACAAACTTGATTAGCGTATGAATATAGATGATGAATTATATATTTATTTCTTGTGCCCCCATAGGTAGCTAGGCAACATTAGTGATCATGCTTGGATGTACACTGGTCACCCTAGTCAGAAAGACATGACCCATGAATGGTTAACAAAAACCAGGGGGTTTGTGAGAGCCGCATTTGCAAATGGCCAGCATAAAACATGGTGCCCCTGTCCCAACTGCGACAACTGGAAAAAGCAGACAGAGTTTGAAATGGGTAAACACCTGCAGAAGTGGGGTTTTACGCGTAATTATACGGTGTGGACTTTTCATGGTGAGTCTGACCAACGTGCCAGAGCTGAGGTGATTCGTCGTCGCACCGACGAGCATGGTACCGGGATTGAAGACATGGTGCAAGACTTTGATGATGCTCGTGATTCGGACGATGAGATGGAGGAATCTGCAAAGGCCTTCTATGAAATGCTGGAGTCTTCAAAACGTCCTCTCCACGAGCAGACTGAGCTTTGTCAGCTGGATGCCATCGCGCAAGTAATGGCTCTGAAGGCTCAATTCAACCTAGGCAGAGAATGCTACGACGCGATGATGACGATATTTGGACGCTTTCTACCCAAAGGCCATGTACTGCCTGCAAACCTGTACCAGTCAGAGAAAATCCTCCTTGTACTTAAGATGCCCTATAAGAAGATACATGCCTGTGAGAATGGATGTGCCCTATTTAGGCTTGAGTATGCGGCCTTGAACTATTGCCCCATTTGCAATTCTTCCAGGTATATTGTGGTAGACAACGGCATGGGTGAGAAGAATCAGACCAAAATCCCCATTAGTGTTCTTCGATATCTGCCAATCGTACCAAGACTTCGACGTCTTTTCATG
Organism: Hordeum vulgare subsp. vulgare; assembly: GCF_904849725.1. Classification (NCBI taxonomy): domain Eukaryota; kingdom Viridiplantae; phylum Streptophyta; class Magnoliopsida; order Poales; family Poaceae; genus Hordeum; species Hordeum vulgare. The sequence goes on from NC_058523.1 coordinate 374,429,375, forward strand.
GTCGAAGAGACGGCCAGACAGATGACATGGCACAAATTGGGCAAAAGAACCGAACTAGATGCGGATGGGAACAAGATGCTGGTACACACTTCATATGGTTTTGCGTGGAGGCACGTCGATGCATTACATAAGGATAAATCGGAAGATCCAAGGCAACCTAGAGTTGCCATCAGCACGAATGGGTTCAATGTGTATGGTATGACGGCAGCACAATACAGTTGTTGGCCTGTATTTGTCATTCCACTAAATTTGCCACCCGGAGAGATTATGAAAGAAAGAACATTTTCCTGACGTTGATAATTCCAGGCCCCCACTATCCGGGGAAGAATATGAATGTGTACATGCAGCCGCTTAAGGATGAGTTGCAAGAAGCCTGGGATAATGGGATCAAGACCTACGACGCGGCTACCAAAACAAATTTCAAAATGCATGTGTGGTACATGTACTCGACGCATGATTATCCGGCGTTTGCGCTATTCGCTGGCTGGTGTGTGCATGGAAGGTTCCCATGCACCACATGCAAGGCAGCTCTTCAGTTCCGTTGGCTGCAAGCTGGTCGCAAGTATTCTTGCTTCGACATGAATAGACAATTCCTGGATCCTGACCATAAGTTCAGAAAAGACAAGAAGAATTTCATCAAAGGTAGAGTTGTCAAAAACACTGCGCCAGCTGCGTTGACAGGCCAACAGACCCTTGATCAGTTAAACGCTCTCGAGCCTGATCTTTTGCGTCCAGGATACTTCAAAGGGTATAATACGGAACACGCGTGGACTCACAAGTCATGCTTATGGGATCTCCCTTACTTCAAAGACCTCCTTTGCCCACACAACATTGACGTGATGCACACTGAAAAGAATATTGCGGAGGCCATTTTTGGTACATAGTTCGGCATAGAGGGGAAGTCAAAACATAATCCTAAGGCTAGAATCAACCTGGAGGCTCTATGTGATAAACCGTTGCAAAACTTGCGACAACGGAAAGGAAAGCAAAGCATAGCGAAGCCAAAGGCATGGTTCAATCTTGAAAGGCCAGCTATGAGGGAAATGCTATTGTGGGTGAAAATGCGGTTGATATTCCCCGATGGGTATGCTGCGAATCTAAAGAGGGGAGCGAGTCTTGAGAAATTGAAAATATTTGGGCTCAAGAGTCATGATTGGCACATATGGATTGAGCAGGTAATGCCGGTGATGTTGCGTGGCTTTATCCCTGAGGATGAATGGCTAGTACTGGCAGAGCTGAGCTATTTCTTCCGTTCTCTTTGTGCGAAGGAACTATTGCCTGGCGTGCTAGATGAAATGGAAGAGTTGGCGCCGGAGTTGATCTGCAAATTAGAAAAGATCTTTCCACCGGGCTTCTTTAATCCAATGCAACATTTGATTTTGCATCTCCCGACCGAGGCAAGAATGGGGGGGCCCGTTCAAAATCGATGGTGCTACTCAACTGAGAGGATGCAGAAGACGCTTCGAGTTAAGTGTAAAAATAAACGTAGAATTGAAGCATCGATGGCCGAGGCATTCATTACTGAGGAGGCGACAAACTTCGTGACAACACACTACGAAGCCAAAAATCATCATTTGCATAACCCGAAGCCTCGGTACAATGATGGCGATCGAGAAAAAGTTCGATCCAACCTCAGCCTATTCAAAGGTAAGCTCGCACCATCCGGTGCTTCGAAAGGGAAATCGTTGGATGTCGAAGAATGGCGGACCATTTCATTGTATATCTTCACCAACCTAACAGAAGTGCGGCCGTACATCGAGTAAGTTCTCGGTAATTTATTGTTCCGCAACTTCTAATTGCTTTGAACTACTCTTATTCCCGGCTAATTGATATAGTCGATACGTCGCCGAATTCTCGGATGGAGCGGTCATCGAAAAGGATTCCGTCGAAGAGTATGAGCTTCTCGCAAAGCATGAAGGCGACTATCCCGGTTTCATCTCTTGGTTCAAACAAAGGGTAATTAGTTACCATTAAGGGCCCATTTGATTTATTGGTCTAATTTGCGGCTAATGCATCCATTCTTTCGTATTAAACTTGTAGGCTGATGTAGAGTCTATGGACGCCGAGTTGAGACAAGTCGCTAATGGCTTTGACTATAAGGTCCGTTCATTTGATAAATACAACATCAACGGGTATCACTTTCGTACCTTTGCCAAAGAGCTATCTATGCCCGACCTAAAGACTACAAATTGTTCTGTCTCTGCTATCGGCGAAGGAGACACCGAGTATTATGGAAGAGTTGAAGCAATTTATGAACTTCTATTCTATGGTGAAAACCCATCGACCGTCGTAGTCTTCAAATGTTATTGGTTTGAGCCGAGGGAGACTAGAAGGACTCATGAACATATAGGACTAGTCGAAATCAACCAAAACACCCACTTAGATGTTCCCGATGTCTATATTACGGCTCAACAGGCGACACAAGTTTTCTATCTACCGTGGGCCTGCCAAACTGATCCAAATCTCAAAGGTTGGGATGTCGTTTATGAAGTGCCACCACATTTTAGACCACCTACCCTCAATGAAGAGGATTACGAACCTCACATTAACCCAGACACATATGAAGGAGAATTCTTCCAAGAAACACATATGTCCAAGAAACGTTTCAAGAACTGCTCTACTTCACCCTAGAACATTGAAGTAGACAGTGACAGTGAATCCGTCTTAACCCCTGAGCCCGAACAGGAGCTGGAAGAAGAAGAGGTTACTGCTGCGGATGACCTGTCACTTCTTGACCGATTACATAATGGTGGCCTTCCACATGTTCTTCGTGATAGTGATGATGATGATGCATTTATTGATGATAGTGATGATCATGATGCATTTATTGACCCCGAAGCATATATAGACGAGGAGGATTGTTATTAGTTCATGTCAGGTATTCAACTATTATACTATATATAAATTTTGAGTTCATGTTAGGTATTCAATTTTTATTAGTCATGTTGGTATTTATGACGATGATACACTTAAATTATATACATTTTATTACTCCTGTTGGTATTTATGTTGTACTAATTTCATTTACTCTTTGTCATGACAGGTGTTGAAAGATGGTGGGAAAGGGTCGAAAGCACTCCGCGGCTGCTTCTTCGTCGGCGGGTGATGGGATGGGTACTTCCATTCCTGCCTCGCCTCTTCGGAGAGTGTTGCTCTCTACTTTGCAAGGAGCCCCCCCCCCCCCCGTGAGAGGAGGTCGACCCCCCGCGAAGCCGAGAGGCACTAAAGGTACACGTTGTATTCATGTTGGTATTTATGTTGTACTCATGTTGTATGCATATTGGTATTTATATACATTTTATTACTCATGTTGGTATTTATGTTGTACTAAAGGTACACGTGGCCGCGGGAGAGGTAGGGCTACACGGTCTCCGCGACCACCCCAAGCTGATTCACCTGAGCACAGGACTTCTAGGGTGGATTCGTCTGAGGTGGAGGCTACACGGTCTCCGGTTCACGAGCCTCGGGTCGACGAGCCTCAGGTCGACGAGCCTTCAACCCACGAGACTCGTGTCCTAGAGGCTTCCTTCCAGGCGACTCCGGAGCAAAGCAGGGATGAGGGTACGTCCCAAGAGACCTAGTGGGATACCTGGCCTGAGGCAAGTGGCCATGCTGGTAGCGACGAGGAGCTGGGTGAGGGGGCTACCGTCTACCAACGTGGTAGTTCGGGGCTCCCGCTCGTGCGAGCGACCCCCGAGCAGAGGTGGTCGATTAGGCCAAATGGGGACAAGTAAGTTAATTTACTCTTATTTAACCTTTTGCCTTCGCGTTTTCTCAAATATCTAATGTTTTGGCTTTAATTTGTCATACTGTAGGGGTTGGATTGTTGCCAAGGGTGTCCGCAAGCCCAACAGCATCCTTGGTGTTCTTTGCCGTCAAAACTTCCCAGGGTTTGTTACGTTGCCCGGTCGGGAGCGAGAGGTAGGAATGACCTGGGAGCACTACTTGGGTGCCCCGGCCCCGCCGGAGGTGGAGATCGACGGTGTTTTGTGTGACACGAGGGCGGACATGGTGATCCGAAAGTTCTGGGTAATTTCTTTTTCACACAATTATAAACCAACCATAGCTATTTATTGTACTAATCGGTGTTGTCTCGTTTGCAGACCTACTACAGGTGTGAGGAGGGATACGAGGAGGACACGGCAAAGGTTATCGAAACCGAATGTCGCCGCCTACTTCAAAACTTTCGGCACGAGGCTCGGGTGCAGGCTGTTCGAGACTACTATGCCACGCGGCGTATTAGGCTTGACAAGGCGAAGTGCCGTGATGCTAAGATGGAGAGGGAGCATTACATGAAGGTAATTACATATTATTAAGGCTTTGTAGTTAGTTTCCTTGATTTGGTTCTTACGCGCTCAAATTTCTCTTTATTAACTTAGGTGCCCCTGAGATGGTGTGTGGATAAGATGGATTGTTGGGAGGCCTTGGTGGATCAGTGGTGCTCCGAAACGTGGGAGGCCAGCCACAACAACGCCAAGGAGAGGCGTGGCAAAATGGTTGGCGTGCCACACCATCAAGGGAGCGTCAACTTAATCCAATTTGGCGAGAACTGGGTATGTGGTTTGCTTCATGCCTCATGCAATTCATTCTTAATGCTATTTTGAGCACTTTACCAATACAATTTTCCTCTCTCTCTCTTTTAGGCGCGTCACAATAAGACGGAGGCGCCACAGATGTATGACCTGTATGCGCTGGCCCATACTGCCTCGTACAAGAAGGTCAAGGCATTCTCTGAGTCTGACCTCGAGCATCCAGAAAACTTCACCAACATCTCCTCCCACGACAAGCTCGTGAAGTACAGAGATCACGGGAAGGCGAGGAAAGGGGAGGACTTTAACCCGAGCGAGGGGCCTATTGATCCAGAGCTGGTGATGATAGCTGGCAACGGGAGGCCCCATGGCTCGATCGCCATTGGAGACGGCCTTATACGTTGTTCTAGCTCTCTCCGGCAGATAAAGGCACGCCAAATGAGCTCTTGTCCGGAGATAACACGTCGTCCACGGCCAGTCGAGCTCGCCATCGAGGTTAGTTTAATGGACTCAACTATCTTTCCGCATTATGTTGTGCGTTGGAACCAATATGATTACATTGCTAACAATGAGTTGTGTTGTAGGCTGCCATTCAGAAAGAGAGAGAGGCAATGCAGGCGCCTATGGCGGAGAAGGATAAGGAAATTAGGGAGCTGGAGGAGAGGACGACTGCATTGGTGGATGCGGATAGGGCACGGAATGATGCGTCTACCAGGGCCATATACGAGCTCTTCGTGGTAAGTTTCTTCTTCATGGTATTTAAAATCTTGTATTTGAATGTCCGTTTCATTAATAAATAAAATTTTTGACTTGTCGAAACCAAATGTACAGTCTATGTGCAAGAAGAGCGGCCAAGTCCCTCCGCTAAACGTACTTGTCGAAACCAAAGGAGAGGGAGGAGGATAAGAACAAGGAGAAGGAGGAGAAGAAGGAGAAGGAGCTCCTCCTTCTCCTTCTTCTTCCTCCTTCTTCCTCCTTCTCCTTCTCCTTCTTATTTTCTTCTTCTTCTCCTCTCCTTCTCCTCTTCCTCCTCCTCCTCCTCCTTCTTTTACTTCTTCTTCTCTTTCTCTTCTTCTACGTAGCTTAGACTCATCCAAGAAAGCCTAAATTGGCTAATTATCCATCTAAATGACATAATTAGCTTAGTTAGCTCCAAAATGACCTATTTAATAAAAAATGACCTATACTTAGCTAATTATCCTCGAAATGACATAATTAGCTCCAAAAAGGCATTCTTAGCCAATTTAGCCCGAAGAAGGGGACAAGAGGAGAAGAAAGAGGAAAAATGAAAGGAAGTAAGAAGAAGAAGAGGAGAAGAAGAAGAAGGAGAGGGAGGATGATAAGAAGAAGGAGAAGAAGGAGGAGAAGAAGGAGAAGGAGCTCCTCCTTCTCCTTCTTCTTCCTCCTTCCTCCTTCTCCTTCTCCTTCTTCTTTTCTTCTTCTTCTCCTCTTCCTTCTCCTTCTACTCCTCCTCCTCCTCCTTCTTTTACTTCTTCTTCTCTTTCTCTTCTTCTACGTAGCTTAGACTCATCCAAGAAAGCCTAAATTGGCTAATTATCCATCTAAATGACATAATTAGCTTAGTTAGCTCCAAAATGACCTATTTAATAAAAAATGGCCTATACTTAGCTAATTATCCTCAAAATGACATAATTAGCTCCAAAAAGGCATTCTTATCCAATTTAGCCCGAAGAAGGGGACGAGAGGAGAAGAAAGAGGAAAAATGAAAGGAAGGAAGAAGAAGAAGAGGAGAAGAAGAAGAAGGAGAGGGAGGAGGATAAGAAGAAGGAGAAGAAGGAGGAGAAGAAGGAGAAGGAGCTCCTCCTTCTCCTTCTTCTTCCTCCTTCCTCCTTCTCTTTCTCCTTCTTCTTTTCTTCTTCTTCTCCTCTCCTTCTCCTCCTCCTCCTCCTCCTTCTTTTACTTCTTCTTCTCTTTCTCTTCTTCTACGTAGCTTAGACTCATCCAAGAAAGCCTAAATTGGCTAATTATCCATCTAGATGACATAATTAGCTTAGTTAGCTCCAAAATGATCTATTTAATAAAAAATGACCTATACTTAGCTAATTATCCTCGAAATGACATAATTAGCTCCAAAAAGGCATTCTTAGCCAATTTAGCCTGAAGAAGGGGACGAGAGGAGAAGAAAGAGGAAAAATGAAAGGAAGGAAGACGAAGAAGAGGAGAAGAAGAAGAAGGAGAGGGAGGAGGATAAGAAGAAGGAGAAGAAGGAGGAGAAGATGGAGAAGGAGCTCCTCCTTCTCCTTCTTCTTCCTCCTTCTTCCTCCTTCTCCTTCTCCTTCTTCTTTTCTTCTTCTTCTCCTCTCCTTCTCCTTCTCCTCCTCCTCCTCCTCCTCCTCCTCCTTCTTTTACTTCTTCTTCTCTTTCTCTTTTTCTACGTAGCTTAGACTCATCAAAGAAAGCCTAAATTGTCTAATTATCCATCTAGATGACATAATTAGCTTAGTTAGCTCCAAAATGACCTATTTAATAAAAAATGACCTATACTTAGCTAATTATCCTCGAAATGACATAATTAGCTCCAAAAAGGCATTCTTAGCCAATTTAGCTCGAAGAAGGGGACGAGAGGAGAAGAAAGAGGAAAAATGAAAGGAAGGAAGAAGAAGAAGAGGAGAAGAAGAAGAAGGAGAGGGAGGAGGATAAGAAGAAGGAGAAGAAGGAGGAGAAGAAGGAGAAGGAGCTCCTCCTTCTCCTTCTTCTTCCTCCTTCTTCCTCCTTCTCCTTCTCCTTCTTCTTTTCTTCTTCTTCTCCTCTCCTTCTCCTCCTCCTCCTCCTTCTTTTACTTCTTCTTCTCTTTCTCTTCTTCTACGTAGCTTAGACTCATCCAAGAAAGCCTAAATTGGCCAATTATCCATCTAAATGACATAATTAGCTTAGTTAGCTCCAAAATGACCTATTTAATAAAAAATGACCTATACTTGGCTAATTATCCTACGAAATGACATAATTAGTTTAGTTAGCTCCTAAATGGTCTATTTAATAAAACATGATATATAGTTAGCTAAGTTCTCTCCTAAATGACATAATAAGGCTTACGTAGCTGCAACATGACCTATTCCCCCTAACTTAGGTATTAAATGGCCTATAATTAGCCTAGCTAGATCAAAAATGGCTTAATAAGCATAGTTTGCTCCGGAATGACCTATTTTACCCAAGTTAGCTGTGAAACGACATATAGTTAGCTAGGGTTCCACCTAAATGACATAATTAGCTTAGTTAGCTCCTAAATGGTCTATACTTAGCTAATTTCTCTCTGAAATAACCTATATATACACTACTTCATCTAGTATTATTCTTCTAACTTTCTTATTTGTCATTTTGCAGATTACCTTCACTTCAGGGGAAGCTTGGAAAATATTGATGGAATGCTTGAAGATGATTTCTTGTAGCATGGGTTGTATTGAAACTATTGTAGTATATGAATATATGAAACTTTGTATGCACGTGGATGAAACTGGTGTAATATATGAAACTTTGTATGCACGTGGATGCAACTTGAAAGCTGGATATAAGAGGTTATTTTAATATGGTTATGAGTATGGAAAGAAATTTATTTATGTCAAATATATATATATACCCTGATTATTGTTAAAAATGCAGGATATAACAAAAAATAAATAAAAAAGGGGCCGGTTCCCCTCTTTGCCGTCTGCCCCCACATGGCAAAGGGGGGAGGCAGACGGCAAAGGGGGGAATCTGCCCCCTCTCTCTCCCCTCTTTGCCGTGTGCCCCCACATGGCAAAGGGGGGAGGCAGACAGCAAAGGGGGGAATCTGCCCCCTCTCTCCCCTCTTTGCCGTCTGCCCCCACATGGCAAAGGGGGGGAGGCCGACGGCAAAGGGGGGAATCTGCCCCCTCTTTCTCCCCTCTTTGCCGTCTGCCCCCACATGGCAAAGGGGGGGAGGCAGACGACAAAGGGAGGAGGCCTGCCGTTAACACTTAACGGGGACGTTGCAATATATGCCGTCCGAGTTAACTTGCCGTCTGCCCCCTCATGGCAAAGATTCTTTGCCGTCTGCTTTGGGAAAGTAGACGGCAAAGAACCTCTTCACCGGATTTTTTTTACCGTCTACTTTGCCGTCAGCTGACCGACGGCAAAGCCTTTGCCGTCCGTGGTTGCACCCTTTGCCGTCTGCTTTGGCAGACGGCAAATTTCTGAATTTCAGTAGTGGGGTTCTGGGAGCGGGGTGGATGAGGAAGTGTCGATGGGGGTTGGGGTAACGAGAGAGAGGCCGAGAGGATTCTCTCGGTGGGTGGGGTTGGTGGGTAAGGTGGGGCTCGGGAGGGTGTGTGCCGAGGGGAGGAGGGAACGTGGTGGCGGCAGCCAGGGAGCGAGGGGAGCCAGGGGCGCCCCTAGGTTTTCCTGCGGGGCTGGTGGATGGCCTGGCCGGCTGGGCCACTAGGCCGAATTGGGCCATGGGGTTTCCTCTAGTTAGTTTTTATTATTATTTCTAATTCCTTTTATTATCTAATTTTATTTACTTTCTTTTATAATTTATTTTATATACTTATAATTCTTTCTTATATTTATTTATTTTCATTTACTATATTTCTTTTATTTATTTGATTTAAAGCTCCACTTTTAAATATATAGGGGTTACCCATAATTCCTAAAGTGCCTGATTTGATATTATAATCCACTAGGGAATTTTTATAACTCCCCGACGTTTTATTTCAACAATATAAAATCTTTTCTCATCTGACTTTAATTTTAAGTTTCGAACTTTGATTCGGTTTCAACCAACACGAGATCATTGATATAATGAACGATGACGTGGCATCATTAGCGCGGGATCAGTGCCGCTTAATTACAATCATCACTGTAGCAAAATTCGAGGATGTCACAATTCTCCCCTACTAACAAGAATTCTCATCCCAAGAATTAAGAGGTAGAAGGAAAGAGCCCGGGGCATTCATCACGAAGATGATCCTCGCGTTCCCAAGTGGCTTCATCTTCACAATGATTTGACCACTACACTTTAAGGAACTTGGTGACCTTGCGACGAGTCTTACGTTCAGCTTGGTCGAGAATGCGGACCGGATGCTCTTTATAAGAGAGGTCTTGTTGCAGCTCAAGCATACCATGATCCACTACTCGAATAGGATCCTTGAAGCAGCGACGGAGCTGAGAAACATGGAAGACATCGTGAACTTGAGAAAGGTTCGCCGACAGTTCCAATTGATAAGCCACTCTTCCACGCCTTTCGAGAACAGTGAAAGGACCAATATAGCGAGGAGCTAACTTGCCCTTGATCCCAAAACGATGTGCACCTCTCATTGGTGTGAAACGAAGATAAGCCTTTTCGCCAAGTTGATAGACCATATCTTGATGATGACGTTCATACTGACTCTTCTGACGGGACTGAGCAGCCTTCAGATTCTCATGAATAATGCGGACTTGATCTTCAGCATGTTGAATAATATCCGGACCGAAGAGTGATCGTTCCCCAGTTTCTGACCAATTCAGAGGAGTTCGACACCTTCCTCCATACAATACTTCGAAAGGGGCCATCTTCAGACTAGCTTGATAGCTATTGTTGTAAGAGAACTCGGCATACGGGAGAGATTCCTCCCATTTCTTACCGAAAGAAATGACACAAGCTCGAAGCATGTCCTCGAGAATTTGGTTGACTCGTTCAACTTGTCCCTGGGATTGAGGGTGAAATGCAGTGCTGAAGGACAGATGAGTCCCCATAGCCTTCTGAAAACTTTCCCAGAATTTTGAAGTGAACAAGCTGCCACGGTCCAAAGTGATGACCAACGGAATACCGTGAAGTGAAACAACTCTTGACAGATAAAGATCTGCCAGCTGACTAGCATTAATTGTTTCTTTGATGGCCAGGAAATGTGCAACTTTGGACAGTCGATCAATGACGACAAGAATAGCATCATTACCTTTCTGATATCTGGGAAAACCAGTGACAAAGTCCATTTCAACATGGTCCCATTTCCACTCAGGAATAGAGATAGGTTGCAGAGTTCCAGCAGACTTTTGATGTTCCGCTTTGATACGCCGGCATATATCACATTCTGCCACATAGCCTGCAATGTCTTGTTTCATATTGGGCCACCAGAATCTTTGCCGGATGTCTTGGTACATCTTGGTACTACCCGGGTGAATAGACAATGGTGTGTCATGAGCTTCTTTCATCACCTCTCCGGTCTTCCTGAGATTTTCCTTCTTATTTGGGACGAATAGGCGACCCTTGAAGTACAAGGCACCATCTTTAGCAACAGTGAAAAGGAGGGTTTATCCTTTGCAATATAGCTCTTAATCCTGTCGACATCATCGTCAAAGCCTTGCAGATTCTTTATGGAGCTCAGAAGATCTGGTTCAACCACTAGGTTACTGAGGGAACCCTGATTAACAAAACGAAGGTTCATCTTTTGACACTCTTCATGAGGGGGAACAAGGTAACCCCGAGGAACAATATGGGGGTTCAGCTTACGGAATTCCTCTTGCAGACGATCGTGAACCTTATGAACCTGGAGGTGGTTGCAGTATGACTTGCGACTCAAGGCATCAGCCATTACGTTAGCCTTGCCAGGGGTATATGATATACTACAGTCAAAATCTGCTATACGCTCCATCCATCTTTGTTGACGTAGATTCAGCTCCGGTTGAGTGAACAAGTACTTCAGACTTTGATGGTCGGTGTAGATTTCACAGCGATTACCGACAAGGTATTGTCGCCATTCTTTCAGTGCATGGATAACTGCGGCAAGCTCGAGATCATGAACTGGGTAGTTCTCTTCATGAGCACGCAGTTGACGTGAAGCATAAGCAATCACCTTGCGATCCTGCATCAGGACACAACCTATTCCTTGACGAGAAACGTCACAGTATATGACGAAATCCCTTTTTGTATCCAGAGGAGCAAGTACTGGAGCGGATGTCAGTTTGTCCTTGTGTGCCTGGAAACTTTCCTAATATTTATCAGTCCACTCATACTTAACACCTTTGTGAAGCAGGTTGGTTAAGGGCTTCGCAATCTTGGAGAAGTTCTCGACGAATCGATGGCAATAGCTGGCGAGTCCAAGAAAACTTTTGACTTGCTTGACATTCTTTGGGGGAGTCCAGTCAAGAATAGCTTGAATTCGTTCGGGGTTGACTGCAATACCATCCTTGGAAATCACATGACCAAGGTAAGTCACTTCGTCTAGCCAGAATTCACATTTGGAATACTTCACATAGAGTTTATGCTCCCGAAGCTTATCCAGTACAAGACGAAGATGTTCGGCATGTTCCTCTTTATTCTTCGAAAATACCAGAATATCATCCAGATATACCACGACGAACTTGTCGAGGTAGTCCATGAATATATAATTCAGTCACCGAGAGAAGGTTGCCGGTGCATTGGTTAAGCCGAAGGACATGACTGTGTACTCATATGATCCATTACAAGTAACAAAGGCGGTGTTTGGAATATCCTCTTTGCGAACATGGATCTGGTGGTATCCCAATCTCAAGTCGAGCTTAGAGAAGACGGTGGAACTAGCAAGTTGATCATACAGATCATTTATCCGAGGGAGAGGATATTTGTTCTGAATAGTGGCCTGGTTGATAGGACGATAGTCTTGAACCAATCGATTTGTCCCATCCTTCTTCTTAACAAAGAGAGAAGGTGCTCCCCAAGCAGAGGAACTCGGGCGAATGAAACCCAGACAGAGCGAGTTGTCAATTTCTTGTTTAAGTTAAAGGAATTCATGTGTCGGCATTTATAAGGACGCTTGGCAATAGGAGTGGTACCGGGTACCAAGTCAATGACAAACTCGACAGCTCGAGCAAGGGGAATCCCCGGAAGTTCTTCTAGAAAGACATCTTGAAATTCTCGGACCACTGGAATGTTTTCAATCCCTTCAAGAGGCGACACATTTAATGCATTTAAAGCTTACAGCCGTGCCTCAGCATTACGGACGAGATGAGCATGGTAGCTTATTAATTCATCTGAAGGGTGTAGGAGGTGGACGGTCTTGGTGGCACAAACGACCGATGCCGTATGAGCTTTCAACCAGTCCATCCCCAATATGAGATCAATGTTGGAAGAACTTAATAACATGGGAGAGGCAAAGAATTCCAATCCTTAAATTTCAATGGGGACATTGGAGCAGACCATGGAGGGTCGGCATTGGCCCGAGGGGGTGCTTACTACTATTGGGACGTTCATCTCTTCGTACTTAATGCCATGCATGAATGCAAAATTTTCCAACATAAAGGAATGCGATGCTCGTGTATCAAACAATACAGAAGCAGGTACTGAGTTAACAAGAAGTGTACCCATCACGGTAGCAGGCTGGTCTTGAGCTTGACCCATATCAATGTTGTTGGCCTGACCACGAACATAAGCAGGCTTAGCGTTGAAGTTGCGGTTCTGGTTGTTGCCACTACCAGTTGAGGGAAGTGTCAGCTGATTTGGATTCTGCCTGCAGTCTCTGGCATGGTGACCTGGACGGCCACACTTGAAGCATAGCCCGTCCTCAGGACGGGAAGGAGGAACTCGAGGCGGTGGAGTTGGAAGCCTCGGCTGCCTAGGTGGTGGAGGAGGCAGGCGAGGTGGAGCATAGGATGGCCTTGGAGCAGGAGTAGGTGCATGGTACATGTTGTTGGGAATCCAGATCTTCCGCTTCTGTGTAGATGAGCCCGAAGATGAGCCCATGTCACGGTTGCGCTTGCTGCTATCCTTGTATTCCTGCACACGAGTCTCAACCTGAATAGCCTTGTTCACCAGGGTGGCGAAATCAGCATAGTCTTGAACGAGGAGTGTCAGCTTGATATCAGGGTGGAGGCCTTCACGGAACTTCTCCTGTATGCGTGCATCAGTTGCAATGTCTTCTTCAGCATAGCGAGATAAGTCCAGAAATTCCCGCTAATAAGCATCCACAGTCTTGTTAACCTGGACCAAGTTATGGAACTCACGCTTCTTCTGGTCCATGATTCCCTGAGGAATGTAGCGAGCACGGAAAGCAGCCCTGAACTCTGTCCAAGTGATGATAGTTCCATCGGGCTGAGTGCGCCTGTGGCTGTCCCACCATTGAGCAGTGGGACCCTTCAGGAAGTAGGCGACAAAGTTGACATAGCTCGCCAGGGGCACATTGGCAGACTCCAGCTCATAAGAAATGTCACGGAGCTAGTCATCAACATCAAGAGGTTGAGTTGAGCCGCGGTAGATCGCAGGTTGAGGCGGCAGAAGTCTTGCAGTGTCACGCCTTGCGGTTGGTTCATGTTTGGCCTTTGGAACTGATCCATGAGCCCTTGCATAAACTGGCGGTTCAGCTCAAACTGTTGGATCATCCCCACCATATACTCACGAGGCGGGGGTGGTGCATCGTTGTCACAGGCACGCGGGTGGCCAGCTCGTCTAACCATCCTGTTAAATATTTAACAGGGGTAGTTTAGCTTAAAGTAATTGCATATGCATCGCACACATACATGAAGTAATCAAGCATGATGAAAGGGAAATGCGGTAGATACTTCATAGTAGTTGAGTTCGACATACAGACATGTACATAAGTTCGATTACAGACCAACGATTACAAACTCGAAATTTGGCGATAGCCCGGACGCATTAGACGATACCCTGGACTCACTAGGCAGCACGCAGGCACGCGGTGGAAGAGTACCACAACGAGATATAGCGACAAGGCTACATCAACGTCGGAGAGGACGAACGAATACTGGTAGCTGGCGGTGATCGAAGGTAGGAACAGGACCCTGTGTCCCGTTGTGACTCTGGTGAGGGCACCGCATCCAGTCGAGGAGCTGAGGTCCAAGTACAGGGGTTCTACCCCCAACATCAGTCCACTCGAGAGCTGATGGTAGCTCTTTTCTGCTCGGCTCGCGGATGCGCATAGGGGGAACCCTCGGGCAGTGTGATGGCTGCAGCTCTGTCAATGCGTCATAAAGACGAGCGCGCATAGCATACAACTCCACAGTCAGAGCTCGAAAATCACGATCCAGTGCCTCAGTGTACTGCACCAGAAACCGCGCGTCGTAGCGACGCATCATGTAGGGGGTGCAGACAACAACGTAGGAACGGTCGCTATGCTCCCGAACGTCAGAAGCATAAGCAGTGAGATTAGACCCAGTCTCATCCCCAGCAGGAGCATGTGGGATGTATGTGAAAGGGCTCTCCTCGAGCTGAGGGTACGCTCCACGGAGGCGGGTGATAGCAATGTAGTCCGCATCATGGACGGTCATCTCGACCGACACTCCAATACCATAGAAGACGTGGCGCTCAAGGGCCTCGCCGCCCATCTGGTCGAAGATGCGAACCTCAGCCTGGTACTGGTACTGGTTGTACTCGCAGAAATCCTCGAACACAGTGTACTCGGGGTACCAGCGATATCCCAGCCTGGTCAGGAGGTCGACCAAAATGGCCGGGAACCCAGTCGTCTCAGTGGCCTGGGTCAGGCGCACGTGCTGTCTTGAGGGACGCATCTGAAAATAAGATTGACGGATGTCAAATGACAATGTGTGTAATATATATTCAGGAGAAAAGAGTAGATAGTCCAGCGCTCCGGGTCGATGTGATTACGAGAACCTAATGTTAGAGTTAGTAAAATCTTTGACCCGAAAGAGAAGAGAGAGTAGAACCTAGAGTATAGGAAAGGTGTAAAAGATACTAATACCACCCGATTGAGATGTGGGCCCGTAAGCCACAACATCAGTGTTAGTAAAGTTTTTCAAATACTAGACTCAACTTCGGCCAAGGAGTTGCAAAGGGGGCTACCTACAGGCAGCCGACTCTGATACCAACTTGTGACGCCCTCGATTTAATCGTACGCTAATCATACACGTAAATGCGTACGATCAAACCCAAGGACTCACGGGAAGATATCACAACACAACTCTAGACACCAATAAAACAATATCAACTTCATATTACAAGCCAGGGGCCTCGAGGGCTAAAATACGGAAGCTCGATAAACACATGAGTCAGCGGAAGCAACAATATCTGAGTACAAACATAAAACATGGGGTGCCTTAGAGAAGGCTAGCACAAAAGATACAACGATCGAACGAGGCGAGGCCTCATGCCTGGGAGCCTCCTAACTACTCCTGATCATCAGCGGCCTCCACGTAGAAGTAGGCACCGTCGGGGTAGCAGTCATCGTCGGCGGGAGCCTCCATCTCCTGGGCTCCATCATCTGGTTGCAGCAAACGGATCATGGGGACAAGGGGGGAGCAAAGCAGCGGTAAGTACTCATCCAAAGTACTCGCAAGTCTTACATCAGAACTATTCTAAGTATGCATCAGTATCAAAGAAGGGGGGTGGTGGTTATATATGGACTGACTGCAGCAATGCGAGAATAGAGAGAGAAGGCCTAGTCCTATCGAAGACTAGGATCTTTAGGGTCTTGCAGCAATAGACGAGAGTCGAACAGGGGTAACACATTAATAGCCATATTGTTGCAGCATTATTAAAGTGAGGTCACGCCCAGAGATCCTCCCTCGACTCCCTGCGAGGAAGGAAACCCGAGGCAAACTAATGATCCAGTTAAGTAAAAATTGTAGTTGTATAAGATCAGGGCCCAACTCCAAGTCGTACTGTAACCGTGAACACGGCTATTCGAATAGTTAATTTTCATCCCTGCAGGGGTGCACCACATGTCCCGTCACGCTCGATAACACTCTGGCCGGACACACTTTTTTGGGTCCTGCCCGGCCTCGGAATATCGATACGTCGCAGCCTCACCTAAGACTAATCAGAGAGGCCTGCCAGTCGGTCTAAATCCTAAGCGCAAAGGGTTCATGGGCCCAGTTCCCCTTTGCGCTCCTGCACGATGCGAGGGCGGCCGACGTCAGTCCTAGCATCCCTTAATCACAAGCGCGATGCATCTCGGGACCACTCGGGCGCGTGCCACTACGTTGCTGACATCTGAAAAGCTCCGGCTGATACCGCGACGGCGAGTACCCATAATTCTTCCCTCATAGACGGTTAGTGCGAAAAGGTCTCCGACCAACCAAGATCGAATACCCAAATCCATTAACATTTTAATTAGGCCTTCGACACAATCTCGCGGGAATCCACCCGTCTTAACAACTAATCACCCATGAACCCTGTAACATGGTTGAGTAATTGTGTGGTTGTAACATCGGGGGGGGGGGAATCCAAGGTATCACCCTCGTTGGATTACGAACGATGTATCCGTCAAGGTGGGCTTAGAGGAATCGCCCTCGGGGGTCCCACACTTGAGGGGTTGCACGACAGTGGCATCGTCGAGAATGGTGAAAGAGGAATCACCCTCGATAACCACGACCAACTAGCTATACTACAGAGATATCATCAGGAGTACTTAGCGAGGTGTCACCCTCGGTACTCGATAGTATCTCTGTAGCATCGTACAACTAAGGGGGGTGTATGTGCTGTGTCGGGTCTGGCTCGTCGATTAGGGATCAAGATTTGAAAACAAGCGGGGCAACTGGACTACGGGGTCAGAGGGGATGACTGCTCCACCTATACTAAGCATATTAAAGGTACATGACTGAAAGTAGCAGTTCATCAAAAATGGGCTATGCATCAGATATAGGAGCTAACTACAACAGTAGCAAAATACAAATGCGGGCAGTAGGAAGAAAGACATAGGCGATATAGGAATGATCAAGGGGGGTTTGCTTACCTTGCTGCTGTGCAGCAAAGGACTGATCGGTAGGGTCGTAGATGTACCCGGCATCAGCGCCAGCCTCGGGGTCTACCGGTAAGAAGAGGGGGAAGAAACAATAAATAATAGCAACGGTGCAACACAAAGCATGACATGGCAAGATGCAGGCTAGACATGAGCTAACGCAACAACATCGGTCATAGACGGGTCGGAAGAATATCTAATGATATTTTCCGGGTCTCGGGCTACTACCGGACAGATGGAAAACGATGGAAATGTTCCATGTTTGCTATGCTAGGGACGCGTGACACACGAATGGACCGTGTATCCAGGTTCGTCTCGTTCTGCTGATCAACTTTCATGTTGAAAATATTTTGATCTGACTTACGGATTAATTACTATTAATTTTTAAAGTTTTATTCAATAATTAGGAATTAAAAACAGATTTAATTAATTTAAATAAATGCTATTATGACATCAGCATGATGTCATGCTCACATCAACAGTTGACTGGTCAACTGACCAGTGGGTCTCGAGCGTCATAGACACAAGTTTTTAATTAAGATTAAATAGTAACTAATCAGATTAATTTAGTGGGGGACCCACGTGTGATACTCTAATTATTCTAGTTACCCAATTAATTAATTAAATAATATATCTATTTATTTATTTAATAAAAACATTATATTTATATTTATATTTTAATTTTCACATTTTCTCAAAAGAGGGTGTGGGGCCTCCCTGTCATAGACAGCGGGGTGGGTTGGCCCCAGCGGTAAGTGGCTTAGGCCAAATACACATTTTTACCCACATATACATATCCATACAATTAACGTATATCTCCATATACCGACATACATAAATAAATACATACGTGCATCTCATACATGCAAAATACGTACGACATTTATACATACATACGCAATACAACATTTATTTCTATTTCTTTCAAAGACTCTCTCTCTCTCCAACCTGTGTGTTTAACACAGAACTCAACATCACACAGAGAGGGACACATCTCCAAGATCACCTACGCGAACCTAATGGCGTCGGATCGGAACGCCGTTTGCCGGAACGGAACCGGGACGGCGTGAGGAAGGAGATGGTGGGAGGATCCCGACGAGAGGGCCCGATGAAGCCGGAGTTCTCGTGAGGCGGAGGTCACGGCGAGGAGGAGGACGAAGCAGTGACGGTGGTGACCGCGGTGGTGGTGCCGGTGAGGTCGTGCCGAGAGGGGCCCCCGGGATGGAGCCGTCGACGGGGAGCTCCGGCTGACGAGATGGGGTTCCTGGGGGTGTGGGCTTCGGCCGGCGGGGAAGGGGCTCGGTCCCGGAGGGAGGAAGTGGGGCCGACGGGGGATCTGGGGGTTGCGGGATGGGAGGCTTCTCTCGGCTCGAGGTGGGAGGAGCCGAGGGGAGGAGGGGTGCTCGTGGGGGAGGGGTAGGGGGCCGCCGGCGGGAGGACCTGGATCGGGGCCGGCCTCCAGGGAGGACGAGGGGGGTCTGGGAGTGGGGTGGATGAGGAAGTGTCGGTGGGGGTTGGGGCTAGCGAGAGAGAGGTTGAGAGGATTCTCTCGGTGGGTGGGGTTGGTGGGTAAGGTGGGGCTCGGGAGGGTGTGTGCCGAGGGGAGGAGGGAACCTGGCGGCGGCAACCAGGGAGCGAGGGGAGCGAGGGGGGCGCCCCTAGGGTTTCCTGCGGGGCTGGTGGGTGGCGTGGCCGGCTCGGCCACTAGGCCGAGTTGGGCGAGGGGGTTTCCTCTAGTTAGTTTTTTTATTATTATTTCTAATTCATTTTATTATCTAATTTTATTTACTTTCTTTTATAATTTATTTGATATACTTATAATTATTTCTTTTATTTATTTTCATTTACTATATTTCTTTTATTTATTTGATTTAAAGCTCCACTTTTAAATATATAGGGGTTACCCATAATTTCTAAAGTGCCTGATTTGATATTATAATCCGCTAGGGAATTTTTATAACTCCCCGACGTTTTATTTCAACAATATAAAATCTTTTCTCGTCCGACTTTAATTTTAAGTTTGGAACTTTGATTCGGTTTCAACCAACACGAGATCATTGATATAATTAACGATGACGTGGCCTGATTAGCACGGGATCACTGTCGCTTAATTACAATCATCACTGTAGCAAAACTCGAGGATGTCACAGTGATCGTACTTGGCCGAGTCGAGTCTAGTAAAATGTTTTGAGTCTTAGTTATATCGGATAGTAGGATTCTTTTTGACCCTCTTCCATGCTCTAGTGAGGTTTCCGTCTTAGGAAATCTTAATTCTACTCCTCTTCTCGCTCAATTTTTTTTAGGATCACGCGGGTATTTATGAAATCTATATGATTTCGATGTGACGGAGTTCAGTCTTGGTGCCTCCTGTCTGCCTTGATTTCTTCCGAGGAGTTGAGCTCCAGGGGATTCTTGTGCACATCGCCATCATTCAGATTTCTGAGTATCTAAGAATGATTGATTTTCGTAATTGCTTCAATACTAGTAGTGGCGAGATAACCCCGATGTCCCCAGTACTGGTGCAGATTGTTCAGGAGTACTGCCATACTTTGTATTGTTGTAATCACGAGGGTCTGTTGTAGATGAAGGTCCGAGATTCTGGTTATGTGTTGACGGATGTTATTCAGTGGACGGGTTAGTATAGGAGTTGTGTGTATAATACTCCTTGTATCCGTGTACCAGATTGCATGACCAGATATTTCGGGAATTCATAGGTGGGATATCAGGTAGTAACTTATAGGACAATATTCCTACAGATGCATGATGTGAGGTTGGGATTCGACATTTAGTGGGTACGTTTGTTCACGGTCGTCTTACATCGGTTCTCATTGTGTCTTAAAGAGTCCTTGTAGCTCGCTATGACCCGGGGATACTTCGTAAGTCGTGTGCACTACCTTGCACAAGATGGCTACTATAAATTCGAGCCCGTGCGATCTTATCCACGAAGATATCGGATGAAATCTCGATCATATGTTTGTTCCGAGCAGTTCTAGCTCATACTTGTTTGCAAGTGATCTTAATCAGAATTTTGTCAACCGTCACTTTGAGGAAGCATTCTTACTATTTTGTTCGAGTGCAATTGCTAATTTTCCTGTTCAGATATTCCTGCCATTTTTGATTCAGCTATACCTTCAATTTATTCTGTGGGCTAATGTGTTGTCCGTCTTCAGGATGGCTCCACCAACTCGTCAGAATCCAGGCCGTGAGGATGTGCCGCCACCACCTCCTTCTCCAGAGAATCCTCCTCCGCCGCCTCCTCCTCCTGAAGAGGCTTGGCAAGCGGTGATCGCTGCTACAAATGCAAACACTCAGATGCTGATACAGTTGTTGCAAGAGAGGACTAATCAGCAACAAGGCAATTTCCAGCATGGTGGCAATCAGTTTGCTAATCTGAGTCAGTTCCTGTCAAATCAGCCGAAGACTTTCACTTCCTGTGACCAGCCGTTTGATGCTGAGGATTGGATCCGCGACATGAACAAGCACTTTGAATCCAGTAATGTTCGTCATGAGGATTTCGTCAAGTTTGCAACATTCCAGCTGAAGGGGCAAGCATCTATCTGGTGGCAACAGTTGAAGGATTCCAGGGGTGCTAGAGTGATCACTTGGGATGAGTTCTGCCGTGAGTTCAAATCCCACTACATTCCGTCCAGCTTTGTGGAGGAAATGCATGAGAAGTTCAGGCGCTTGAAGCAAGGTGGTAACTCCGTGTACAAGTACAACGTCGAGTTCCACGAGCTAGCCCGATACGCCTTGCAGGATATCCCTGACCGGAAGAGCAAGATTTATCAGTTCAGAGGTGGCTTGAAAGAAGATTTGCAGTTAGCTCTTGCTTTGCACGATCCTGAGGAGTTCGATAAGTTCTACAACTTAGCTCTCAGGGCTGAGGCAGCTTTGCTCAGGGTGGAGAATTCAAAGAAGCGCTTCAGAGATTCCAGTTCGTCCTCCTCTACTCAGGTGGTTCAGAAGCAACAGAAGTATTGGGTGTCTCCTCCTCCTCGGCACACGCATCAGTTCAAGAATTTTGGTGGCCGTGGTTCTTCCCACCCACCCAACCCAGCTTTTCAGCAGAGATTGCAGCAAGAGAAGCACGGGCCTCCTCAGACACAATACCATCAGCCAGCAGATGTTACTTGTCACAAGTGTGGGCAGAAGGGTCACTATGCCAACAAGTGCACTTCTCAGCTTCGTCTTCTGCCTCCTCCTCCAAGCAAACCTCCAAGCAATGCTCTCGTGAAGTTCAACCCAGGTCTGCTCGAGTCAACATGGTGAATGCGGCTGAGGCAGAAAACTCGTCAAATGTGATCATGGGTAACCTCCTCGTTAATGATATTCCTGCTAAAGTGTTGTTTGATTCTGGTGCTTCGAATTCGTTCCTCTCCATTCCATTTGCATCCAAGCATAATGTTCATGTTGAAGAGCTTCCTAGACCATTGTCAGTAGTTTCTCCAGGCAAGTTCATGCATGCTAGTACTCGAGCTCCAGATGTTTCTGTCAAGATGGGCAGTTATTCGTTTCTGGCGTCTCCTATTGTTCTCGGCAAGTCTGACATCGATTTGATCCTTGGTATGGACTGGTTGGCCATGAACAAGGCATCGATTGATTGTGAAGCTAAAGAAGTGAAGCTTACTCACTCTTCGAAGGACGTGATTATATTCGCGGCACAAGATGACACAATCTGTCTGTTATCTTTGAATGAAAAGGGTGAGATTAATCCTATTTCGCAAGTCCTAGTGGTCTACGAATATGAAGATGTGTTTCCAATAGAGCTGCCGGGAATGCCTCCGCACCAAGAAGTTGAATTTGTTATTGAGCATGAACCAGGTACTAAGCCTGTGTGCAAACGGCCGTACAAATTGGGTCCAGAAGAGCTGAAGGAACTTAAGAGGCAACTCGGTGAGCAGGAGCGTTTGGGTCTGATCAGACCATGCTCGTCTCCTTGGGGATGTGGAGTTCTGTTTGTGAAGAAGAAGGATGGCACAAACCGATTGTGTGTCGATTACCGTCCATTGAACAAGAAGACAATCAGAAACAAGTACCCACTTCCGAACATAAATGAGTTGTTCGAACAGTTGAAAGGGGCTAAGATCTTCTCCAAGCTCGATCTCAGAATGGGCTATCATGAAATTCGCATTCACGAAGAGGATATTCCGAAGACTGCTTTCAGGACTAGTTTTGGCTCGTATGAGTATATGGTCATGTCTTTTGGTCTGGCAAATGCTCCTCCGACATTTTGTTGTATGATGAACTACATATTCTCTCCGTTCAAGAATGAGTTCGTCTTATTGTATCTCGACGACATTCTAGTCTTTTCTGAAACTGAGGAAGACCATGAAGAACATCTCAGATTGGTGCTTGATAAGCTGATTGAGCACAAATTCTATGCCAAGTTTTCCAAGTGTGAGTTCTGGTTGAAAGAAGTTGTCTATCTTGGGCACATCATCTCTGCCGAGGGCATCAAAGTTGATCCGTCGAAGGTGCAGGACATTGTTGAATGGGAGCCTCCGCAGAATGTGAAGCAGCTTCGAAGCTTTCTCGGGCTTGCAAGCTATTGTAGAAGGTTCGTTGAGAACTTCTCCAAGATTTCTAAGCCTCTCTCAAATCTTCTTCAGAAGGGTGTGAAGTATGCTTGGTCTCCAGAGTGTCAGTTGGCCTTCGACACACTCAAAGAGAAGCTCACCTCTACTCCAGTCTTGGTTCCTCAGGATGATTCCAAACCTTACCAGGTGTTCTGCGATGCCTCTCTTCAGGGTCTTGGTGTAGTTCTGATGCAAGAGAAGAAAGTGGTTGCTTATACCTCTAGGCAGTTGAAGCCAGCGGAGAAGAATTATCCTGTGCATGATCTTGAGCTGGCAGCAGTGGTACATGCTCTGATGACTTGGAGACACCTCTTGTTGGAACGAAAGGTTGAAGTGTTCACCGATCACAAGAGTCTCAAGTACATCTTCACCCAGCCTAACCTCAATCTCCGGCAAACTCGTTGGGTGGAAATGCTCCAAGATTTTAATCCGAGCGTTGAGTACACGCCAGGCAAAGCTAATGTTGAGGCAGATGCCTTGAGCAGGAAGGCTTACTGCAACAGTCTCATTCAGAAGCCTCTCCAACCCGACCTTTGTGAATCTTTCAGAAAGCTCAACCTTCAGTTAGTACATCAGGGATTTCTTGCAAATCTTCAGATCTCTCCTACTTTGGAAGATCAGGTCCGAGCAGCACAGCTTCTTGATGCAATGGTGAAGAAAGTCAAGATTGGCGTGGCAAAGGGTCTTCCCAAATATAAGTGCTTCAGTGTTGATGCCAGAGACACGTTGTTCTTTGAGGATCGTCTTGTCGTTCCGAAAGGTGATATCGGACAGGTAATCATGGAAGAAGCTCATAACTCTCTGCTCTCTATACATCCAGGAAGCTCCAAGATGTATCAGGACTTGAAACAGACCTTCTGGTGGACTCGCATGAAGCGTGAGATTGCTCAGTTCATAAATGAATGTGATGTATGTTGAAGGGTGAAAGCAGAGCATCAACGTCCAGCAGGTCTTTTGCATCCTTTGCCTATTCCCGAGTGGAAGTTCGACCATATTGAGATGGATTTTGTCACCGGGTTTCCGAAGTCCAAGAAGGGTAATGATGCCATCTTCGTCGTCATCGACAAGTTGAGTAAAGTGGCTCATTTTCTTCCAGTCAAGGAATCCATCTCCGTAGCTCAGCTTGAAGAGCTGTACACTTCCAGGATAGTGTCCTTGCACGGCGTGCCTATGATGATCTCTTCGGATCGTGGAAGTATCTTCACTTCCAAGTTCTGGGACTCTTTTCAGTCTGCGATGGGCACGAAGATACGCTTCAGCACAACTTCTCATCCTCAGACTAGTGGTCCAGTGGAGAGAGTCAATCAGGTCCTTGAGGATATGCTGAGAGCCTGTGTTATATCTTTTGGCATGAAGTGGGAAGACTGCCTGCCTTTCGCGAAGTTCTCGTATAACAACAGTTATCAAGCTAGTTCAGGCAAAGCTCGTTTGAAATTCTCTATGGCAGGAAGTGTCGTACCCCGCTCAACTGGTCCGAGACCGGCGAGCATCAGATTCTTGGGAATGACTTGATAGAAGAAGCTAAAGAGATGTGTCGGGTCATTCAGAATAATCTTAGAGCAGCGCAGTCCCGTCAGAAGAGCTATTATGATAGCAAGCATCATGACATGTCTTATGAGCTCGATGACTTCGTCTATCTCAAGGTGTCCCCTATGAAGGGTACACAGCGCTTTGGCATCAAAGGCAAGCTTGCACCTTGTTTCGTGGGTCCTTTCAGAATTGTTGGCAAGAGAGGCGACCTTGCGTATCAGCTTAAGCTCCCGTCAAACTTTGCAAATGTGCATGACGTGTTCCATGTCTCTCAGCTCCAGAGGTGCTTCAAGACTCCCGAGCGGCTGTTCATCTTCAAGACATCAACCTTCAACCCGACCTATCCTATCGTGAGCATCCAGTTGCGGTTCTCGAGGCGACTGAGCGCAAGACCCAGAACAAGACTGTCAAATTTCTCAAGGTGCAATGGTCACACCATTCCGATAAAGAGGCCACTTGGGAACGCGAGGATCACCTCCGTTCTAAATTCCCAGAGTTCTTTCAGTCATAGATCTCGGGGCGAGATCTTTTCGTAGTGTGGGAGAGTTTGTAATGCCCCAAGAGTGTAACTTGCCTTATTTGTAACCTTCTGTATGTAGGTCCATCTTGTCAGTGCCATGAGAGATCAATGCATATATTATTTCATGTGTCACCTTGTCTTGCTTTCCTTTGCATGCATGCATCCATTCAATTCATCCATGCCTATTGTGTATGTTGCCTTGTGATCATGTGATGATGTGATGTTGATAAGTGAGATGATGTGGAGTAGTGTGCTTTGAAAGTAGAGAGCACTGTGTTGGTTGCTTCTAGGTTTCAGAACTCTTCCTCTTTATTTATCTCAAGTCAATATTCACTTGTCCCATACTTGATTCAAAAGTGCCCATGTTTTAGTATGTTTTGTGGTGGATGTGATGCTATGAATTTTCTGTTTTGAAACTTTGCTTGAGAGGTGCAAAATATTCACAAAACAGTGGATTAAATTCTGTTTTGTAAATATTTATATGCTCCAAAAATTCCTTTTCTATTTTATTCAAATAGGTCATAATTCCTTATGACCAGGGGTATTTTTTGCTTTATTTTTTTGCATCAACAGCTAGCCTGTGCATTTATTTTTGTTGTCTGTGTTGGTTTTAAATAAGAAACCCGAGTGGGTTTCTTTTCCTCTATCTGGCGCTAGCATGGGCCTCTTTCTCCCTCCCGAGGCCCATCTCCCTCTCTGTTTCCCATCGAGAGCCCAAGCGCGCTCCTTCTTCTTCTCCTGATGGCGTTTCTCCCCCCGCGCACGCTTTCAGTCAGAGACTCCAGTGAGAGAGCGAGCGACACCGTGAGGCTCACGGATGTCGAGGCCCATATATTCCTCGGCGTGCGTGCCCCCTTCGGCCTAGGGTTCCGCATCCCCCTCCTAGCGCCGCCACTTTCCCCCTCCATCTCCTTCTTCCTCCCCAAGGTAAGATCTGTAGAGGTAGCAGAGAGTAGAGCAGTAGGCCGCCGCAGTCGTCCACCGTGCGTCCCTCGTCTCCGGCGCCGGCCAGCATGTCAGGGAGCTCGGGAAGGCCTCCGCATTCCATTCCCGTCATCGGTGAGGCTGGGGAGCGACCACACCGACGGGCAACTCCTCCTCTCCAGCGTGTTCCCGACGGCCCCGTTCCTGCTTCAGTTCTACGACAGATCATCTAGAGGCTTCTTCAGATCATCGTCAGATCTTCTTCACGCTTATTCCCCGATCGGCATACTCTTCTCCTATCTCTAGGTGAGCCTAGCTCTCCCCCTCGTTAGATCCGGCCGATGATCGTTGCCGTGCCTCTGTTTGAAGATGAGAACGACAGTGCCTGTGTGGATGTGTTGTTCTTTGTGTGTGTGCTCTGCTCGTCGTGGCTCAGGGAACGGCTTCCCATGTAGTAGTAGTGGAGAGTAGATGAACCCCACGGTGCAGCAGCAGGAGTAGGAGAATGCTCCGGTGGCGTTGCTGCGTCGTCCCTCTGTGCAGAGCAGAGCAGGGCGATCTATGCTCTGGTATAGGTTACCTTGTTAATTCCTCATGTTCTGTCAAGTCTCGTAGCGCATTGTAGTGGTTTGCAGTGTATTGTGTTGATTAGGCGGTCGTGGGTTCGAGGCCCTCCGGTGCCACCCCCTTTTTGGTGTTTATTTTTGCACAGTAGCTGCAGGGGGACAGTTTACCCTGCTTGTTCCCCTTGTTCTGTCGAGCAAGGTGCAGTAGCAGTATTGATATGCTTGTGTGTGTGTGTGTGTGTCCACGGGCACCTGGGTTCGAATCCCTCCAAAGCCCTTTTGTATTTTTTGCTTATTCCTTGCTGTTTTATCTTTTGATTGCAAGATTGGTGCTACAACTTGCTTAGTCACCATGTGGGGTATTTTATTTCTCCTCACAAGCAACATGTTGTCTCTGGTATTTAACTAGTATGTGTAGAAATGCATGTGGGATAATTGTGTGAGTGTAAGTGTGAGCTAAGTCATGTGTGTGTGCGTATGCACTAGGTTTGAATGTGAAGATGTATGTGGTGTGTTTCTCTTATGCTTGGTGTTGATCTCATGCACTAGTGGGTGCAATAGGTGTGTGTGTGTGTGTGGGTCCCCCCCACATACCTTGTGTTTATTTGTGCTTAGGTTTATGACTACATGTGGTGCAACTCCTATGCATGTTTACTTGTGTGGTGCAAGCATCCAAGAGTGGTGTATGAACATATCTCCATGTGCATGTGATTGTGAGTTTTACTTATGATGTGTGCTTGTGCGTGTGTGTGTCACACACATGCCCAAGGCATGATGTGCCTTGATGAGCACATGAGCAGCTAGTATGTATGGATGTGTAGGAATGCATGTTATGAAGTGTGTGTGTGTGAATGGTGATGTGCTATGCCACACATACATGAGGTCTAAATCCTCATGTCACCATTGGAGTGTTGATAGTGTGCATATGGTTGTGTAGGTAATGAACTAGTGAGAAGCACATGTGATGATGCACTATTCACCTCTATGTGATTCCATGTATATCTTCTTCTTAGCTTTGTGCTCATTTGTTCTATGCAAGTGCATATGTATTATATATGTTTTTGGCGTAGAATCATCCCAGGAATCCAATGGTGGGTTCAGATTCCACTTTGGAACACATTCTCGGAATGTCATATTTCTGTTTCGTTCAATGTTTAGAGCTTGGTTCCATGTGATGTGATGAGCCCAAGAGGTTGAATCCTTGTTCTGGCAGTAGAGGGTGAACCCCCCTATAGCATGTTGGTTTTGTTTCATGCTTAGGAGTTCATATGTGCATGTTGTGCCTAGTCAAAGTAGGCATGTGGCTGAAAATTCCAGTTTCACTAAGTCTGAGAATCTGCTTATATTTTCTTCTCCTGTTGTTGTGCTTGTAGAAGTCCATGTGTTGGGAATCAGCCTTTGCTATCAACTCGAAATTTGTATCTTTTGTGTTTGTCTAGACTTCTGTCAATTTTCATTCCATTTGGCGTCCTGTAGATATTGTTTTGGGTGCTGCCAAAATGCTTCAGAGCATAAACAGCTAGTGAGAATCTGGAAGTTCACTAAGTCCGTGAAAACTGATATTTTTGGCCAAGTTAGCAGCTGTAGAACTTCCTGTGTGAAACTCCTGTGTATTATCTTTTTGCTCATGCTTGTAGAGATTTTGAATAGCTTATGCAACATATCTTATTTGGCACATATGGGTGGCTGTAGGTGCTTTGCAAGCAGCTCTCAAATTGCTATGATGCTGTTTAGGACAGATTGTGTAGTTTTGATGTTTTGATGCTTGTGAGTGCATAGTTGATGGTGTGGTGATATTCCTTGCACCACCCCATCCGTACTTGTTTGTTTTGTGATATGGCAACCTATAAATACCAGAATTATGCCATTGGAGTGCGTTGTGTTGTTTTTGATCCGTAGGACTCCATTTCTTGTTTAGTTGTTTCCGGAGGATCCGTAGCTCTGTTCGTAAGGTTCTTTATATGTTTTTGCATCGTTTTCGCGTGAAGCATCTGATCATGTCATCCTAATGCATGTCAAGATAGCTTAGAGTGCAGTTCTGTCTAGAAGTTTGTATTATCTTCTCATGCTTGTGCTAGTGACTAGAATAGAGATGCATGTTCATTCTCATCTCATGTATCATGTGTTTGTTGCATCTTGAGGTGCTGTTGTTCATTGGACGCTATTTTTATGTTGGGTAGCACCGGGATTGGAGAATGATTACGTGGATCCGGGAGAGTACGTGCAGGACGAACAAGAGCAGTTCCAAGCTGAGGACATCACAGGCAAGATGATATGACCTTGATTCCTTCTCTAGACTTGTTATGCTAGATTCACGTTTCCTTCGTCATATGCTCGCTGCCTACCACTCAAATAATTGCCTCCTGATATTGCCATGAAACCCAAACACTTATCCCTTCCTAGCAAATCTTGAATGGCTAAGTAGGCTTGCTCAGCTTCTAATGATAGCATTGCTAGTTGCAGGTGAATTTGTCTCATGTGATAACATTAGTTTGATATCATTATGTCAAATCTGATATTTATTTAATGCACCTATATACTTGGTAAATAACGGAAGGCCTAGCCTTTTGCTGTGTGTTTTGTTCCGTTATTGCCGCCATAATTACCGGCTACCGGTGTTTGATATCATAACTGATCGCTCCTAACATGTCGGGGTTGTTATGGGGACGCCCTTGATAAATCGTGTAGTGTTAAGACTTGTCCAGCAGGACCCAACATTGGTTTTAATCTGCTAATCACTTAATAATAATATGCATAGGGAATAACTACCCCAAGGAATTAATCAACAACCCGGACCAGTGCTCCTCATGAGTGTTGGTCCCACCTGAGATTTGTCCGGGGCCCCACTGGTCACCGAGAGGTTTAGCCATCCCGATGTCTAGCTCATCCGTCGTGTCCTGAGACTGAGATACGCGGCTCTTATTGGGGTCGTCGACACGAGGGAGGTCCTGTTAGTCTTGTCTTACCTTAGCGATATATCTTGCGTATAGGAATCCCGGTGAAGCTTTGGTTCTCCCCAGAGTTAAGGTTTTCCTCTAAGGAATCCGACGAGATCATGAGATTCCTGATAGAGGATTACTTTACGCCCCGTGACTGTTTGTGATGGACTAGTTGGAGCACCCCTGCAGGGTTTAATCTTTCGGAAAGCCGTGCCCGTGCTTATGTGGCAACTTGGAATATTTGTTAACATCCGGTTATAGATAACTTGAACCCAATCTAATAAAATTGCCAACTGTGTGCGTAACCGTGACTGTCCCCTTCGAAGACCTCTCTTCGATCGGGAACACGGTGGGGTTATGATTGACGTAAGTAGGTGTTCAGGATCACTTATTATTCAGCTAGTATACGTCCGCTAGTATAGACCACCTTCAAATACTTGTTCTACGTAAGCTAGCCAACATAAAGATTAGGATGCTGCAACCTAAATACCGAACCTTCCTTACCTTATAACTTGACTAGTTCTGGCACCGAGGTCATAGATTGCTGAGTCCCCATGGCTCACAGATTACTTCAACAACCCCAACAGGTACAGGTACGCCTGACACAGGTGATCCCGATGGCACGCAGCTGGCGTGGCAGTACAATGAGGAGAACGACCGCCTGTACGTGAACTATCCAGAATACTGAGGCATGGTCGTGATCGTGGGAAAGCATGCAGGGTAGCATATCCTTTTTCTCATGTTATGTAGTCCTTAGCGGAAGTACCTTGTTTGAATAAATGTGTGATGTAAACTCTGATATATTCTATGAGATGGCAGATGATTCCCTATTTGTCATTTTATTAATATGTATGTGCTATGTTACCGTGCTTGCAAAACGTTTAGATGCGCTTCTTTCCATTTTGGGGCCTCATTCCCTAAATCGCAAAGGACCGCATCTTAGTCGTTACCGCCGCTTAGGTCATATTGGTGTAACGCGCCTGAAGAAACTCCATTCGATTGGCTTTTGGAGTCACTTGATTTTGAATCACTTGACACGTGCGAACCATGCCTCATGGGCAAGATGACTAAGACTCCGTTCTCCGGAACAATGGAGCATGCAAGTGACTTGTTGGAGATCATACATACCGATGTGTGCGGTCCGATGAGTGTGGAGGCGCGCGGTGGATATCGGTATTTTCTCACCTTCACTGACGATTTGAGTAGGTGTGGATATATCTACTTGATGAAGCACAAGTCTGAAATGTTTGAGAAGTTCACGCAATATCAGAGTGAAGTTGAAAATCATCGTAACAAGAAGATCAAGTTCCTACGTTCTGATCGTGGGGGTGAATATCTGAGTTTCGAGTTTGGTGTTCACTTGAGACAATCTGGAATCGTTTCACATTTAACACCGCCTAGAACACCACAACGTAATGATGTGTCTGAACATCGTAATCGTACTTTGTTAGAAATGGTGCAACCTATGATGTCTCTTACCGATTTGCCATTATCGTCTTGGGGTTATGCATTAGAGACAGCTGCATTCACTTTAAATATTGCACCATCAAAATCCGTTGAGACAACACCATACGAATTGTGGTATGGCAAGAGGCCAAAGTTGTCGTTTCTTAAAGTTTGGGGATGTGATGCTTATGTCAAAAAGCTTCAGCCTGAAAAGTTGGAACCCAAAGCGGAAAAGTGCATCTTCATAGGTTACCCAAAGGGGACAGTTGGGTACAACTTCTATCTCAAATCAGAGGGCAAAGTGTTTCTTGCTAAAAACGGAGCTTTTCTTGAGAAGGAGTTTCTCTCGAAAGACTTGAGTGGGAGGAAGATAGAATTTGATGAGGTTGTCGAACCTCTCATCCCTCTAGGTGGTGGCCCAGGGCAGGGGGAAACCTCTATCAAAGCAACGCCGGTTGAGGAGGAAATTAATGATGATGATCACGAAACTTCGTATCAAGTTCCTATCGGACCTCACATGTAGACAAGATAACGTACTACTCCTGAGTGGTACGGTAATCCTGTCTTATCAATCATGTTGTTAGACAACAATGAACCTGCGAATTATGAAGAAGCAATGGTGGGCCCGGATTCCAACAAATGGCTGGAGGCCATGAAGTCCGAGATATGATCTATGTATGAAAACAAAGTGTGGACTTTGGAAGTATTACCTGATGGCCGCAAGGCTATTCAGAACAAATGGATCTTTAATAAGAAGACGGACGCGGACGGTAATGTGCCCGTTTATAAAGCTCGACTTGTGGAAAAGGGTTTTTCACAAGATCAAGGAGTTGTCTATGATGAGACGTTCTCACCGGTAGTGATGCGAAAGTCCGTCCGAATAATGTTAGCAATAGCTGCATTTTTCGATTATGAAATCTGGCAGATGGATGTCAAAACAGCCTTCCTTAACGGTTTTCTTAAGGAAGAGTTGTATATGATGCAACCCGAAGGTTTTGTCGATCCATAGAATGCTAACAAAGTATGCAAGCTCCAACGATCCATTTATGGACTCGTGCAAGCATCTCGGAGTTGGAATAAGCGCTTTGATGAAGTATCAAAGCATTTGGGTTTATACAAGTTGTTGGAGAATCTTGTATTTACAAGAAAGTGAGTGGGAGCTCTGTGGCGTTTCTAATATTATATGTGGATGACGTATTGCTGATTGGAAACAACGTGGAGTTTTTAGAGAACGTAAAGGATTACTTGAATAAAAGTTTCTCAATGAAGGATCTAGGAGAAGCTCCTTACATTCTAGGCATTAAGATCTATAGGGATAGATCGAGGCGCCTGATAGGACTTTCACAAAGCACATACCTTGATAAAGTTTTGAAGAAGTTCAAAATGGAACAGTCCAAGAAGGGGTTCTTGCCAGTATTATAAGGTATAAAATTGAGTAAGACTCACTGCCCAGCAACCGCGGAAGATAGAGAAAAGACGAGTACCGTCCCCTGTGCTTCAGCCATAGGTTCTATCATGTATGCAATGCTGTGCACTAGACCGGACGTCAGCCTGGACATAAGTATGGCAGGCAGGTTTCAAAGTAATCCAGGAGTAGATCACTGGACGGCGGTCAAGAATATTATGAAGTACCTGAAAAGGAGTAAGGAAATGTTTCTCGTTTATGGAGGTGACGAAGAGCTCGTCGTAAAGGGTTACGTCGACACAAGCTTTGACACTGATCCGGAGGACTCTAAGTCTCAAACCGAATACGTATTTATTCTTAATGGGGGTACGGTAAGCTGGTGCAGTTCCAAGCAAAGCGTTATAGCTGATTCTACATGTGAAGCGGAGTACATGGCTACCTCGGAGGCAGCTAAGGATGATGTTTGGATGAAGCAGTTCTTGACGGATCTTGGGGTTGTGCCGAGCGCACTAAATCCAATAACTATGTTCCGTGACAACATTGGTGCCATTGCTTTAGCAAAGGAACCAAGGTTTCACAAGAAGACCAGGCACATCAAACGACACTTCAACCTCATCCGCGACTACGTCGAAGGAGAGGACGTAAATATTTGCAAAGTGCACACAGATCTAAATGTAGCAGATCCACTGACTAAACCTCTTCCACGAGCGAAGCATGATCAACACCAGAACTGTATGGGTGTTAGATTCATAACAATGTAAATCGCATAGCGATGTGAGGACTAGATTATTGATTCTAGTGCAAGTGGGAGACTGTTGGAAATATGCCGTAGAGACATTGATAAAATAGTTATTATTATATTTCCTGTTTCAAGACAATAGTTTATTATCCGTGCTATATTTGTATTGAATGAAAACATAGATACATGTGTGGATACATAGACAAAACAATGTCCCTAGCAAGCCTCTATTTGGCTAGCCAGTTGATCAAGGATGCTTAAGGTTTTCTGACCATATGCAAGTGTTGTCACTTGATAACTAGATCACATCATTAGGAGAATCATGTGATGGACTAGACCCAAACTATGAACCTAGCATGTGATCGTGTCAATTTATTGCTATTGTTTTCTGCGTGTCAAGTATTCATTCCTATGACCATGAGATAATATAACTCACTCACACCAGAGGAATACCTTGTGTGTATCAAATGTCGCAAGGTAACTGGGTGACTATAAAGGTGCTCTACAGGTATCTCCGAAGGTGTCTGTTGAGTTGGTATGGATCAAGACTGGGATTTGTCACTCCGTGTGACGAAGAGGTATCTCGTGGCCCACTTGGTAATACAACATCACAAACAAGCCTGGCAAGCAATGTGACTCAAGTGTAAGTCACGGGATCTTGTATTACGGAACGAGTAAGGAGACTTGCGTGTAACGAGATTGAAATAGGTATACAGATACCGATGATCGAATCTCGGGCAAGTAACATACCGAAGGACAAAGGGAATGACATACGGGATTATATGAATCCTTGGCACAGAGGTTCAACTGATAAGATCTTCGTAGAATATGTAGGATCCAATATGGACATCCAGGTTCCGCTATTGGATATTGACCGAGGAGTGTCTCAGGTCATGTCTACATAGTTCTCGAACCCGCAGGGTCTACACACTTAAGGTTCGATGATGTTTTAGTATAGTTGAGTTATATGTGTTGTTACCGAATGTTGTTTGGAGTCCCGGATGAGATCACAGATGTCACGAGGGTTTCTGAAATGGTCCGGCAATGAAGATTGATATATAGGATGGTTTCGTTTGGTCACATGAAAGTTTCGGGCATTACCTGCAGTGTACTGCGAGTGACGAATGGGTTCCGGGTATTCACCGGGAGGGTCCCACCCACCCGGGAGTGAGCCCAGTGACCCTAGGGAGGTGCACCAGCCCTTAGGGGGCTGGTGAGGCCAGCCCAATAGGGCCATGGCGCCACAAGGGAAAAATACAAAAGGAAAAAAGGAAAGAGGGAGGTGGGAAGGAAGGAGTGGACTCCTTCCGCCAAACCGAATTGGGGTGGGAGTCCACCTCCTCCCTTTGGCCGACGCCCTTGGGGATCCCTTGTTCCCCAAGTCTAGCCCCTCCCCTCCTCCTATATATATTGGTGGTTTAGGGCTTTTTGAGACACAACTTTGCCACGTGCAACTCAAACCTATACCACGTAGTTCTTCCTTTAGATCAGATTTCTGCGGAGCTCCGGCGGAGCCCTGTAGGAGTAGATCATCACCACCACCGAAGCGTCGTCACGTTGCCGGAGAACTCATCTACTTCTCTGTCTCTCTTGCTGGATCAAGAAGTCCGAGATCGTCATCGAGCTGTACGTGTGATGAACACGGAGGTGCCGTACGTTCGGCGCTAGATCGGAACAGATCGTGGGACGACGGCGATTTGAATCACGAAGCTGTACCACTACATCAACCGTGTTTCTTAACGCTTCCCGCTTAGCAATCTACAAGGGTATGTGGATCTAATCTCCTCCCGTAGATGGACATCACCATGATAGGTTTTCGTGTGCGTAGGAAACTTTTTATTTCCCATGCAACGCTCCCCAACACTATCCCCATATTTTCTTGGTTTGCATCAACTTGATTTCAGCACAAGCCCCTTTTTGTTTACTCCACCGAGCTCCAGCCTAAACCGAAGCTAGTTCTTTGATCCCTGTCTTTCAATGGCTTTAACACATCCGAGAGAAGCACAATCTGATGTGAACTCATAAGAACCTTGGTGAGTAAGAGGTGAGGTTGTGTGATTACACAAAATTACCCTATTCCACTTTTGGCCTTACTAACATGGTAGGGTCTAGATCGTGTGTTCATGGAGAAAACCATGGGGAATAAGATGCCCCGGTCACACGTGCCGAGCTTCAACGACTCGAGACCAACTTATTCCAAGCCATGGAAAGGATGCTCCATTACCGTCCTCCAACATGTGATGATAGGGCTCGACATCGACAACACCCAATTAACACACTTGAGGAAGTTGGTGATGAGAATTCCGTGCATGCTAATGTGGATGGTGCCTTGGAGGATGATAAGAACAACTATTGTGGACATGTGGCTGCTGCTCGTTGGCATGGTGCTGCTGCTCATGGAGGGCAGCGAGGAGGACAACTTCAAGGGCGAGACCATGGTCCTTGTGGGCACTACTATGACCCTCATGAGCGTGTTGCTCGTGGTCATGGAGATGATTTTGATGATTATGATGGTGTTCCATACCGTCATGCTGCTGCTGATGTGCACCGTGCAGAATGTCGTGATTGAGATGGACGCAATGACATAGCAAGAATCAAGTTGCACGTCCCCAAGTTCACAGGAAAGGAAGACCCCTATGCATATTTTGATTGAAGAACAGTGTGATCAGATTTTTTGTATCCATAATCTCACCGATCCCAAGAGAGTCAATCTTGCTTGTGTTGAGTTCTCTGGTTATGCACTCACTTGGTGGAACCAACTAAAAGAAAATCAGCTTCTCCTATGTTGTGATCACATTGACACTTGGGAAGAGATGAAACAGGCCATGAGGCGAAGGTTTGTTCCTTCACAATATCAAAGAGATCTCCAAAACAGTTTGCAACGCCTCAGCCAAGGTACACGCACGGTGAATGAGTACTATAAAGAGATGGAATTATTGCTGGTTCGTGCTCGTATTCATGAAGATAAGGAGTCAAAGATGGCAAGATTTTTGCATGGTCTCAACAATGAAATTTCATATTTTGTGGAGATGTTTTGCTATAACAGTCTACAAGATATTTTGGAGAAAGCAAAATGCATGGAGAGGAAGGTGCAGCAGACTAGTCATGGACAAATATCTCACAACCGCACCACCACACCATGGCAAAGGCCACAACCGAGTGCCTCTCATGGTGGTTCTCAACTTCAACATACTTCATGTTGGCAATATGCCATAGAGGCAATAATAAATTAGTTATTATTATGTTTCCTTGTACATGATAATCGTTTATTATCCATGCTATAGTTGTATTGGTTGGAAACTCAAATACATGTGTGGGTACATAGACAACACAGTGTCCCTAGTGAGCCTCTAAGGACTAGCTCGTTGATCAAAGATGGTCAAGGTTTCCTGACCATAGGCATGAGTTGTCATTTGATAACGGGATCACATCATTGGGGGAATGATGTGATGGACAAGGCCC
Organism: Hordeum vulgare subsp. vulgare; assembly: GCF_904849725.1. Taxonomy (NCBI): domain Eukaryota; kingdom Viridiplantae; phylum Streptophyta; class Magnoliopsida; order Poales; family Poaceae; genus Hordeum; species Hordeum vulgare. The sequence goes on from NC_058523.1 coordinate 374,465,655, forward strand.
AAACTATGAACATAGCATGTGATCGTGTCAGTTTATTGCTATTGTTTTCTTTATGTCAAGTATCTGTTTCTATGACCATGAGATCATGCGACTCCCGGGCACCGGAGAAGTTCCTCGTGTGTATCAAACATCACAACATAACTGGGTGACTATAAAGGTGCTGTACAGGTATCTCCGAAGGTGTTTGTCAGGTTGGCGTGAATCGAGACTGGGATTTGTAACTCTGTATGACGGAGAGGTATCTCTAGGGCCCACTCGACAATAAAACATCATAATGAGCTTGCAAGCAATGTGACTAAGGAGTTAGTCACGGGATCTTGTATTACAGAACGAGTAAAGAGACTTGCCGGTAACAAGATTGAAATAGGTATGGAGATACTGACGATCAAATCTCGGGCTAGTAACGTACCGATGGACAAAGGGAACAATATACATGATTGATTGCATCCTTGACATCGTGGTTCGACCAATGAAGATCTTCGTAGAATATGTAGGAGCCAATATGGGCATCTAGGTCTTGCTATTGGTTAGTGACTGGAGAGTGTCTCAGGTCATGTCTGCATAGTTCTTGAACCCGCAGGGTGTGCACACTTAAGGTTCGGTGACATTTCGGTATAGTTGAGTTATGTATGTTGGTGACTGAAGGTTGTTTGAGTCCCGGACGATATCCCGGACGTCACGAGGAGTTCCAAAATGGTCCGGAGACAAATATTGATATATAGGAAATAGGTATACAGGTTTCGGAAAGGTTTCGGGGACTATCGATAAAGTACCAAGAGTGACGAATGGGTTCCGGGGGTTCACTTGGAGGGGCAACCCACCCCGGGGGGCCAAATAGGCCCAAGAGGTGGCGCACCAATCCCTGGTGGGCTGGGCGGCCAGCCCCTATGGGCCTATGCCGTGAAGTGTGAGGAGGGGAGAGAGTTCAAATTGGAGGAGGACTCCTCCCCAGCGCCTCCACCTTCCAATTGGAGGAGGACTCCTCCTCTTGGGCGCCACCCTTCCCACCCTTCTATATATAGTGGAGAGGAGAGAGGCAGCCGCACACGAAAAGGCCATGGCGCGCAACCGCGCTCGAAAAGGCCATGGCACGCAGCCACACCCGAAAAGTCCATGGCGCGCAATCGCACCCGAAAAGGCCATGTCGCCGCTCTCTCTCCCTCCTCTAGTTCGTTCCACCTCTAGATTGATTCGGTAGTGCACGACACAGCCCTGCCAGATCAGCTCAACCAACACCGCTGCCATGCCGTTGTGTTGACGAAGAACGCATCTACCTCTCCACCCTCGCTTGTTAGATCAAGGAGGTGGAGTTTGTCATTGAGTTGTACGTGTGCTGAACGCGGAGGTGTCGTCCGTTCGGCACTAGATCGGGACAGATCGTAATGGGATCGCGGGACGAATCGTGATGAGATCGTGGGACCGATCATGTTGGGATCGTGGGACGGATCATGATGAGATCACGGGACGGATCATGATTGGATCGCGAAGATGTTTGACTACATCAACCGCGTTATATACGCTTCCCCTTAGCGATCTACAAGGGTATGTAGATGCACTCCACCTTCTCGTAGATGCTGATCTCTGTAGATTGATCTTGCTGAGCGTAGGATTTTTTTGTTTCCCATGCGACATTCCCCAAGAGTGGTATTAGAGCTAGGTCTATGCGTAGATGACATCACGAGTAGAACACAAAGGAGTTTGTGGGCGTTGATATTTAGATTCCTTCCCTCCTTAGTCTTTTCTTGATTCAACGATACTGTGGGATGAAGCGGCCCGAACCAACTTTACTCTTCCACGTACGAGAGACCGGTTCCATCGAATGACTTGCAACTTGTTGCATAAAGATGGCTGGCGGGTGTGTGTCTCTTCTACTTTAGTTGAATCGGATTCGAGAGAGGCGGTACTTGTAGAAGGTTAAATAGCAACTTGCATACCACCGCTGTGGTTTTTTGCGTAGGTAAGAAGCGTTCTTGCTAGATACCCATATCAGCCACGTAAAACATGCAACAACAAATTAGAGGACGTCTAACTTGTTTTTACAGGGTATGTTGTGATATGATATGGTCAATGACATGATCTTATATATTTGATGTATGAGATGATCATGTTCTAATAGTTAATAGTTGGGGAACGTAGCATGGGAAACAAAAAGTTTCCTATGCACACGCAATACCTATCCACGGTGATCAAAGTTGTCAGAATGGTGACTCAAGTCTTAGAATCTTACGATCTTACAATCCAAACTAGCCCCTCCGATTCTACGATTTTGATCATAGAATCAAAGTTTCTACGATCCTGATAGTAAAGATTCTACGATTCATGATCCTAGCAATGAAGCTCCGATCCGATTCAAAATCACTATTCTGACAACTTAGACGGTGATGATCATCTACATAAGGGGAGAGTGAATCTACATACCCTTGTAGATCGCTAAGCGGAAGCGTATATAACGCGGTTGATGCAGTGGAACATCTTCGCGATCTCATCACGATCAGTCCCGCAATCCCATCACGATCCATCCCGATCTAGTGCCGAACGGACGACACCTCTGCGTTCAGCACACGTACAGCTCGATGACGATCCCCGCCTTCTTGATCCAACAAGAGGGGCAAAGAGGTAGATGAGTTCTCCAGCACGGCAGCGTGGTGGTGGTGGTGGTGGTGAACTAATCTAGCAGGGCTTCGCCTAAGCACCACCGAACTAGACTAGAGGACAAACAGGTCTAGAGAGAAGTAGAGGGAACATGTCGCAATTGTTGTGTCCAAAACCCTCAAAACCTTTAGTATATATAGGAGGAGGAGCGGAGAGGAGGCAACCTTGGACTCCACTCCAAGGAGGTTCGGTCGAGCCACAAGGGAGGAATCCACCTCCCACAAGGGAGGTGGAATCCTATTAGGACTCCTTCCTAATTTGGCTTTTTTGCCTTTTTCCTTTATCCTTTTCGCATGGGCCCTTGAGAGAGACTTAGGCCAGCCCACCTCCTCTCATAGCCCATGAGCCTCTTGGGTCGTCACACCCCTCCCGGTGGTCCCCTAGTACCCTCTCGGCACTCCCGGTACACTACTGATGAGCCCGAAACTTTTCGGGTGACCAAAACAGGACTTCCTATATATCAATCATTACCTCCGGACCATTCCGGAGCTCCTTGTGACGTCCAGGATCTCATCCGGGACTCCGAAGAAGCTTTGTTCACCAACACCTATAACTCAACTATACCAAACCGTCACCGAACCTTAAGTGTGCAGACCCTGCGGGTTCGAGAACTATCTGAGACACTCCACGGTCAATAACCAATAGCGGGACCTGGATGTCCATATTGGATCCTACATATTCTACGAAGATCTCTATCGGTTTAACCTCTATGTCAAGGATTCAATTAATCCCGTATGATGTTCCCTTTGTCATTCGGTATGTTACCTGCCCGAGATTCGATCGTCGGTATCTCCATACCTAGTTCAATCTCGTCACCGTCAAGTCTCTTTACTCGTTCCATAATACAAGATCCCGTGGCTAACTCTTTAGTCACATTGCTTGCAAGGCTTGTTTGTGATGTTGTATTACCGAGTGGGCCCTGAGATACCTCTCCATCACATGGAGTGACAAATCCGAGTCTTTGATCCATGCGAACCCAATCGACACCTTCGGAGATACCTGTAGACCACCTTTATAGTCACCCAATTACGTTGTGACGTTTGATACACCCAAGGTATTCCTCCGGTGTCCGGGAGTTGCATGATCTCATGGTCATAGGAACATATACATTGACATGCAGAAAACAGTAGCAATAAACTGGCACGACCATATGCTACGTTCATAGTTTGGGTCTTGTCCATCACATCATTCTCCTAATGATGTGATCCCGTTATCAAGTGACAACACTTGTCTATGGCCACGAAACCTTGACCATCTTTGATCAACGAGCTAGTCGACTAGAGGCTCACCAGGGACAGTGTGTTGTCTATGTATCCACACATGTATTTGAGTTTCCAATCAATACAATTCTAGCATGGATAATAAACTATTACCTAAGGAAATATAATAATAACCAATTTATTATTGTCTGTAGGGCATATTTCCAACATTAATATCGACTTGCATGTCGATGCTACGGCAACCGGCAGGAGCCATATTGTTGTTTTTAAATTTGGGGCGTTTAGTGATGCTTCACTTTATGGCTAAATCCGTAGCAATAGTAGTACAAGCTTAGATGGCGCTACAACCTCGATGGCAGCACAATGATGGAGATTATGGTGTGGCTCTGGTGACGATGAAGATCATGCCGGTGCTTTGAATATGAAGATCAAAAAGCACAGGTTCATGGCCATATCATGTCACTTATGATTTGCTTGTGATGTTAATCTTTTTTATACACCTTGTTCTGCTTAGGACGACGGCAGCATTATAAGGTGATCCCTTACTAAAATTTTAAGATAAAATTGTGCTATCCCCGAGTGTGCACCATTGCGACAGTTTGTCGTTTCGAGACACCACGTGATGATCGGGTGTGATAGACTCTACGTTCACATATAACAGGTGCAAGACAATTTTGCACACGCGGAACACTCGGGTTAAACTTGACGAGCCTAGCATGTACATGCATGGCCTCAGAACACAAGAGACCGAAAGGTCGAACATGAGTCATATAGTTGATATGATCAACATGAACATGTTCACCATTGAAACCAGCTCATCTCACGTGATGATCGGACTTGGGTTGGTGAATTTGGATCATGTACCACTTGAATGACCAGAGGTATGTCAATTTGAGTGGGAGTTCTTAAGTAATATGATTAATTGAACTCATTATCATGAACATAGTGATAATATCTTTGCAAATTATGTAGTAGATGATTATCTTGCGCTGTAGCTCCCATGTATTTTGATATGTTCCTAGAGAAAACTAAGTTGAAAAATGATAGTAGCAATTATGCGGACTGGGTCCGTAAACTGAGGATTGTCCTCATTGCTGCGGAGAAGGCTTATGTCCTTAATTCACCGCTCCATGAGCTACCCCAAGCGTCGTCTATAGATGTTGCGAACATCTGACATAGACATTTGAATGACTACATGATAGTTCAGTGCCTCTTGCTTTACGACTTAGAATTGAGGCTCTAAAACATTTTGAACATCAGGAACATATGAGATGTCCCAAGAGCTGAAATTAGTATTTCAGGCTCATGCCCGTGTTGAGAGGTTTAAGACCTCCGACACGATTCTTTTCCCGCAAAGTGAAGGAGAAAAACTCAATCGTTGAGCATGTGCTCAGATTGTCTCGGTGTTACAATTACTTTAATCGAGTGGGAGTTAATCTTCCAGATGAGATAGTGTAACAGCCCAAGACCGACGATACAGAAGATTCCCTTTTTATTCTGTTGCCGCCCCGTGATTATTTTTTTGTCGCATTCATCATCGCATCATTCGCATCATCTGCATTGCATCGGCACTTCGTTTCCGCCAGTTTTCAAAACTTGCATCCGTTAGTACTTGGCTATTCTCTCCGTTTTCGTTGTTGACCATTTTGAGACCAACCACACACGCACGCTCCCGCAACATCGTTTAAATCTTGTTTTTAAAAGTATGTATAAACCTTTCTCGGATTGGGTCGAAACTTGGCGTGCGGTTTTATTTTAATGCACGCATGTCGCCCGCCAAATTTTGTCGCCATCGGAGTTCGTTCGATACCCGAACCATTAAACATATAGGAGCACTATAGCCGATCATTTAGTCACACGTTTTTGGTTTATAAAACTCTATCACCGGGTTGCCTGTTTTCCCTCTCATCTCCGCCTAGCCTCTCTGCATAGTGCACCGACCTGCCCGCAATCTAGTCCGAAAACTTCCCCGGACCCGAACCCGGTGGTTGTGACCGTTGGGTCCGGATCAACCCGTAATACCCTAAATCGTCATTGGTTTTTCAATAGGACCCCTTAACCTGTTTTTACCGCGACCGTTCGATTTAAATTGGAGGGACAATTAGACCCCATTTAGAAAATAATGGCTATTTATATACGAAACCAGTATAATCCTACCCTAATCCTAGGCCCAATCCACTCTCCCGACATCGCTGCCACCTCCCACCTCGTTTTCCCCATCAGGCCAACCCGCAGCGCCTCCTCCTTCCTCCCGCTCACGAGCCATCCCGAGCTTCCCTGCACCTCGCCCCGCAACCACCAGAGCTAGCCCGCTGATACATCCATTTTGCATCATGCTTTTATGTTGATATTTATCACATTATGGGCTGTTATTACACTTTACGGTACAATACTTATGCCTTTTCTCTCTTATTTTATAAGGTTTACATGAAGAGGGAGAATGTCGGCAGTTGGAATTCTGGGCTGAAAAAGGAGCAAGTTTGAGATACCTATTCTGCACAACTCCAAAAGCCATGAAAATCAACGAGGAATTATTTTGGAATCTATAAAAATACTGGGCGGAAGAAACACTCGAGGGGAGCCACCAGGAGGCCACAAGCCTGCCAGGCGCGCCCTACCCCCTGGCCGCGCCTGGGTGGCTTGTGGCCCCCCCTGTTACCCCTCCGGCTCCCATCTTCTGCTATAAGGAGGGTTTCGTCCCAGAAAAAATCAAGAGGAGGCTTTCGTGAAGAGACGCCGCCGTCACGAGGCGGAACTTGAGCAGAACCAATCTAGAGCTCCGGCAGGGCCGTCCTTCCGGGGAAACTTCCCTCCCGGAGGGGGAAATCGTCGCCATCGTCATCACCAACACTCCTCTCATCGGAGGGGACTCATCTCCATCAACATCTTCATCATCACCATCTCATCTCCAAACCCTAGTTCATCTCTTGTACCCAATCTCCGTCTTGCGACTCCGATCGGTACTTGTAAGGTTGCTAGTAGTGTTAATTACTCTTTGTAGTTGATGCTAGTTGTATTACTTAGTGGAAGATCATAAGTTCAGATCCTTGATTCTATTAAATACATCCTTGATTCTATTCAGAAAGAGAGGTTCACATATAAATATATCATCTTTGACACCGTCTATGATTGTGAACACTAATTAAAGTATTACATGCTAAGAGGTAGATGTTGGACAAGGAAGACAACATAATGAATTATGTTTGCTTGGTTCCGAACAATGTTATATGACTAGAGATCCCTTAGCATATGACGATTGCTTCCACCTCATATCAGCCAAAACTTCTGCACTAAGTAGAGATACTACTTGTGCATCCATAAACCCTCAACCCAGTTTTGCCATGTGAGTCCACCATACCTACCTATGGATTGAATAAGATCCCTCAAGTAAGTTGTCATCGGTGCACGCAACAAAAATTGCTCCCTGAATATGTATGATCTATTAGTGTGTGGAAAACAAGCTTTGTACGAACCTGTGATGAGGAAGACATAAAAGCGACAGACTGCATAATAAAGTTCTTTATCACAGGAGGCAATATAAAGTGACATTCCTTCACACTAAGAGGTCACACATCCAAACCTCAAAAGCGCATGACAACCTCTGCTTCCGTCTGCGAAGAGCCTATCTTGTACCTTTATTTTTTATCTTTAAAAGAGTCGTGGTGATCAACACCAATTCCTTATTTCGCCATTATCTTGGCTAATGTCATGTGCTAGGGAAAGATCTATATTCATATGTCAACTTGGAAGTAAGTAATCATGAATTATTATTGTTGACATTACCATTGAGGTAAATAGTTGGGAGGCGAAACTATAAGCCCCTATCTTTCTCTGTGTCCAAGTGAAACTTTGATCTCATGACCATCATGTGAGTTTTAGCAATTGTAGAAGACTAAAAGATGATTGAGTATGTGGATTTGCTTTACAAGCTCTTAGTTGACTCTTTCTGATGTTATGATAAATAACAATTGCTTCAATGACTAAAGACTTTTGGTTGTTAATTCTCCATAAGGTTCTTGACCCATACTTTACATTGTGAAGGAATTGCCACTTTAGCATAAGAGATTATATGACGATATTGCTGTTCTAAATATGATCATGATGCTTGCATGTCCGTATTTTGTTTTATCGGCACCTCTATCTCTAAACATGTGGGCATATTTATTGATCTCGGCTTCCGCTTGAGGACAAGCGAGGTTTAAGCTTGGGGGAGTTGATACGTCCATTTTGCATCATGCTTTTATGTTGATATTTATCGCATTATGGGTTGTTATTACACTTTACGGTACAATACTTATGCCTTTTTCTCTCTTATTTTATAAGGTTTACATGAAGAGGGAGAATGCTCACAGTTGGAATTCTGGGCTGAAAAAGGAGCAAGTTTGAGATACCTATTCTGCATAACTCCAAAAGCCATGAAAATCAACGAGGAATTATTTTGGAATATATAAAAAAATACTGGGTGGAAGAAACACTGGAGGGGAGCCACCAGGAGGCCACAAGCCTACCAGGCGCGCCCTACCCCCCTGGTCGCGCCTGGTTGGCTTGTGGGCCCCTGTTACCCCTCCGGCTCCCATCTTCTTCTATAAGGAGAGTTTCGTCCCATAAAAAAATAAGAGGCGGCTTTCTGGAAGAGACGCCGCCGCCACGAGGCGGAACTTGAGCAGAACCAATCTAGAGCTCCGGCAGGGCAGTCCTGTCGGGAAACTTCCCTCCTTGAGGGGGAAATCGTCTCCATCGTCATCACCAACACTCCTCTCATTGTAGGGGACTCATCTCCATCAACATCTTCATCAGCACCATCTCATCTCCAAACCCTAGTTCATCTCTTGTACCCAATCTCCGTCTCGCGACTCCGATTGGTACTTGTAAGGTTGGTAGTAGTGTTAATTACTCTTTGTAGTTGATGCTAGTTGGATTACTCGGTGGAAGATCATAAGTTCAAATCCTTAATGATATTCAATACCTCTATGATCATGAACATAATTATGCTTTGTGAGTAGTCACTTTTGTTCCTGAGGACATGGGATAAGTCTTGCTATAAGTAGTCATGTGAATTTGGTATTCGTTCGATATTTTGATGCGTTGTATGTTGTCTTTCCTCTAGTGGTGTTATGTGAACGTCGACTACATAAAACTTCACTGTTATTTGGGCCTAGAGGAAGGCATTGGGAAGCAATAAGTAATGATGGGTTGCTAGAGTGACAGAAGCTTAAACCCTAGTTTATGCGTTGCTTCGTAAGGGGCTCATTTGGATCCACTAGTTTAATGCTATGGTTAGACTTTGTCTTAATTCTTGTTTCGTAGTTGCGGATGCTTGCGAGAGGGGTTAATCATAAGCGGGATGTTTGTCCAAGTAAGGACATCACCCAAGCACCGGTCGACCCACATATCAAACTATCAAAGGAGCGAATGCGAATCATATGAACATGATGAAAACTAGCTTGACAAAAATTCCCATGTGTCCTCGGGAGCGCTTTACCTCATATCAGAGTTCGTCCAGGCTTGTCCCTTGCTACAAAAGGGATTGGGCCATCTTTCTGCACCATTGTTACAATTGTTACTTGCTACCCGTTACGAATTATCTTATCACACAACTATCTGTTACCGATAATTTCAGTGCCTGCACAGAATACCTTGCTGAAAACCACTTGTCAGTTCCTTCTGCTCCTCGTTGGGTTCGACACTCTTACTTATTGAAAGGACTATGATAGATCCCCTACACTTGTGGGTCATCAAGACTCTTTTCTGGCGCCGTTTCCGGGGAGCGAAGCGCCTTTTGTAAGTGGAATTTGGTAAGGAAACATTTATATAGTGTGCTGAAATTTATTATCACTTGTCACTATGGAAAGTAATTCTTTGAGGAGTTTGTTCGGGGTATCTTCACCTCGACCGGAAGCACAAGGAGTTGATCGTCAACCTACTGCACCTACTGAAAATATTTATTATGAAATTCCCTCGGGTATGCTAGAGAAACTGTTGGCTAATCCTTTTACAGGAGATGGAACATCACATCCCGACTTGCATCTAATCTATGTAGATGAAGCTTATGGTTTATTTAAGCTTGCAGGTCTGCCCGAGGATGAGGTCAAGAATAAGGTCTTTCCCTTATCTTTTAGGGATAAAGCATTGCCATGGTATAGGCTATGTGATGATACTGGATCATGGAACTACAACCGATTGAAATTGGAATTCCATCAAAAGTTTTATCCTATGCATTTGGTACATCGTGATCGGAACTATATCTATAATTTTTGGCCTCGTGATAGATAAAGTATCGCTCAAGCTTGGGGGAGGCTTAAGTCAATGTTATATTCATGCCCCAACCATGAGCTCTCGAGATAAATTGTTATTCAGAACTTCTATGCTCGGTTTCTCATGATAATCGCACCATGCTTGACACTTCTTGTACCGGTTCTTTTATGAAGAGAGATATTAACTTCGAATGGAATTTATTGGAAAGAATTAAATGCAACTCTGAAGATTGGGAGTTTGATGAAGGTAAGGAGTCAGGTATGAATCTTAAGTTCGATTGCGTTAAATCCTTCGTTGAAACAAATACTTTTTGTGATTTTAGCGCTAAACATGGACTTGACTCTGAGATAGTAGCTTCATTATGTGAATCATTTGCTGCTTATATTAATATCCCTAAAGAGAAGTGGTTTAAATACCATCCTCCCAAAGAAGTCAATGTAGTAAAACCCAATCCAGTTGAAGAGAAAGTCATTGCTTATAATGATCCTATTGTTCCTAGTGCTTACATTGAGAAACCACCTTTCCCTGTTAGAATAAAGGATCATGCTAAAAATTCAACTGTGATACGTAAGGTCTATATTAGAACACCTACACCCCCTGAGCAAATTAAAGTTGAACCTAGCATTGCTATTATCAAAGATCTCTTGGCCGATAATGTTGATGGGCATGTTATTCACTTCTGTGAAGATGTTGCTAGAATTGCTAAACCTCATGCTAGAGACAAACATAAGCCTGTTGTCGGCATGCCTGTTGTTTCTGTTAAGATAGGCGACCATTGTTATCATGGTTTATGTGACATGGGTGCAATAAATCAATCTTCATATAATGAAATTAAAGATGAGATTGCACCTGTCGAGATGGAATTTATCGATGTTACTATTCAGCTTGCCAATAGAGATACTATCTGCCGTGTGGGAATTGTTAGAGATGTTGAAGTCTTGTGTGGTAAAACTAAGTATCCTACTGATTTTCTCGTTCTTGCTACCACACAAGATAGCTTTTGTCCCATCATATTTGGTAGACCTTTTCTCAATACTGTCAATGCTCACATTAATTGTGAGAAACAAATTTTCACTATTGGCTTTGAAGGTGTGTCACATGAGTTTAATTTTTCCAAGTTTGGTAGACAACCTCATGAAAAAGTATTGTCTAGTAAGGATGAAATTATGGCTCTTGCTTCTATTGATGTGCCTCCTACTGATCCTTTAGAGAAATATTTGCTTGAGCAGGAAAATTATATGCATATGGATGAAAGGAATGAGATAGATAGAGTTATCTTTGAACAACATCCTATCCTGAAGAATAATTTGCCTGTTGGACTACTTGGAGATCCACCCCCACCCAAGGGTGATCCTGTGTTTGAGCTTAAACAGTTACCTGATACTCTTAAGTATGCTTATGTCGATGAAAAAGAGATATATCTTGTTATTATTAGTGCTAGCCTTTCAGAGCATGAAGAAAACAAATTATTGAAAACTCTTAGGAAGCACCGTGCTGCTATTGGATATACTCTTGATGATCTTAAGGGCATTAGTCCCACTCTATGCCAGCATAAAATTAAAATTGATCCTGATTCCAAACCAGCTGCCGATCATCAACGAAGATTAAATCCTAAGATGAAAGATGTGGTAAGAAAAGAAATACTAAAGCTCCTGGAAGCAGGTATTATCTATCCTGTTGCTCATAGTGATTGTGTAAGTCCAGTGCAGTGTGTCCCTAAGAAGGGAGGTATTACCGTGGTCCCTAATGATAAAGATGAATTGATCCCACAGAGAATTGTTACTCGCTATAGGATGGTAATTGATTTTAGTAAATTGAATAAAGCCACTAGGAAAGATCATTACCCTTCGCCTTTTATTGACCAAATGCTAGAAAGATTGTCTAAACACACACAGTTTTGCTTTCTAGATGGTTATTCTGATTTCTCCCAAATACTAGTTGCACAATCTGATCAGGAGGAAACCACTTTTACCTGCCCTTTCGGTACCTTTGCTTATAGACGTATTCCTTTTGGCTTATGTAATGCACCTGCTACCTTCAAAAGATGTATGATGGCTATATTCTCTGACTTTTGTGAAAAGATTGTTGAGGTTTTCATGGATGATTTCTCCGTTTACGGATCTTCTTTTGATGATTGCTTGAGCAACCTTGACCGCGTTTTGCAGAGATGTAAAGATACCAACCTTGTCTTGAATGGGGAGAAGTGCCACTTTATGGTTAATGAAGGCATCATCTTAGGACATAAAATTTCTGAAAGAGGTATTGAAATCGATAAGGCTAAAGTTGATGCGATCGAGAAAATGCCATGCCCTACAGACATTAAAGGTATAAGAAGTTTCCTTGGTCATGCTGGTTTCTATAGAAGGTTCATTAAAGAATTCTCTAAGATTTCTAGGCCTCTTACCAATCTCTTGCAAAAATATATTCCTTTTGTTTTTGACGATGATTGTGAGGAAGCATTTGAAATACTTAAGAAGGCCTTGATAACTGCACCTATTGTTCAACCACCTGATTGGAACCTATCTTTTGAAATTATGTGTGATGCTAGTGAATATGTTGTTGGTGCTGTTCTAGGACAAAGAGTTGATAAGAAATTGAATGTTATTCATTATGCTAGTAAAACTCTAGATAGTGCCCAAAGAAACTATGCTGCTACTGAAAAAGAATTTTTAGCAGTCGTGTTTGCATGTGATAAGTTCAGATCTTATATTATTGATTCCAAGGTTACTATTCACAGTGATCATGCTGCTATTAAGTATCTGATGGAAAATAAAGATGCTAAACCTAGACTTATTAGATGGGCTCTCTTGCTACAAGAATTTGATTTGCATGTTGTTGATAGGAAGGGTGGTGAGAACCCCGGAGCAGATAACTTGTCTAGGTTGGAGAATGTTCTTGATGACCCACAACCTATTGATGATAGCTTTCCTGATGAACAATTGAATGTCATCAATGCTTCACGTAGTACACCTTGGTATGCTGATTATGAAAATTATATTGCTGCTAAATATATACCACCTAGTTTCACATACCAACAAAAGAAGAAATTCTTCTTTTATTTGAGATATTACTTTTGGGATGATCCTCACCTTTATAAAGGAGTAGATGGTGTTATTAGACGTTGTGTACCTGAGCATGAACAAGGACATATCCTACAGAAGTGTCACTCCGAGGCTTACGGAGGACATCATGCGGGAGATAGAACTGCACACAAGGTATTGCAATCCGGTTTCTATTGGCCTACTCTCTTCAAGGATGCCCATAAGTTTATCTTGTCTTGTAATGAATGTCAAAGAATAGGTAATATCAGTAAGCGTTAGGAAATGCCTATGAATTATTCACTTGTCATTGAACCTTTTGATGTTTGGGGTTTTGACTATATGGGACCTTTTCCAAAGTCCAAGGGGTACACTCATATTCTAGTTGCTATTGATTACGTTACTAAGTGGGTAGAAGCTATCCCAACTAGTAGTGCTGATCATAACACCTCCATTAGGATGCTTAAAGAAGTTATTTTCCCTAGATTTGGAGTCCCCAGATATTTGATGACTGATGGTGGTTCACATTTTATTCACGCTGCTTTCCGTAAAACGCTTGCTAAGTATGATGTCAACCATAGAATTGCATCTCCTTATCACCCTTAGTCCAGTGGTCAAGTAGAGTTAAGTAATAGAGAGATTAAACTAATTCTGGAAAAGACTATTAATAGGTCTAGAAAGAATTGGTCTAAGAAGCTTGAGGATGCACTGTGGGCTTATAGAACTGCTTATAAGAATCCCATGGGCATGTCTCCGTACAAAATGGTTTACGGTAAAGCATGTCATTTACCTCTTGATCTAGAACATAAGTCTTATTGGGCAATCAAAGAGCTCAGCTTTGATTTCAAACTTGCTGGTGAGAAGAGGTTATTTGATATTAGCTCACTTGATGAATGGAGAACTCAAGCATATGAAAATGCCAAGTTGTTTAAAGAAAAAGTTAAGAGGTGGCATGATAAAAGGATACAAAAACGTGAGTTCAATGTAGGTGATTATATCTTGCTATACAATTCTCGTTTAAGATTTTTTGCAGGCAAGCTTCTCTCTAAATGGGAAGGTCCTTATATTGTCGAAGAAGTGTATCGTTCCGGTGCCATCAAAATCAACAACACGGAAGGGAATTTTCCGTGAGTTGTAAATGGGCAAAGAATCAAGCATTATATCTCAGGTACTCCCATAAATGTTGAAAGCAATATTATTAATACCATAACTCCGGAGGAGTACATAAGGGATATTCACCAGCTTGTTTCAGACTCCAAAAACGAAGAGGTATGTGATTCGGTAAGTAAACCGACTCCAAAACTTTTCCAGTAGCAATTTTTCTCCGTTTTGGAATATTTAGAAAAATTGAAAATTTAAAGTAGTCCGGAAAGCGCACGAGGAGGCGACAAGCCTGCCAAGCATGCCCTACCCCCTGGTCGCGCCTGGGTGGCGTGTGAGCACCTCGTGTGTCTCCCGAACTCTGTTTTCTTGTGGAATACTCCTTTTGGTTGGGAAAAAAATTATTATATATTCTCCCGGAAGGTCTGACCCTCGTATCACGCAAATATCCTCTATTTCTGTTTCGAGCCTCTTTCAATAGTAGATCTGGAGCAAGATGTCTTCTCAAGATTTAGAGGGGGAGAGCTATGTGGCCGATTACCTTGCTAACCCCAAGGTCTATTGGGACTTGGATCCTTATGGTTGGACCACTAATGAGGAAGAAGATTATGATCCCAAGGGGAAGGAAGGAACAAGTTCCGATGAAAAGGAGGCTCCTCTACCCCAACCTGGAGACACACATGTGGAGTTCAAGAAGTCGAGCCTCCCTGACCCAAGGAATAAGCCTAAGATTTTGTTTACCCCTTCTCGTCTTTTGCAGGAGAGTAAGCAAGAACTATGCCAAAGGGTGTTGAGGCTTGAGGAGGAAATTAACGATCTGAAGGAGCAAAATCTTGTGCTCAAGAGGAAACTAAACAAGTTTAAGAACTCTGCAACAACTCCACCACCATCATCTTTGAAGGAAGACAATTAAGCACGGGTATGGACACTCCCCTTGGCTTGTGCCAAGCTTTGGGGAGTTGCCCCGCTATCGTATCACCATCACATCTTTTGCCTTTACCTTTATCTTAGTTCGATCATTTTTGGTTTTATCTTTTTCTAGTAGAATAAATTTCTTAGTATGATCTAGGCTTGCGTTTTGCTTTGTGTCTCCCCCAATGTAATCGAGTTCGTGAGTTATAATAAAGAGTGTTTTAGTTAAGGGCCTTGCTTCATGCCATGATCTAAGTAAAAGAATAATAAAAGAACAAAAGCATGAAAGATCATGTAATGATCTTATGGCAAGTGATGGCTTCACTTATAAAAAGAATGTTGATTGAAACTTGTTGTGGGTCGACAAACCTAGACCTTGGCCATTGTTGCAATTAATAGGAAGTAATAAAGAAAGAGAGGTTCACATATAAATATATCATCTTTGACACCGTCTATGATTGTGAACACTAATTAAAGTATTACATGCTAAGAGGTAGATGTTGGACAAGGAAGACAACATAATGAATTATGTTTGCTTGGTTCCGAACAATGTTATATGACTAGAGATCCCTTAGCATATGACGATTGCTTCCACCTCATATCAGCCAAAACTTCTGCACTAAGTAGAGATACTACTTGTGCATCCATAAACCCTCAACCCAGTTTTGCCATGTGAGTCCACCATACCTACCTATGGATTGAATAAGATCCCTCAAGTAAGTTGTCATCGGTGCACGCAACAAAAATTGCTCCCTGAATATGTATGATCTATTAGTGTGTGGAAAACAAGCTTTGTACGAACCTGTGATGAGGAAGACATAAAAGCGACAGACTGCATAATAAAGTTCTTTATCACAGGAGGCAATATAAAGTGACGTTCCTTCACACTAAGAGGTCACACATCCAAACCTCAAAAGCGCATGACAACCTCTGCTTCCGTCTGCGAAGAGCCTATCTTGTACCTTTATTTTTTATCTTTAAAAGAGTCGTGGTGATCAACACCAATTCCTTATTTCGCCATTATCTTGGCTAATGTCATGTGCTAGGGAAAGATCTATATTCATATGTCAACTTGGAAGTAAGTAATCATGAATTATTATTGTTGACATTACCATTGAGGTAAATAGTTGGGAGGCGAAACTATAAGCCCCTATCTTTCTCTGTGTCCAAGTGAAACTTTGATCTCATGACCATCATGTGAGTTTTAGCAATTGTAGAAGACTAAAAGATGATTGAGTATGTGGATTTGCTTTACAAGCTCTTAGTTGACTCTTTCTGATGTTATGATAAATAGCAATTGCTTCAATGACTAAAGACTTTTGGTTGTTAATTCTCCATAAGGTTCTTGACCCATACTTTACATTGTGAAGGAATTGCCACTTTAGCATAAGAGATTATATGACGATATTGCTGTTCTAAATATGATCATGATGCTTGCATGTCCGTATTTTGTTTTATCGGCACCTCTATCTCTAAACATGTGGGCATATTTATTGATCTCGGCTTCCGCTTGAGGACAAGCGAGGTTTAAGCTTGGGGGAGTTGATACGTCCATTTTGCATCATGCTTTTATGTTGATATTTATCGCATTATGGGTTGTTATTACACTTTACGGTACAATACTTATGCCTTTTTCTCTCTTATTTTATAAGGTTTACATGAAGAGGGAGAATGCTCACAGTTGGAATTCTGGGCTGAAAAAGGAGCAAGTTTGAGATACCTATTCTGCATAACTCCAAAAGCCATGAAAATCAACGAGGAATTATTTTGGAATATATAAAAAAATACTGGGTGGAAGAAACACTCGAGGGGAGCCACCAGGAGGCCACAAGCCTACCAGGCGCGCCCTACCCCCCTGGTCGCGCCTGGTTGGCTTGTGGGCCCCTGTTACCCCTCCGGCTCCCATCTTCTTCTATAAGGAGAGTTTCGTCCCATAAAAAAATAAGAGGCGGCTTTCTGGAAGAGACGCCGCCGCCACGAGGCGGAACTTGAGCAGAACCAATCTAGAGCTCCGGCAGGGCAGTCCTGTCGGGAAACTTCCCTCCTTGAGGGGGAAATCGTCTCCATCGTCATCACCAACACTCCTCTCATTGTAGGGGACTCATCTCCATCAACATCTTCATCAGCACCATCTCATCTCCAAACCCTAGTTCATCTCTTGTACCCAATCTCCGTCTCGCGACTCCGATTGGTACTTGTAAGGTTGGTAGTAGTGTTAATTACTCTTTGTAGTTGATGCTAGTTGGATTACTCGGTGGAAGATCATAAGTTCAAATCCTTAATGATATTCAATACCTCTATGATCATGAACATAATTATGCTTTGTGAGTAGTCACTTTTGTTCCTGAGGACATGGGATAAGTCTTGCTATAAGTAGTCATGTGAATTTGGTATTCGTTCGATATTTTGATGCGTTGTATGTTGTCTTTCCTCTAGTGGTGTTATGTGAACGTCGACTACATAAAACTTCACTGTTATTTGGGCCTAGAGGAAGGCATTGGGAAGCAATAAGTAATGATGGGTTGCTAGAGTGACAGAAGCTTAAACCCTAGTTTATGCGTTGCTTCGTAAGGGGCTCATTTGGATCCACTAGTTTAATGCTATGGTTAGACTTTGTCTTAATTCTTGTTTCGTAGTTGCGGATGCTTGCGAGAGGGGTTAATCATAAGCGGGATGTTTGTCCAAGTAAGGACATCACCCAAGCACCGGTCGACCCACATATCAAACTATCAAAGGAGCGAATGCGAATCATATGAACATGATGAAAACTAGCTTGACAAAAATTCCCATGTGTCCTCGGGAGCGCTTTACCTCATATCAGAGTTCGTCCAGGCTTGTCCCTTGCTACAAAAGGGATTGGGCCATCTTTCTGCACCATTGTTACAATTGTTACTTGCTACCCGTTACGAATTATCTTATCACACAACTATCTGTTACCGATAATTTCAGTGCCTGCACAGAATACCTTGCTGAAAACCACTTGTCAGTTCCTTCTGCTCCTCGTTGGGTTCGACACTCTTACTTATTGAAAGGACTATGATAGATCCCCTACACTTGTGGGTCATCAAGACTCTTTTCTGGCGCCGTTTCCGGGGAGCGAAGCGCCTTTTGTAAGTGGAATTTGGTAAGGAAACATTTATATAGTGTGCTGAAATTTATTATCACTTGTCACTATGGAAAGTAATTCTTTGAGGAGTTTGTTCGGGGTATCTTCACCTCGACCGGAAGCACAAGGAGTTGATCGTCAACCTACTGCACCTACTGAAAATATTTATTATGAAATTCCCTCGGGTATGCTAGAGAAACTGTTGGCTAATCCTTTTACAGGAGATGGAACATCACATCCCGACTTGCATCTAATCTATGTAGATGAAGCTTATGGTTTATTTAAGCTTGCAGGTCTGCCCGAGGATGAGGTCAAGAATAAGGTCTTTCCCTTATCTTTTAGGGATAAAGCATTGCCATGGTATAGGCTATGTGATGATACTGGATCATGGAACTACAACCGATTGAAATTGGAATTCCATCAAAAGTTTTATCCTATGCATTTGGTACATCGTGATCGGAATTATATCTATAATTTTTGGCCTCGTGATAGATAAAGTATCGCTCAAGCTTGGGGGAGGCTTAAGTCAATGTTATATTCATGCCCCAACCATGAGCTCTCGAGATAAATTGTTATTCAGAACTTCTATGCTCGGTTTCTCATGATAATCGCACCATGCTTGACACTTCTTGTACCGGTTCTTTTATGAAGAGAGATATTAACTTCGAATGGAATTTATTGGAAAGAATTAAACGCAACTCTGAAGATTGGGAGTTTGATGAAGGTAAGGAGTCAGGTATGAATCTTAAGTTCGATTGCGTTAAATCCTTCGTTGAAACAAATACTTTTTGTGATTTTAGCGCTAAACATGGACTTGACTCTGAGATAGTAGCTTCATTATGTGAATCATTTGCTGCTTATATTAATATCCCTAAAGAGAAGTGGTTTAAATACCATCCTCCCAAAGAAGTCAATGTAGTAAAACCCAATCCAGTTGAAGAGAAAGTCATTGCTTATAATGATCCTATTGTTCCTAGTGCTTACATTGAGAAACCACCTTTCCCTGTTAGAATAAAGGATCATGCTAAAAATTCAACTGTGATACGTAAGGTCTATATTAGAACACCTACACCCCCTGAGCAAATTAAAGTTGAACCTAGCATTGCTATTATCAAAGATCTCTTGGCCGATAATGTTGATGGGCATGTTATTCACTTCTGTGAAGATGTTGCTAGAATTGCTAAACCTCATGCTAGAGACAAACATAAGCCTGTTGTCGGCATGCCTGTTGTTTCTGTTAAGATAGGCGACCATTGTTATCATGGTTTATGTGACATGGGTGCAATAAATCAATCTTCATATAATGAAATTAAAGATGAGATTGCACCTGTCGAGATGGAATTTATCGATGTTACTATTCATCTTGCCAATAGAGATACTATCTGCCGTGTGGGAATTGTTAGAGATGT
Source organism: Hordeum vulgare subsp. vulgare (assembly GCF_904849725.1). Taxonomy (NCBI): domain Eukaryota; kingdom Viridiplantae; phylum Streptophyta; class Magnoliopsida; order Poales; family Poaceae; genus Hordeum; species Hordeum vulgare. The sequence goes on from NC_058523.1 coordinate 374,485,348, forward strand.
TGAAGTCTTGTGTGGTAAAACTAAGTATCCTACTGATTTTCTCGTTCTTGCTACCACACAAGATAGCTTTTGTCCCATCATATTTGGTAGACCTTTTCTCAATACTGTCAATGCTCACATTAATTGTGAGAAACAAATTTTCACTATTGGCTTTGAAGGTGTGTCACATGAGTTTAATTTTTCCAAGTTTGGTAGACAACCTCATGAAAAAGTATTGTCTAGTAAGGATGAAATTATGGCTCTTGCTTCTATTGATGTGCCTCCTACTGATCCTTTAGAGAAATATTTGCTTGAGCATGAAAATTATATGCATATGGATGAAAGGAATGAGATAGATAGAGTTATCTTTGAACAACATCCTATCTTGAAGAATAATTTGCTTGTTGGACTACTTGGAGATCCACCCCCACCCAAGGGTGATCCCGTGTTTGAGCTTAAAGAGTTACCTGATACTCTTAAGTATGCTTATGTCGATGAAAAAGAGATATATCTTGTTATTATTAGTGCTAGCCTTTCAGAGCATGAAGAAAACAAATTATTGAAAACTCTTAGGAAGCACCGTGCTGCTATTGGATATACTCTTGATGATCTTAAGGGCATTAGCCCCACTCTATGCCAGCATAAAATTAAAATTGATCCCGATTCCAAACCAGCTGCCGAGCATCAACGAAGATTAAATCCTAAGATGAAAGATGTGGTAAGAAAAGAAATACTAAAGCTCCTGGAAGCAGGTATTATCTATCCTGTTGCTCATAGTGATTGTGTAAGTCCAGTGCAGTGCGTCCCTAAGAAGGGAGGTATTACCGTGGTCCCTAATGATAAAGATGAATTGATCCCACAGAGAATTGTTACTCGCTATAGGATGGTAATTGATTTTAGTAAATTGAATAAAGCCACTAGGAAAGATCATTACCCTTCGCCTTTTATTGACCAAATGCTAGAAAGATTGTCTAAACACACACAGTTTTGCTTTCTAGATGGTTATTCTGATTTCTCCCAAATACTAGTTGCACAATCTGATCAGGAGGAAACCACTTTTACCTGCCCTTTCGGTACCTTTGCTTATAGACGTATTCCTTTTGGCTTATGTAATGCACCTGCTACCTTCAAAAGATGTATGATGGCTATATTCTCTGACTTTTGTGAAAAGAGGCGGCTTTCTGGAAGAGACGCCGCCGCCACGAGGCGGAACTTGAGCAGAACCAATCTAGAGCTCCGGCAGGGCAGTCCTGCCGGGAAACTTCCCTCCTTGAGGGGGAAATCATCTCCATCGTCATCACCAACACTCCTCTCATTGTAGGGGACTCATCTCCATCAACATATTCATCAGCACCATCTCATCTCCAAACCCTAGTTCATCTCTTGTACCCAATCTCCGTCTCGCGACTCCGATTGGTACTTGTAAGGTTGGTAGTAGTGTTAATTACTCTTTGTAGTTGATGCTAGTTGGATTACTCGGTGGAAGATCATAAGTTCAAATCCTTAATGATATTCAATACCTCTATGATCATGAACATAATTATGCTTTGTGAGCAGTCACTTTTGTTCCTGAGGACATGGGATAAGTCTTGCTATAAGTAGTCATGTGAATTTGGTATTCGTTCGATATTTTGATGCGTTGTATGTTGTCTTTCCTCTAGTGGTGTTATGTGAACATCGACTACATAACGCTTCACCATTATTTGGTCCTAGAGGAAGGCATTGGAAGTAAAAAGTAGATGTTGGGTTGCTAGAGTGACAGAAGCTTAAACCCTAGTTTATGCGTTGCTTCGTAAGGGGCTGATTTGGATCCACTAGTTTAATGCTATGGTTAGACTTTGTCTTAATTCTTCTTTCGTAGTTGCAGATTCTTGCAAGAGGGGTTAATCATAAGCGGGATGTTTGTCCAAGTAAGGACAGCACCCAAGCACAGGTCCACCCACATATCAAACTATCAAAGTAGCGAACGCGAATCATATGAACATGATGATAACTAGCTTGACAGAAATTCCCATGTGTCCTTGGGAGCGCTTTACCTCATATAAGAGTTCTTCCAGGCTTGTCCCTTGCTACAAAGGGGATTGGGCCATCTTGCTGCACCATTGTTACAATTGTTACTTGCTACCCATTACGAATTATCTTGTCACACAACTATCTGCTACCGATAATTTCAGTGCCTGCAGAGAATACCTTGCTGAAAACCACTTGTCAGTTCCTTCTGCTCCTCGTTGGGTTCAACACTCTTACTTATCGAAAGGACTACGATAGATCCCCTACACTTATGGGTCATCACCCGCCACACCCAGTCAGCCGCCCTGCGCCGCCCAGTTACCTGTCCCGCGAGCCCACTCGTGCTGCAGATGTGCCCCATGCTCCATCCACCATGACCCGTCCGAGGGTGTTGCTCCACCTGCGCGCGACCGTCCGCCGATGGCCCATGCATCCTCCTCCTCGTCGAGATCGAGGGGATCCGGCCTCCCCTTGACGGATCTGCCGCGTTCCGACTATCTCCGTCTCTCCCCGTGCTCGCAGCCACCAGAGCCATCGCCGGCCCCGTGCCATTGAGCTGAACTCCACCTAGCCATAGCCACGTCCTAGAACACCTGCCATGCATCGTTGCCCCGGATCCGGTAGCCCCGTCCCCGCCGCGCCGTGCTGCGCCCCTCCGCCAGGGTCCAACCTTGCAGCCGCCTTCCTGCGTGCTGCTGCAAGGAACGCGTGCCCCAATTTGCCTGTTGTTGCTGTAGCCTGCTGTTACCTTTGCTGCATGCTGGAGTTGTCATCGACGTGTCGTGGCTCCTTGCTGCCTTGAGATGTTGCTGGTTGGGGTTGGCCATTTGGATGCGTAGATCGTGGAATTTTGTGTCATTTAGATTTGGATCACGCAAGTGCTAAGATGACCATGTGCCTCTGCTTCCATCGCCGAAACAGAAACCTCACCAAAGATGAGCATCCTTGGATCGCCAAGTACCCCTTCGGAATCATCATGGCCGACACTACAACACATGAACAACTACAGGAACCACTACCGTCGACCCCCGCAGATCGTGGATTCACCAAGTTCCTCTCGAACCCGTGTACAACTACCGTCGTCGAAGACCCATGTACCACTACTTCCTCGACGTTCATGATGACCCATGTACATCTACACCGCAACGACTCGATCTTCTCCAAATTGTATGCTTCAAAGGTACAACCACCGAGACGATCATCCGTGGACCGAATGCGTTGTTGTATGAGAGGCGTTGTTGTCCGTTTCGTAGATGCCATGTTAGTTACAGGTACCCCGTAGTCATGACTCCGGCACATGGGAACCCGGTAACCTGGATCACCCCATCATTTTTGGCATGACACGCACAAGCTCACAATCCATTGGCACAGTATCTCATCGAGTTATCGGGAACAGAACATTGTCGTGGCATCATTTCTGTTTTACCTCCATGGTTCCCTTTTGTTCACATGGAGACACATGCTTCATATCCTTCTTGCTAGTGTTTTTATGAAATTGCATACATGTTGCATTCATGGCATAATATTTTGTGTTGCACGTATCTGTTAATCGTAGCTTCGATCAAATGAGCTATATGTGTAAACTGACTAGATTGACGTGTAGAATCACATGCTTCACCTCTTGCCATGTTTAAACAAAATTTAATATTGCCGTGTACTTAAACGGGAGTGAACTAATTAATTCATATGTGGAGTTTCGTCAATATGCAACTCGTTGCATATTGAGCTTCACTTAATGTGTAGCGTTGATTGTTGTGAATTGCCATGCCATGCCTTGCATAATTGAAATGGACATGGATCATATTAGGTTGTGCATCATATCGTGCATGTGCCGTGGTGAATATCGTGTGTTGATTCTTATTTCCGGTTTGCTTCTTCTCGATAGAGTTTCGATCCACTTTGGAGTGTGAGGATCTATTCGACTACGTTGGTTCGCCTGCTTCACGGTTTCGTTCTTGTTCCAAGCAGGATCACACGCAAGATGGTCATTTCCCTAGATTCCATTATTATCATTGCCATGCTAGTTGTTTCATTTCTATCGATATGTCTCGATGCCTACCATCTATTTATTAAGCCTCCCAACATTGCCATGAAAACCTTCAACCTTTCTGCAACCTAGCAAACCACTGTTTGACTGTGTTACCGCTTGCTTAACCATGTGTTAGCATTGCTAGTTGCAGGTGTCGTTGCTTCCATGTGGTAACATGGGTTCCTTGTTATATCACCATACAATTGATAATTAATTTAACGGACCTATATATTTGGTAAAAGGTGGAAGGCTCAGCTTTCTAGCCTGGTCTTTTGTTCCACCTTTGCCGCCTTAGTTTCGGTTACCGGTGTTATATTCCATAATTGAGCGCTCCTAACACGATCGGGGTTGTTATGGGGACCCCCTTGATAATTTGTCTTAGTTAAAGCTTGTCTGGCAAGGCCCAACTTGGTACTACATTTTCCTAATAACCTAATAAAATTGCATATGGACTTTCCGGATCCCGTGGATAATTAATTAACAACCCGAGCCAGTGCTCCTCATGAGTGTTGGTCCAACTCGAGCGATGTCCGGCGCCCCCTGGTCACCCGGGGTTTCAGCCAACCCGACGTCTAGCTCATCCGGTCGTGCCCTGAGAATGAGATACACAACTCCTATCGGGTCCGTCGGCATGCCGGGCGGCTTGCTGGATTAGTTTTAGCTTTTATGAAATATCTTGTTCATTGGGATTCCGGTGAGACTTTGGGTCTTCTGAGAGTTGAGGTTTCCACTAAGGAACCCGAGGAGATCATGAGTTTCATGATCAAGGCTTTCTATGCGGATTGTGGTAGTTTGTGATGGACTAGTTAGAGCACCACTGTAGGGTTAAATCTTTGGGAAAGCAGTGCCCGCAGTTATGTGGCAACGTGGAAACTTTGTTTGACATCCGGTTCTAGACGACCTGAAGTGAACTTAATTAAAGCTTGGCAACTTTGTGCGTAACCGTGACTGTCTCTTTCATGAGCTCCTTCTCCGAATGAGGACACAGTGGAGTTATTTGTGATGTAAGTAGGTGTTCAAGATCATTCATTTGATCATCATTAATTCACGTCCATTATGCGTAGATCACCCCCTCTTTTAATCTTGTACTCGTAAGTTAGCCACCTCGTATAAATGTTTAGGCGCTTGCTGCAGCCTCACCACTTAACCATACCTCACCCATTAAGCTTTGCTAGTCTTGATACCTTTGGAAATGAGTTTCCTGAGTCCATGTGTCTCATAGATTATTACAACACCAGTTGCAGGTACATGCAAAGCGATACTTTGATGTGAGCGCGATGATTGTTCTATTTGGAGTTCTTCTTCTTCATCGACCTAGGCTGGGTTCCAGGCCGACAGCCTGGATAGCAAGGATGGACGTCGTTCTTTTATCATTTGTTTTCATCCGTAGTTGGACCCTGCTCTTTTTCATGATGATTGATTATGTTGTTGTACTGATGTGAACTTGATGTAGCTTGTGGCCAGTGTAAGACAATTACATATACTCATCTCTTCAGTACATGTACTTGTAATGATATCCATTCTTGCAAAACGACGAGATGCGCTTCTATCCCCGTCGAGGTCCTCATGCCAAAATAAGGATAGGAATGCATCTTGGGTGTTATAGATAGTAATTGACATGGTTCTCCAAAGTCACTTCCACCAAGCTATTGAGCTTCGTGATGAACTATAGCATACCAGGGATGGAGAAGATGATGCTTGAACTATTTGCGATGTTTGACACCACGAAGGTAGAAATCAAGAAGGAGCATCAAGTGTTGATGGTTAGTAAAACCACTAGTTTAAAGAAGGGCAAGGGAAAGAAGGGGAGCTTCGAGAATGACTAGTTGTCACTCCAATGAAGAAACCCAAGGTTGAACCCAAACCCGAGACTAAGTGCTTCTATGACGAGGGGAATGATCACTGAGGCGGAACTGCCCTAGACACTTGGTAGATAAGAAGGCTAGCAACATCAACAGAAGTATATTAGATATACGTGTTATTGATGTTTACTTTACTAGTATTCCTAGTAGCACATGGGTGTTAGATACCGGTTCATTTGCTAAATGTTAGTAACTCGAAATAAAAGCTAGGGAATAGACGGAGACTAGCTAAAGGCGAGGTGACGATGTGTGTTGGAAGTGTTTCCAAAGTTGATGTGATCACCATCGCATGCTCCCTCTACCTTCAGGATTAGTGTTAAACCTAAAAGTTGTTTGGTGTTTACGTTAAGCATGAACATCATTGGATTATGTTTATTGCAATACGATTATTCATTTAAAGAGAATAATGGTTACTCTATTTACTTGAATAATACCTTCAATGGTCATGCACCTAATATGAATGGTTTATTGAAAGCCGATCGTAGTGATACACATGTTCACAATATTGATGCCAAAAGATACAAAGTACTAATGATAGCACCACTTACTTGTGGCACTGCCGCTTAAGTCATATTGGTATAAAACGCATGAAGAAGCTCCATACTGATGGATCTTTGGACTCACTCGACTTTTGAATCCTTTGATACATGCAAACCATGCCTATTGGTGTAAACGCATGAAGAAGCTCCACGTAGATGGATCTTTTGACTCACTTGATTTTGAATAACTTGAGAAATGCAAATCATGCCACATGGGCAAGATGAGTGAAGGCCTCGTTTTCAGTGAGATGGAACGAGCAAGTGACTTATTGGAAATAATACATTTTGATGTATGTAGTCCAATGAGTGCTCACGCACGTAGTGGATATCGTTATGTTCTTACTTCACAAATGATTTGAGTAGATACAAGTGTATTTACTTGATAAATCACTAGTCTGAATTATTATGAAGTTCAAGAAATTTTAGAGTGAAGTTGAATATCGTCGTGACAAGAGGATGAAATATCTATGATGTGATCGTAGATATGAATATATCAGTTGCGATTTTGGTATACATTTAAGACAATGTGGAAATTGTTTCACAATTCATGCCACCTGGAACACGATAGTGTGATGGTGTGTACGAACATCGTAGCCGCGCCCTATTAGATATGGTGCATACTATGATATCTCTTATCGAATTACCATTATTGTTTTGGGGTTATGCATTAGAGACAACCATATTCACCTTGTATAGGGCACCATTTAATTCCATTGAGATGACACGGTATGAACTATGGTTTAGAGAAACCTAAGGTGTCATTTCTTAATGTTTGGGTCTGTGATGCTTATGTCAAAGGGCTTTAGCCTAGTAAGCTCGAACCCAAAGCGGATAATTGCATCTTCATAGGATACCCAAAGGAATCAGTTGAGTATACCTCCTATCTCAGATCCAAAAGCAAAAGTGTTTGTTGATGAAAACGGGTCCTTTCTCGAGAAAGAGTTTCTCTCAAAAGAATTGAGTGGGAGGATGGTGGAACTTGATGAGGTTTTTGAACCGTCACTACAACCAGAGAGTAGAAGGGCGCAGGAAATTGTTCGTGTGATGCCTACACCAGTTGAAGTGGAAGCTGATGATGGTGATCCTGAAGCTTTAGATCAAGTCACTACCAAACCTCGTAGGTCGACAAGGACACGTACTGCTCCAGAGTGGTACAGTAATCCTGTCTTGGAGGTCATGTTGCTAGACAACAATGAACCTACAAGCTATGGAGAAGTGATGGTGTGCCCAGATTCCAACAATTGGTTGGAGACCATGAAATCCGAGATAGGATCCATGTATGAAAACAAAGTGTTGACTTTGGAAGAACAACTTGATGGTCGTAAGGATATTAAGTACAAATGGGTCTTTAAAAGGGAAGACAGATGACGATGGCGAATGTCACCGTTTAGAAAGCTCGGCTTGTCGCAAAGAAATTTACGACAAGTTCAAGGAGTTGACTATGATGAGATTTTCTCACCTGTAGCGATGCTAAAGTCTATTGGAATTATGTTATCAATTGTTGCATTTTTGAATTATGAAATCTTGCAGATGGATGACAAAGCATTGTTTCCTCAACGGTTTCCTTGAGGAAAGGTTGTATGGGATACAACCAAAAGGTTTTGCCAATCCTAAGTATGCTAAAAATTATGCAAGCTCCAGCAATCCTTCTATGGACTGGAGCAAGCATCTCGGAGTTGGAATATACACTTTGATGAGATGATCAAAGCTTTTGTGTTTATAGTTTATGAGGAACTTGTATATCCAAGAAAGTGAGTGGGAGCACTATAGAATTTCTGATGAGTATATGTGGTTGACATATTGTTGATAGGAAATAATGTAGGATTTCTGGAAAGCATATAGGGTTGTTTAAAAGGAGTTTTTCAAAGGAAAACCTAGATTAAGCTACTTGAACATTGAGCATCAAGATCTATGGAGATAGATCAAGACGCTTGATAAAACTTTTGATGAATACATACCTTGACAAGTTTTTGAAGGAGTTCAAAATAGACCAGTCAAAGAAGGAGTTCTTGGTTGTGTTGTAAAGGTGTTAAATTTGAGTGAGACTCCAAGATCGACCACAACACAAGAAAGAGAAAGGACGAAGGTCGTCCCCTATGCCTTAGTCGTAGGCTCTATACTATGCCATGCTGCGTACCACACGTGATGAGTGCCTTGCCATGAGTATGTCAAGGGGTACAAGAGTGATCCAGGAATGCATCATTGGACAACGGTCAAAATTATCCTTAGTAACCTGAGGACTAAGGAAATGTTTCTCGATTATGGAGGTGATAAAAGAGTTCGTCGTAAATGGTTACATCGATACAAGCTTTGACACCAATCCGGATGACTCTCAGTAGCAAACCGGGTTTGTATAATAGAGCAGTCCTTTGGAATAGTTCCAAATGGAGCGTGGTAGCAGCATCTACATGATGACATAGAAATTTGTAAAGCACACACAGAGCATAAAGGTTCAGATCCGTTGACTAAAACCTCTCTCACAAGAAAAACATGATAAACCCTAGTACTTATTGGGTGTGAATCACTTAGTGATGTGAACTAGATTACTCACTCTAGTGCAAGTCAGAGACTGTTGGAAATATGCCCTAGAGGCAATAACAAATTAGTTATTATTATATTTTCCTGTTCATGATAATCGTTTATTATCCATGCTATGAATGTATTGATTGGAAACTCACTATCCCTAGTGAGCCTCTAAGGACCAGTTCGTTGATCAAAGATGGTCTAGGTTTCCAGACCATAGACATGAGTTGTTACTTGATAATGGGATCACATTATTAGGAGAATGATGTCATGGACAAGACCCAAACTATGAACGTAGCATGTGATCGTGTCAGTTTATTGCTACTGTTTTCTACACGTCAAGTATCTATTTCTATGACCATGAGATCATGCAACTCCCGGGCACCGGTGGAGTGCCTTGTGTGTATCAAACGTCACAACATAACCAGGTGACTATAAAGGTGCTCTAGAGGTATCTCCAAAGGTGTCTGTTGAGTTGGCGTGAATCGAGACTTGGATTTATCACTCCGTATGATGGAGAGGTATCTCTAGGGCCCACTTGGTAATACAACATCACAATGAGCTTGAAAGAAATGTGAATAAAGAGTTAGTCATGGGATCTAGTATTACAGAACGAGTAAAGAGACTTGCCGGTAACAATATTGAACTAGGTATGGAGATACCAACGATCAAATCTCGGGCAAGTAACATACCAATGGACAAAGGGAACAGTATACGAAATAGATTGAATCATTGACATCGTGGTTCGGGCAATAAAGATCTTCTTAGAATATGTAGGAGCCAATATGGGCATCTACTTCCTGCTATTGGTTAGTGACCTGAGAGTGTCTCAGGTCATGCCTGCATTGTTCTCGAACCTGCAGGGTCTGCAAACTTAAGGTTCGGTGACACTTCAGTATAGAGTAGTTATGTATATTGGTGACCGAAGGTTGTTCGGAGTCCCGGATGAGATTCCGAACGTCATGAGGAGTTCGGGAATGATTCATAGACGAAGATTGATATATAGGAAAGAGGTATACGGGTCCCGGAAAGGTTTCGGGCACTATCGATAAAGCGCCGGGAGTGACGAATGGGTTCTGGGGGTTCACCGCGATGGCAACACACCCCCGGGGGGCACATAGGACCAAGAGGTGGCGCACCAGTCCCAGGTGGTCTAGGCGGCCAGCCCCTATGGTCCTATGTGCCAAAGTGTGAGGAGGGGAGGGAGTTGTTGTTGTTCCCATAGTTGTTGGATGGGAACGGTCTAGGATTGCTACCAAAATTAATCCTATAAGCATTGTTATTAAAGTTGTTCATAGAGATAAAATTAACATCAATTTTCTCTTTTTCTTGAGCAACCAAAGAATTTAAAGGAACATCATGAGGATCAATAGGAGCTTGCTTAGTAAGTAAAGTCATGATCATGTCAACCTTATCATTAAGGGAGGAGATCTCCTCAACAGAGTTTACCTTCCTACCTGTTGGAGCTCTCTCGGTGTGCTATTGAGAATAATTTGTCATAATCTCATCCAATAGCTTTGTGGCAGGACCAAGTGTAGTTGACATAAAGGTTCCTCCCGCGGCCGAGTCTAATAGATTCTGCGTGGTAAAGTTCAATCATGTATAGAAAGTTTGGATAACCATCCAAGTAGTCAAACCATGTGTAGGGAAATTCTTAACAAGAGATTTCATACGTTCCCAAGCTTAAGGAACATGTTCATTATCCAATTGCCTAAAATTCATAATGTTACTCCTCAACTGGATAATCTTAGCAGGCGGGTAATACTTCCCAATAAAAGCATCTTTGCACTTATCCCAAGAATCTATGCTATTCCTAGGAAAGATTGAAGCCACACTTTAGCTCCTCCTCTCAAGGAGAAAGGAAAAAGCTTAAGTTTAACAATATCACCATCTAATTCTTTATATTTTAGCGTATCACAGAGCTCAACAAATTTTTTCAAGTGCAAAGTAGCATCATTTCCAGCACCGGAGAATTGATCTTTCATAACTAGGTATAGTAAAACACGTTTAATCTCATAGGACGTGGCTCTAGTGGCGGGAGCAGCAATAGGAGTGGAGATAAAGTCATTGTTGTTGTGACTAGTGAAGTCGCACAACCTGGTGTTTTCAGTGGAACCCATAGCAGCGGCAACAAGCAAGAACAAAGCAATGATTTTTTGTGGCTTTTGGTATAAGACTCTAAAGCAAAAACTAAAAAGCAAACTAACAAGACTGAAAAGCAAAGGTAAAGGATAGTGTGCAACTCCCCTATCTTGAAGACTCGAGTCCCCGGCAACGGCGCTAGAAAACTTTGCTTGATTATGAGATGATGTATATACTTCTCGCACCTCATTGGTTACCCCAAGTGGAAGGTTGAGATGTAGTTGGTGATGACCCACAAGTATAGGGGATCAATCGTAGTCCTTTCGATAGGTAAGAGTGTCGAACCCAACGAGGAGCAGAAGGATCTGACAAGTGGTTTTCAGCAAGGTAAAACTTGCCGGCACTCAAATTGTCGGTAACATGTGATTGTGTGGTGAGATGACTCGTAGCAAGCAACAAGTAACAAAAGTAGCAACGGTGCAGCAAAGTGGCCCAATCCCTTTTGTAGCAAGGGACAAGCCTGGACAAAGCCTTATAGGAGGAAAAACGCTCCCGAGGACACACGGGAATTTCTGTCATGCTAGTTTTCATCATGTACATATGATTCACGTTCGTTACTTTGATAGTTTGATATGTGGGTGGACCGGCGCTTTGGTACTGCCCTTACTTGGACAAGCATCCCACTTATGATTAACCCCTCTCGCAAGCATCCGCAACTACGAAAGAAGAATTAAGACAAAGTCTAACCATATCATTAAACTAGTGGATCCAAATCAGCCCCTTACGAAGCAACACATAAACTAGGGTTTAAGCTTCTATCACTCTAGCAACCCATCATCTACTTACTACTTCCCAATGCCTTCCTCTAGGCCCAAATAATGGTGAAGTGTTATGTAGTCAACGTTCACATAACACCACTAGAGGAAAAACAACATACAACATATCAAATTACCGAACGAATACCAAATTCACATGACTAGTATTAGCATGACTTATCCCATGTCCTCAGGAACAAAAGTAACTACTCACAAAGCATAATCATAATCATGATCAGAGAGGTAATGAGTAGCATCAAGGATCTGAACATAAACTCTTCAACCAAATAATCCAACTAGCATCAACTACAAAGAGTAATCAACACTATTAGCAACCTTACAAGTAACAATCGGAGTCGCGAGACGGAGATTGGTTACAATTGATGAACTAGGGTTTGGAGATGAGATGGTGCTGATGAAGATGTTGATGGTGACGAGTCCCCTCCGATGAGAGGAGTGTTGGTGATGACGATGATGACGATTTCCACCTCCGGGAGGGAAGTTTCCCCGGTAGGATCGTCCTGCCGGAGCTCTTGATTGGTTCTGCTCAAGTTCCGCCTCGTGGCGGCGGCGAAACAACGAAAAAGCTCCTCCTTGATTTTTTCCTGGACGAAACCCTCCATATAGCAAAAGAGGGGGACAAGTGGGCCAGCAGGGTGCCCACAAGCCCCCATGGCGCGACCTGGGGGGTGGCCGCACCGTGCAGGCTTGTGGCCACCCCCTCGCGCCCCTCTGGCACTTCTTCGGCCCAGTATTTTGATAAATCAGGAAAAAAATCCTCGTTGATTTTTACGGCGTTTGGAGTTGCGCAGAATAGGTATCTCAACTTTGCTCCACTTTCAGGCCAGAATTCCAATTGCCGACATTCTCCCTCTTCATGTAAACCTTGCAAAATAAGAGAGAAAAGGCATAAGAATTGTAATGTGAATGGAAATAACATCCAAAGACGCGATAAATATCAACATGAAAATATGACGCAGGATGGACGTATCAACTCCCCCAAGCTTAGACCTCGCTTGTCCTCAAGCGAAAGCCTAGCTCAATAAATATGTCCACATGTTTAGAGAGAGAGGTGTCGACAGAACAAGATACAAACATGCAAGCATCATGATCAAGCTCAGAACAGCAATACCAACATATAATCTCTCATGCTAAAGTGATAATTTCTTCACAAAGTAAAGCATGGATCACGAACCTTACCGAGAAGTAACAACCGATAGCCTTTAGTCATTGAATCAATGGCAATTTATCACAACATCAGAAAGAGTCAAATAAGAGCTTGTAAAGCAAATCCACATACTCAATCATTCTTTCGTTCTCTACAATTGCTACAACTCATGTGGTACTCATGAGATCAAAGTTTCAGCTGGACACAAAGAAAGATAGGGGCTTATAGTTTTGCCTCCCAACTGCTTACCTCAAGGGCAAAGTCAACAATAATAATTCATGGATACTTACCTCCAAGTTGACATATGAATATAGATCTTTCCCAAGCATCTGACGTTAGCCAAGATAATGGCGAGATAAGAAACTGGTGAAGATCACCATGACTCTTTCAAGGGCAAAAAGTAAAGGTACAAGATAGGCCCTTCGCAGTGGGAAGCAGAGGTTGTCATGTGCTTTTGAGGTTTGGATGCGTGTCCTCTTAGTGCGGAGGAACACCACTTTATATTGCCCCCTATGATAAAGAACTTTATTATGCAGTCTGTCGCATTTATGTCTTCCTCATCACAGGTTCGTATAAAGCTTATTTTCCACACACTAATAGATCATACATATTAGAGAGAAATTTTTATTGCTTGCACCGATGACAACTTACTTGAGGGATCTTATTCAATCCATAGGTAGGTATGCTGGACACACATGGCAAAACTGGTTAGAAGGTTTATGGATGCACAATTAGTATCTCTACTTGGTGCGCGAGGTTTTGGCTAATGTGAGGTGGAAGCAATCGTCACATGTCAAGGGATTTCTAATCATATAACATTGTTCGGAGCCAAGCAAACACAATTCATTATGTTGTCTTCCTTGTCCAACATCTAATTCTAGGCATGCAATAGTTTAGTGAGTGTTCACAATCATAGATGGTGTCAGAGATGATATATTTATATGTCAACCTCTCCTTCTTTATTACTTCCTATAAATTGCAACCATGACCAAGGTCTACGTTTGCCTACCCTCAACAAGTTTCAATCCTCATTCTTTTTATATGTGAAGCCATCACTTCCCATAAGATCATTACATGATCTTTCATGCTTTTGTTCTATTCTCACTCTTTTGATCATGGCAAGAGGCAAAGCCCTTCAACTAAGACACTCTTTATTATATGGCTCACGAGCAAGAATACATCGGGGGTGACACAAAGCAAAACTCAAGACTACAACACTAAAACTTTTAATCTACTAGAGAACGAGAAAACTGAAAAGAAAAACAAAAACAAAGGTAAAGGCAAAAGATGTGATGGTGATACGATACCGGGGCAACTCCCCCAAGCTTGGCACAAGCCAAGGGGATTGCCCATACCAATGTTCAGTTGTCTTTCTTTGGTGGTGATGGTGATGAAGTTGTTGCAACACGGGCTTGATCCTCCGTCTTCCAAGGCATAGGTGCTCCATCATGGAAAGATGAACGAGTCTCCGGAATCCTCAAATCTGCAGCCAACCGTATTGATTTAAATCTATACTCATACTCACAGTTTTGGTTCTCCAGGTCATATATCTGGGCCTGGAGTTGATCAATCCTGTCATAGAGCCTGGAGAGGTGCTTCCCAATGTCATTGGCATCAATCCTGTACTTGCTGGTGAACTCCGTGATCATCATGTGGTTGGCGTTGAGTCCACGCTCCACCATCCCTTGGCACTTGAAGACATGTTGCTCCATTTCTTCGAGCCTCGTCTCCATGCTTCCGGTCTTCTTGGGCTCCTCAACATCGCGGATGTGCAACATCCCCTCACGCATCTTCATAGATTGAGGGTGTTGCAGCACTCCCGTGAGGTAGGGATTGATGACCTTCTTGAAGATCTTGTCCTTTGGAGCTTTTGGGGAAGTCATAGGGATCAAGATGTGCAACAGAAACAGGCTCGAAACGAAAAACAAAGGAAATCTGCGTGATGCACGGGTCAGACCAAACGGAAGTATATATAATGATTTTTTTCCAGACCAGAAGGAGTACCCTGCACGAAAATAGAGTCCGGGAGGCGCACGAGGTGGCCACAAGCCCTCACGGAGCGGCCAGGGGGTGGGCCCGCGCCGTGCAGGCTTGTCGCCTCCTCGCGCACTTTGTGGACTACTTCCAATTTTTGTACTTTTCAAATATTCGAAAACAGAGAAAATTTCCTACTGGAAAAGTTTTGGACTCTGTTTGCTTACCGAATCACATACCTCTTCATTTTCGGAGTCTGAAACAGGCTGATAAATATCCCTTAGGTATTCTTCCGGAGTTATGGTATTGATGATATTGCTTTCAACATTTACGGGAGTACCTGAGATATAATGCTTGATTCTCTGCCCATTTACAACTCTCGGACAATTACCTTCCGTGTTGTTGATCTTGATAGCACCAGAACGATATACTTCCTCAACAACATAGGGACCTTCCCATTTAGAGAGAAGCTTGCCTGCAAAGAATCTTAAACGAGAGTTATATAGCAAGACATAATCTCCTACATTGAACTCACGCTTTTGTATCCTCTTATCATGCCACCTCTTAACCTTCTCTTTGAACAACTTGGCATTCTCATATGCCCGAGTTCTCCATTCATCAAGCGAGCTAATATCAAATAACCTCTTCTCACCGGCAAGTTTGAAATCAAAGTTGATCTCTTTGATTGCCCGATAAGCTTTATGCTCTAGCTCAAGAGGTAAATGACATGCTTTACCATACACCATTTTGTACGGAGACATGCCCATGGGATTCTTACAGGTAGTTCTATAGGCCCACAGTGCATCGTCGAGCTTCTTAGACCAATTCTTTCTAGACCCGTTGACAATCTTTTGCATAATTAGTTTAATCTCTCTGTTGCTTAGCTCTACTTGACCACTGGACTGAGGGTGATAGGGAGTCGCAATTCTTTGGTTGACATCGTACTTAGAAGGCGTTTTACGGAAAGCACCCTGAATGAAGTGTGAACCACCGTCGGTCATTAGATATCTAGGGACTCCAAATCTAGGGAAAATAACTTCTTTAAGCATCCTGATAGAAGTGTTGTGATCAACACTACTAGTGGGGATAGCTTCTACCGACTTAGTGACATAATCAACAGCAACTAAGATATGCGTATACCCGTTGGATGTTGGAAAAGGTCCCATATAATCAAAGCCCCAAACATCAAAAGGTTCAATGACAAGTGAATAGTTCATAGGCATTTCTTGACGTTTGCTAATATTACCTATTCTTTGACATTCGTCACAAGACAAGACAAACTTACGGGCATCCTTGAAGAGAGTGGGCCAATAGAAACCTGATTGCAATACCTTGTGTGCAGTTCTATCTCCCGCATGGTGTCCTCCGTAGGCCTCGGAGTGACACTTCTGTAGGATCTGTCCCTGTTCATGTTCAGGTACACAACGTCTAATAACACCATCTACTCCTTCCTTATAAAGGTGAGGATCAACCCAGAAGTAATGTCTCAAGTCAAAGAAGAATTTCTTCTTTTGCTGGTATGTGAAACTAGGTGGTATATATTTAGCAACAATATAGTTTGCATAATCAGCATACCACGGTGCACTACGTGAAGCATTGATGACATTCAATTGCTCATCGGGAAAGCTATCATCAATAGGTTGTGGGTCATCAAGAACGTTCTCCAACCTAGACAAGTTATCTGCTAGAGGGTTATCAGCACCCTTTCTGTCGACAACGTGCAAATCAAATTCTTGTAGCAAGAGAGCCTATCTGATAAGTCTAGGTTTAGCGTCCTTCTTCTCCATGAGGTACTTAATAGCAGCATGATCAGTGTGAATAGTGACTTTGGAATCAACTATGTAAGACCTGAACTTTTCACATACAAACACGACTGCTAAAAATTCCTTCTCCGTAGTAGCATAGTTTCTCTGGGCACTGTCTAGAGTTTTACTAGCGTAGTGAATAACATTCAACTTCTTATCAACTCTTTGCCCTAGAAAAGCACCGACAACATAATCACTAGCGTCATACATGATTTCAAAAGGTAAGTTCCAATCAGGTGGTTGAACAATAGGTGCAGTTATCAAAGCCCTCTAAAGTATTTCGAAGGCTTCCTCACAATCATCGTCAAAAACAAAAGGAATATCCTTTTGCAAGAGATTGGTAAGAGGCCTAGAAGTCTTAGAGAAGTCTTTAATGAACCTTCTATAGAAACCAACATGACCAAGGAAACTTCTTATACCTTTGATATCTGTGGGGTATGGCATTTTCTCGATTGCATCAACCTTAGCCTTGTCGACTTCAATACCTCTTTTAGAAATTTTATGTCCTAAGACGATGCCTTCATTAACCATAAAGTGGCACTACTCCCAATTCAATAAAAGATTGGTGTCTTTACATCTCTGTAAGACTCGGTCAAGGTTGCTGAGGCAATCATCAAAGGAAGACCCATAAACAGAAAGGTCATCCATGAAAACCTCCACAATCTTTTCACAAAAGTCAGAGAATATAGCCATCATACATCTTTGAAAGGTGGCAGGTGCATTACATAAGCCAAAAGGCATAAGTCTATAAGCAAAGGTACCGAAAGGGCTGGTGAAAGTGGTTTTGTCCTGATCAGATTGTGCAACTCGTATTTCGGAGAAACCAGAATAACCGTCTAGAAAGTAGAAGTCTGTGTGTTTAGATAGCCTTTCTAGCATTTGGTCAATAAAAGGCAGAGGGTAATGATCTTTCCTAGTGGCCTTATTCAATTTCCTCAAATCGATCACCATCCTATAGCCAGTAATAATCCCGTGTGGGATCAATTCATCCTTATGATTAGGGACAACGGTAATGCCTCCCTTCTTAGGAACGCAATGCACTGGACTCAGCCAATCGCTATGAGAAACAAGATAGATAATACCCGCTTCGAGGAGCTTTAGTATTTCTTTTCTTACTACTTCCTTCATATTAGGATTTAATTTCCTTTGATGATCAACAACTAGTTTCAAATCAGGATCAGTTTTGATCTTGTGCTGGCATAGAGTAGGACTAATGACCTTAAGATTATCAAGAGTATATCCAATAGCAGCACGGTGCTTCCTCAGAGTTTTTAGTAACTTCTTTTCTTCATGCTCTGAGAGGCTAGCACTAATAATAACAGGATATATCTATTTTTCATCCAGATAAGCATACTTAAGAGTATCAAGCAACTGTTTAAGCTCGAACACATGATCACCCTTTGGTGGGGGTGGATCCCCAAGTAGTTCAACACGCAAGTTATTCTTAGGGATAGGATATTGTTCTAAGACAACTCTATCTATTTCATCGCTTTCATCCATATGCATATCATTTTCATGCTCAAGCAGGTATTGCTCTAATGGATGAGTAAGATGCACGACAATAGACGCTAAGGCAATTGTTTCATCCCTACTAGGCAACTCCTTTTCATGAAGTTGTCTACCAAACTTGGAGAAGTTGAACTCATGTGACACACCTTCAAAGCCAACAGTGACAGTTTGCTTCTCACAATCAATATGAGCATTGTCACTATTGAGGAAAGGTCTGCCAAATATGATGGGACAAAAGCTATCTTGAGAGGTAGCAAGAACGAGGAAATCAGGAGGATACTTCGTTTTACCACACAAGACTTCAACGTCCCTAACAATTCCCACACGACAGATAGTATCTCTATTGGCAAGCTGAATAGTGTCAACAATAGGCTCTATCTCAACAGGTGCAATTTCATCTTTGATCTCATCGTATAAGGATTGAGGTATTGCACTAACACTAGCACCCACGTGACATAAACCATGATAACAATGATCTCCTATCTTAACAGAAACCACATGCATGCCAACAATAGGCCTATGTTTGTCTGTAATGTGAGGTTTAGCAATTCTAGCAGCATCTTCACGGAAGTGAATGTTATGTCCCTAAACTTCTTCAGACAGAATATCTTTGATAATAGCAATGCTAGGTTCAACTCTAATTTGCTCAGGGGGTGTAGGTGTTCTAACATAGCCTCTATGTATCACAGTTGAAGCTTTTTAATGATCCTTTATCCTAACAAGGAAAGGTGGTTTCTCAATGTAAGCACTGGGAACCACAGGATCATTATAGGCAATGACTCTCTCTTCAACTGGAGTGGGTTTAACTACATTGACTTCTAAAGGAGGATGATATTTAAACCACTTCTCTTTGGGGAGATCAATATGAGCAGCAAAAGATTCACACAATGAAGCTACTATCTCAGAGTCAAGTCCATACTTAGCGCTAAAGTCACAAAAAGTATTTGTCTCAACAAAGGATTTAACGCAATCAAACGTGAAATTCATACCCGACTACTTACCTTCTTCAAGCTCCTAATCTTCAGAGTTGCGTTTAATTCTCTCCAATAAATTCCATTTGAAGTCAATATCTCTCTTCATAAAAGAACCGGTACAAGAAGTGTCAAGCATGGTGCGATCATCATGAGAAAGCCGAGCATAGAAGTTCTGAATGATAATTTCTCTCGAGAGCTCATGATTGGGGCATGAATATAGCATTGATTTAAGCCTCCCCCAAGCTTGAGCGATGCTTTCTCTGTCATGAGGCCAAAAATTGTAAATATAATTCCGATCACGATGTACTAAATTCATAGGATAAAACTTTTGATGAAATTCCAATTTCAACCGATTGTAGTCCCATGACCCAGTATCATCACATAGCCTATACCATGTCAACGCCTTATCCTTCAAAGATAAAGGAAAGACCTTCTTCTTGACCTCATCCTCGGGCAGACCTGCAAGCTTAAATAAACTACAAACTTCATCTACATAGATTAGATGCAAGTCTGGATGTGATGTTCCATCTCGTGTAAAAAGGATTAGCCAACAGTTTCTCAAGCATACCCGAAGGAAATTCAAAGCAAATATTTTCAGTAGGTGCAGCAGGTTGAGGAGAAACTCTTTGTGCTTCCGTCCGAGGTGAAGATACCCCGAACAAGCCCCTCAAAGGATTAGTATCCATAGTGACAAGTGACAACAAATTTCAGCATGCTATATGAATGTTTCCTTACCAAGTTCCACTTACCAAAGGCGCTTCATTCCCCGGAAACGACGCTAGAAAAGAGTCTTGATGACCCACAAGTATAGGGGATCAATCGTAGTCCTTTCGATAAGTAAGAGTGTCGAACCCAACGAGGAGGAGAAGGATCTGACAAGTGGTTTTCAACAAGGTAAAATCTGCACGCACTGAAATTGTCGGTAACAAGTGATTGTGTGGTGAGATGATTCGTAGCAAGCAACAAGTAACGAAAGTAGAAACGATGCAACAAAGTGGCCCAGTCCCTTTTGTAGCAAGGGACAAGCCTGGATAAAGTCTTATAGGAGGAAAAACACTCCCGAGGACACTCGGGAATTTCTGTCGTGCTAGTTTTCATCATGTACATATGATTCACGTTCGTTACTTTGATAGTTTGTTACGTGGGTGGAACGGCACTTGGTTACTGCCCTTACTTAGACAAGCATCCCACTTATGATTAACCCCTCTCGCAAGCATCCGCAACTATGAAAGAAGAATTAAGACAAAGTCTAACCATAGCATTAAAGTAGTGGATCCAAATCAGCCCCTTACGAAGCAACGCATAAACTAGGGTTTAAGATTCTATCACTCTAGCAACCCATCATCTACTTACTACTTCCCAATGCCTTCCTCTTGGCCCAAATAATGGTGAAGTGTTATGTAGTCGACGTTCACATAACACCACTAGAGGAAAAACAACATACAACATATCAAATTACTGAACGAATACCAAATTCACATGTCTACTATTAGCATGACGTATCCCATGTCCTCAGGAACAAAAGTAAATACTCACAAAGCATAATCATAATCATGATCAGAGAGGTAATGAGTAGCATCAAGGATCTGAACATAAACTCTGCCACCAAATAATCCAACTAGCATCAACTACAAAGAGTAATCAACAGTACTAGCAACCTTACAAGTACCAATCGGAGTCGCGAGACGGAGATTGGTTACAAATGATGATCTAGGGTTTGGAGATGAGATGGTGTTGATGAAGATGTTGATGGTGACGAGTCCCCTCCGATGAGAGGAGTGTTGGTGATGACGATGGCGACGATTTCCCCCTCCGGGAGGGAAGTTTCCCCGGCAGGATGGTCCTGCCGGAGCTCTAGATTGGTTCTGCTTAAGTTCCGCCTCGTGACGGCGGCAAACCACGAAAAAGCTCCTCCTTAATTTTTTCCTGGACGAAACCCTCCATATAGCAAAAGAGGGGGGCAAGTGGGCCAGCAGGGTGCCCACAAGCCCCCATGGCCCGGTCTGGGGGGGGTGGCCGCGCCGTGTAGGCTTGTGGCCATCCCCTGGCGCCCCTCTGGAACTTCTTCGGCCCAATATTTTTGATAAATCAGGAAAAAAATCCTCGTTGATTTTTACGGCGTTTGGAGTTGCGCAAAATAGGTATCTCAACTTTGCTCCACTTTCAGGCGAGAATTCCAGTTGCCGGCATTCTCCCTCTTCATGTAAACCTTGCAAAATAATAGAGAAAAGGCATAAGAATTGTACCTTGAAGTGAAATAACAGCCAAAGAAGCGATAAATATCAACATGAAAACATGACGCAAAATGGACGTATCAGTCAGCAGCAAGTTTTCCCTTACACGGAGACTATAAGGTTTACCGAACCAGGATGACTCCTAGGATCAACAAGTAGGTGTCTTACACCCTGGCGCTAGCAGAATACGTGGACCTGCACACACAACAAATAACTTTGCTCCCATCGAGTACAGAGAGGCTGTCAATCTCTCCGACCTTGTACTTTGCAAAGGATCAAAACACAAGCGGGAAAGTAATAGTTATTGCAAAGGGAAAAGTAAATGGAAACGGTAAATGATGGAGGTGTAAACAATGATGGTGATATAGACGGGAGTCACATGATGTTCACTAGTGATGTCTCTCTCCCAAAAGACGATAAAAACTATGCTTGGGTAAACAAGTCGCAGTTGGGCAATTGACAGAATTATGAATGCACCGCAATGCTAATTATGCTACTTGATAGTTAGAGGTTCAATAGTAATGGGCAATACGCCAAGACAAGTAGACCATTTATTCATCAACATCTACTTACTAATCATCTACCTTGAGATATCTATCCAGAACATCTCGCCGGTATTAAGTTGCAAGCCCCACCAAAAGTGTAAACTCAAAGCAACAGACAACTGCATTAACGAACTATGTGTAAGGTAAACAATCCTTGCAACCGTGGTCACAAGCACCGTTGTTTTCTCCCTGGTGGCAACAACATATCCCCTAGTCTCATGTTTCTGTCACTCAAGCTAGACATCGAGGGACATGAACCCACAATCATGCATAACACTCTCTCTTGGAGTTGCAATCTACTACTCGGCCAAAGCAATAAATAGCAACGGAGAACATGCATGAATTACTAAGGAACATAACATAAAAGGATAATCAAATATATAACTCATAACAATCTGAACATAATCTCATAATGCATCGGATCCCACCAAACCGAGCATAGCAATAGCAAGAGAATTACATAGATGCCTTGATCATGTAGGGAAGCTCACAAGGACTAACCATTGAAGTACAAGATTGGAGAGAATACATCACATAGCTACTGGCCATGGACTCATGGTCCAAGGAGGACTACTCACGCCACGTCCGCGAAGCGTCCATGGTGGCGGAGAAGCTCCCGGAGGTCAATCCTCCCTCCGGTAGGGTGCCAGGAAGAGGTCTCCTGACACTCCCGATCTCGGAAGCGCTGTGGCGGCGGAACGACGGAGAAATTTGCGATTCTGGAAGTTGTGGAAGGGTTTCCTCTCGGAGGACTAAATATAGGCCAAAGGAGGGCACCAGAGGAGGTGGGCCCCACCCAGGCAGCCTCCTGGCATGGCCAGGGGTAGGCCGCGCTAGCAGGTCGCCTGGGTGGCCCCTGGCCCCCCGTGGACCATCTTCAATGATCTGGAAGCTTCCGTTATGTTGATTGTTTTATATTTTTCCTGGTATATTTCGGGCTTCAGAAAATTGGGTAAAAGCCCTTGCAAAATAGACATCGGCAGACAAAAACTGGCACTGGATGCACTGAGTTAGTAGGTTAGTCCAAATATGTGTAAAATGATATAAAAGTGTAGCAAAACATATAACAATGTCACCGAAAAGATCATGGAACAAGCAGAAATTATAGATACGTTTGGGACGTATCAGGGCGCCACCCTCCCCTCTCTGCTATATATAGTGGAGAGGAGAGAGGAAGCCGCACATGAAAGGTCCATGTCGTGCAGCCGCACCCGAAAAGGCCATGGTGTGCAGACGCACCTGAGAAGGCCATGGCGCAGCTCTCTCTCCCTCCTCTAGTTCGTTCCACCTCTAGATTGATTCGGTAGCACACTACGCGGCCCTGTCGGATCAGGTCCACCAACACCGCCGCCATGCCATCATGCTGACGGAGGACTCATCTACCTCTTCACCCTAGCTTGTTGCATCAAGGAGGTGGAGAATGCCATCGAGTTGCACATGTGCTGAACGCGGAGGTGCCATCCGTTCAACACTAGATCGGGACGAATCGTGATGGGATCACGGGACGGATCGTGATGAGATCGGATGACGGATCATCATGGGTCGCGGGATGGATCGTGATGAGATCGTGGGACGGATCGTGATTGGACCGTGAAGACGTTCGACTACCTCAACCGCGTTATATACGCTTCCACTTAGTGATCTACAAGGGTATGTAGATGTACTCCCCCTTCTCGTAGATGCTGATGTCCATAGATTGATCTTGGTGATCGTAGGATTTTATTTGTTTCCCATGCGACGTTCCCGAACAATTCACACCCTACTACCACCCGGCAAACAACGGCTTCATCAGCATCATCACCGGCTCCTAGGAATGTTGACAAGCGTGCTCCTTCTACTGCTGGAAGTGCTTCTAACCCCACGGCTATACCATCATCTCGAAGCTGAAATATTGAGTGTTGGAAGTGCAAAGGGCATGATCACATTTCTTCTGAATATCAAAACAAGAGAGTCCTATTCATCAATGAACAAGGTGAATGGGAATCTGAAAGTGAACATGAAGATACTGGAGCACTGGATGATCATGAGATGAAGAGGGCAAGAAGAGTGGTTGTGATATTCAGGCCGACATGGGAGATTGCTTTGTTTCCCGTCGTGTGCTTAGTGTCAATGCAGCTAGAGAAGAGAAAGGACAGTGACATAATATTTTTTTCACACCCGTGGCACCATCAAGGACAAGGTTTGCAGAAACATTATTGAAAATGGCAGCCGCAACAACATTGCAAGTTCAGATTTAGTAGAGAAATTGGGACTGAAACAAAGAAGGCACCCAAGTCCATATAAGATGCAATGGAACAATGATTGTGGTACACTTCGAGTAAGCAACATAGTCATCGTTAAATTTTCCATTGGGAAGTACCGAGATCAAGTGGAATGTGACGTGGTGCCAATGCAAGCATGCCAATTGCTGTTGGCATGACCTTGGTTGTATGATAGTGATGTGGAAATGAGTGGCCGTGCTAATCGTCTCTCGTTCCCATACGAGGGAGAGCGCATATCTCTGCTCCATTTGACACCCGAAGAAATATTGATGGATGATCTAAAAAAGGAAAGAGAGAGTGAGCGAGAAACACTTGAGTGACATCCACCAACATAGTGAGCGAGAGAATCCAAAGCCAAATAAAACCCCACAGCTTAAATTGACCAAGACATGGGAAAAATAGGGATTAGTTAGATGGCTAGGAAAAGGGACATGAGATAATTGAGAGAACCCAATTCCGTGTTCTTTGTACTTTTGTAGAAGGACAACTTTCTTCCTACTAACGAATTATCCTCTACCACTCCTAGTGTTGTTGCTGAAATTTTGGAGGGGTATGGAGATGTGTTCCCCGAGGAGATACCACTAGGGCTGCCACCACAAAGAGGCATTATGCACCAAATTGATTTGGTCCCAGGAGCCCCACTGCCGAACCGACCACCATGCCGCACAAACCCGGAGGAAACCACCGAGATTCAGCGACAAGTTGAAGGCCTACTAAACAAATGTTATGTAAGGGAAAGTCTCTCTTCTTGTGTTGTACCTGTTCTTTTAGTACCAAAAAAAGATGGACCTTCCTGAATGTGTTGTGATTGTAGGCCTATTAACAACATCACCAAGAGGTATAAGCACCCCATACCTAGGCTTGATGATATGCTTGATGAACTTAGTGGTGCCACCATATTTTCTAAAATTGACTTGCGAAGTGGCTACCACCAAATTAGAATGAGAAAGGGTGATGAATGGAAAACTGCTTTCAAAACAAAATCTGGTTTGTATGAGTGGTTAGTTATGCCATTTGGATTGACAAATCCACCTAGTACCTTCATGAGATTAATGAATAATGTGCTCAGAATGTTCATTGGCAAGTTTGTGGTTGCTTACTTTGATGACATCTTAATTTATAGCAAAACTTTGGATGAACATGTTGAACACATTCGGTGTGCGCTTGCTGTCCTAAGACAGGATAGATTATATGCTAACAAGGAAAAGTGCATATTTTGCATAGACAAAGTTTCGTTTCTTGGTTTGTTGTTTCACGTGAAGGTGTGGAGGTACATGAGGAGAAGGTCAAAGTCATCCGTGAGTGGATGCCTCCACAAAATGTAAGCCAAGTACGAAGCTTTCTTGGCCTTGCTGGTCTCTACCATCGGTTTGTGAAGGACTTCAGCACCATTGCCGCCCCAATGAATGAGCTAACCAAGAAATATGTTCCCTTCAAGTGGGCAAACGCACAAGAGAAGGCCTTCCAAGAGATGAAATAAAAATTGACATCTGCACCATTGCTTGCACTACCCAACTTTGGTAAGACTTTTGAAATTCAATTTGATGCAAGTGGTGTTGGTATTGGAGGCGTACTAATGCAAGAAGGTAGGCCTATTGCATATTTTAGTGAGAAGCTAAGTGGTCCAACTCTAAATTACTCAGTTTATGACAAATAATTATATGCACTTGTGAGAACTTTGGAAACATGGCAACATTTTCTGTGGCCTAAAGAATTTGTGATACATTCCAACCATGAATCTTTAAAGCACCTTAGGGGTAAAAAAACTGAACCATAGACATTTAAAATGGAGTGAATTCATAGAATCTTTTCCCTACATTGTCAAGTACAAGAAAGGAAAGGATAATGTTGTTGTCGATGCTTTGTCTAGACGCCAAATTTTACTCTCACAACTTGATACTAAAATTCTTGGGTTGCAAAGCATCAAAGAATTGTATGCCAATGAACCACACTCAAAATGTAGTGAGGGAAAAAGTTGGGAAAAGTTTCATTTGCATGATGGATACTTGTTTCGAGCTAACAAATTGCGCACCCCAGATTGTTCTGTTCGTTTGTTGCTTTTGGCAGGAGGCTCATGCACGTGGTCTCATGGGACATTTTGAAGCAAAGAAAACTGAGAGTGTGCTGATTGACCATTCCTTTTGGCCAAGGATGAGGCGTGATGTTGAGCGCTATGTGCTACGTTGTGAGATCTGCCGCGAAGCTAAGTCACGTTTAAACCCTCATGGACTTATGCCTTTATCAATTCCTAGTACTCCTTGGGAAGATATTTCTATGGATTTTGTTCTTGGCTTACCCGCACTAAGAGGGGGTGTGATTCAGATTTTGTGGTGGTTGATAGGTTTAGCAAGATGGCTCATTTTATCGCGTGTCATAAGAGCAATGATGCTTCACACATTGCTGATTTGTTTTTCACGGAAGTCGTGCGGCTACATGGAGTACCACACACTATTGTTTCAGATCGTGACACCAAGTTTCTGGGCTATTTTTGAAAAACGTTGTGGGCAAAGCTAGGAACAAAGCTTCTCTTTTCCACTACATGCCACCCACAGATGGATGGACAAACTGAAGTTGTCAACCGCACACTATCCATGATGTTGAGCAGTTTTATAGAAAAATATGATGTGGGAAGAGTGTCTCCCTCACGTGGAGTTTGCATACAACAGGGCGGTACATTCGACCACTAAATTTTTTCCTTTTGAAATTGTTTATGATTTCAAACCTATTGCTCCCATAGATATTTTTTCCTTTACCATTACAGGAGCGAACTAACCTTGATGCAAGTAAGCGTGCTTAATTCGTGAAGAAAATTCATGAGAAGACCAAGGAAAATATTGAGAAGAAGACTGAATAATATGCAAAGCGAGCAAACAAGGAAAGAAAGAAGGTGTTGTTTGAAGAAGATGATCTTGTGTGGGTACACCTGCGGAAGGATCATTTCCCAGGTCAACACAAATGCAAGTTGCAGCCATGTGGAGATGGTCCATTCAAAGTGCTTGCGAAGATCAATGACAATGCCTCCAAGATTGACCTTCCGATGGATTATGCTGTTATTTCAAGTTTCAATGTGTCCGAGCTCTCTCCATACTTTGGACCATCAGAGTCGAGGATGACCCCTTTTCAAGAGAGGGAGGATGATGAGGACACCACAACCATCGACAAGTCTCCAACAATTACAGGCAAAGTTGTGAGAATCGCCACTCAAGTCTTAGAATCTTACGATCTTACGATCCAAACTAGGCTCTTCGATTCTACGATTTTGCTCATAGAATCTAAGATTCTACGATCCTGATAGTTATGATTCTATGATTCACGATCCTAGCAGCACAGTTCCGATCCGATTCAGAATCGCGATTTTGACAACTTTGATTATAGGTCCAATCACAAGAAGTCATGCCAAACTAATAAGTGACCAGGTGAACGCTAACTTAACTTTACCTTGTAATCTTGATTACACAACTATGCTTTCATCCCCATTGTTGTTGTTTGAACTTAGGTATCACATGGAAGAAATCCAACAACCTACGAGCTCTTGAAGCAACCGGTTTGGAGGAACAAGTCTGGAGAAAACAAGTTTCAAGTGAAGCTGATGCTATCAGTTTTTACCTCCGATGTTTCATTGTGCCACACACATGTGGTGGAGATACGGGGCCATAGAGATACATCACCAGAAGCTCCATTAAATTATCTTTGCAATGGAAAAAACCTTAGATCAATTATAGTTGTGATTCAAAAGTGTAGTCATTCTCATGGAAGGTGTCCACGCTGTCAAGGCTTCGCGAATTTCCGAGAAGCTCTCCAACAACTCCCAAAGTTGTCTGCTTATTCCTCCAAGGAAGCCATGCAAACTTGCTTACTTTTTGAAACCATTTTCACACCTAGCTAAGGAGGGTTGTCCCTGCTATAAAACCCCATCGCCCCATCCTCTTGAGAACCTTTTATCAAACCATTAAACTACAAGCTTATGCAACAAGACTTCTAGAGAAATCCGAGAGATCCTTGCTACCTTTGCTCTTGTGAGTTTATCCGGATTCGCGAGAAGGAGCCTCTGGTTCCCCTTAATTCGTGCTCTACGGTTCTGACCGTTTTGTGTGGGTTAGTCCCGATTTGTGGTTCTGCGATTGTTCGGACAGTGGGTTCGAGTTCTTGTAGTTTCGGTCGGCCATCCCCAACTTACAAGTTGCATGCAACCTTGGCAGGTATAAAGCTAGTTATCCCGGCTACTTGCACCTAGTTATCCCTCCCGATTCGATCCTAAGACGTGAAGATAGGGCCACCCTCGGGCGTGAACTCGTTCATCGGGTTCCCACCTATCAGGCGGTGACCGCTTGCGCGTGGGAGTTGGCTTGCGCTCTGGCTCAGCCTTGGGCTGGACAAGGGGCGGCGCCGGCGGCGGTGGCGACACGAACAGGGGCGCCTGGACGGAGTCCCCCGTCGTGGACAAAGCTAGGGCTTGCTCCAGCCCATCATAATGGGCGTCCTCCTCGAACCGACTCGCCTCTAGTGCATGTCGCAGGGCCTCCTCGAGGGCAGCTTGGTACTCCGCCTCCGCCTCCCATCCTCCGGTTATACCTGCAGGGGCGGCGGTGGGAGGTCGTGGTTGATGTGGACGCCAAGGGGGCGCTCCTCCTCGTGCTCTAGCGCAAACCAGCGCTCCCAGTTGGGAGAGTCTGGCGCGTAGTCACACATGGCACACTGCTTCGGCGTGGGGACCCCAGCATGCGCCCGCACAGACCGCGGCGCCGCTGGGATGGGGATGCGTTGCGGATCCAGATGCCATCTGTGCGGCAAGTTCACAACGGGATATGGCAAGGGCTGGCGGTACTACCAGTGCCACCGTGCCTGATGGACTGGGATGTACAGCCGCTCCCGCTCCCGCGGTGGCGTGCCACGCCTAGCCGCTGACGACGTAGTAGGGTGCCCGCGGGAAGAGTTTGAACCGACGCTAAACCTCCCCTTCTTCCCTCTCTTCCTGTTATAGAATCCCATGGCTCGCTCGCTAGGGTTTCCTATCCCATGGCTGGCTCGCTAGGGTTTCCTGGTCGCCGGTGAGGGAGCAAAGGTGGCTAGATGTGGACGGGGGTTGTGGATGAGGCCGGCCATGCCGCACGCATCCATTCAAAAGGACGGACACGCGACCCTTCTATACACCGCCAGGTGGGTCCGATGTCGGTGGTCGTCATAAATATGATTGTAGGTGGTAGTTGGGCGACTGACATGTGCGGCTGCGACGGATACCGAGGGGACGCGCGACACGTCCGCGTTATTGCATTTCAGACGTAATTTTGGGTCAAAAATGGATTCATGCGGACGCGTATTGGGTTTGGATCGACGCCGATTCAAACGAACGCACACAGATGATTTGAGTCGCGGCGCTTGGAGTTGCTTTTACACTGCTTTACCTACGAAAGGTTTTATGCTGTGCGGAGAAGAATTTCAAGCACAATCTATGCATATGAGAGTTCATGCACTTTAACTTTTTTTATTGTTGTGGCTAGTATACATATCCTTCTTTAACGATTATGCATATATGTCCGAAACTGCTCTCTTCATCCCGAGCAAACATGCTCCCTCATAAACACTAAAATTCAGATTTTTTAATTAAAAAAATCTGATTTTTTGTAAACATTGATAATGTTTCAACTCCATGCAATTTTTGTGGTGAAATGATATTGATGGAGACTTGGGAAAAAGAAGAAATTGATGCCCCCAAAATGCTTGCAAGAATAGTCTTTTTGGAGCATCGTTTTTTCCCATACTTACACGAAGGGTATTTCTTCACGATTTCTTTTACACGGGTGAAGAATTCATCAATATTTATCACAAAAAGATTCAGTGTTTTTTACAATTCATCGACGTGCATGTGAGCTTAGGATAAAAAAAACTCCATGTCCCATATGTGCCCCGGTTTACAGATGAAACAAAAACCCAATGCATACATACAATTACACAAGTGCGAAACAGAAATAAATAAATAAATAAAAGGTACAATATTTAGAAGGCTAGCATACATATGGATGGATGTGCCATGCTTACTCATGTCAGTCTCCATTAACTGATCGATCATTGCGTGAATTCATATATGTGAGGGAGACACAAGGTTGAATACTCAATTAATCCTTCATTTATAAAGATGTGCAAGCGACAGAGATAAGTTTGACATATCACGATGAAATATTGTTAATCTGATTGCATGTTGAGTGCAATGACAAGGAATAAATGTGACCGTGTGGCCACCTTTGCAGACGAAAGAGGAAAACACTTCCAAAGTTCTTTTCACTTCTTGTTTTGCATGTGTATCAACTCAGCGTGATGAGTTCTTTTCACTTTTAGTTTTGCATGTGTATCCACTCAGCGTGATGATACTTAGGCATAAATGGCAATACTAAATTTGGGGTTGGATCGTTTGGGTGGTTTTACCCTAGCCCGACAGATATCAAACCCGACGCTATGTACGTCATATTAAAGCTGCATACTTTTGTAATAGATGATGTTCACATAGGTAACAAGACGAATGTGATAATTTTATAAGCTATTATGGCAACCTGTTCATATATCTTTGAATGTACCTTCACATACAAATAGCACAAATATGTTTGAAAACTGGCTAGTAACCCCGCAAAAAAACTGGTTAGTGGGGTGCATCCCAAGTTGAAATCTCAGATCCAGGATCTGCGCTTACTTGTGACTATTTGAAATACTCATAATGACTGTATTTTTTTAACAGAATGCAAGTTCCATTTTTAGGTTATTTTCAAGGCCATTAGCTGGATCATATGTGGTATTTACTAGGAGGATCAAGCGTCCACATCGTTGGATGCAACCGATGATTGATGATCTCTTGGGATTCGTTCAACCGATTTGGCTGGCTAGCTATTAATAGGATTTGTGATGCATGAGACTCATTTACCTACAATCCTTTTTATAATTTGCCCCGGGGCAGCCATCTGTGACCGTTATTGTGATCAGACGATGACCTTCAAAACAATAAATAAAAGCTTGTTGCATGCATCACTCGATGCAAAGATCAATGGATATTCCATTTTTTTGAAAAAATGTGATGACTTCGTCAATCTTGATACTCGGCAATTCATATCTTTAATAGGCTTTGTGTACGTATGTGCGTGGTAATGGAAGCGGTGTGCGCGCGCGTGTGTATGTTGTAATCAATACCTTAAAACGACAATTTTACTAGTAACTGTTGTCAAAAGTATGCATTCAATTATGTAATTTAAAAATATAAACGAATGTTCAGCTTTTCCTTCAAAAGCTAAGATCATCTACAACCGAACCTAGCTAATCCGCCCTATAAGTATGACGCATCCGCATGGATGGTCCGGTCACCCCTCAATTTGCACCCGATGCAACCAGGTACCTCAAATACCATACCTTAAATCCATACTACATCGTGCAACCCAAAAGTTACGTACTACTACATAGATAAAACTAGCACACTACTACTCGTTGCTGAAGAACGGCCTCCATGCCGGCACTACGGCATGGACCTACCTCCTGGTCGTTGGCCGCCTTCAGCAGCTTTGGATTCTCGTGGCACTCCATGTGGGCGAAGAGATTGTCGACCCCCGCCTGTGCCTCGCGGTGGTAAATGCAGTTTACATCCACATCCTCTTGGATGAAGTCGAGGAGGGCATGCTTCTCTGTCGCCTCCTTCGTTTGTGCGACCTTGTACTCCACTTGCATGTTGCCAATGCCGAAGCCGGCGCTCGTCCAGACCCATGTCGGGTGCTCACCGACTGTTTCGACATCGTCGGCTTCCGCCGCCAACTAACTACACCATCACCGCACACACGCGCACCTGCGCACCAGAACTCTCCATTCTGCCCGCCACCCCATCAAGATGAAGAAGGGGGAGTGGAGCACCTGCACATCATGATCCGCAATTGGCATCATGTTTCTACCCCTTTCCCCCTAGAGCCGAGCCACCGCCGCCATTTTGCCGCTGGCATGTGCTACTTGTGATGACACTGGGATTTCCCCAAAGAGGAAGGGTGATGTAGCAGAGTAGTGAAAAGTATTTCCCCCAGTTAAGAACCAATGTTTATGGAACTAGTAGGAGAACGAAGCAAACAACCATGAGCAGCACCTACACACAAAAGAGCAAAACTTGCACCCAACACGGACAAAGCTTGTACTCGTGAGTGGCAAGGACTCGTGAGTGGAAAGGACTAATAAATTGCAATGTAAAATAAAAGTAAATAAATTGTAGGAAGGTATTTTTAGTTTTTATAAAATGATAAAAGCAGAAACAAGTACCATAGTTTTCACTAGAGGGTTGTCTCTTAATAGCATAGCATACGGTGGATAAACAAATTATTATTGGGCAATTGATAGAAAATCGCATAGTTATGACGTTATTCATGACATGATCAAATACATAGGCATTACTCCGTGACAAGCAGACCTACTCCTGCCTGCATCTACTGCTATTACTAAACCAATCTACACACTCGTGCGTGCATCTATGATAATTAATATCATATGAACAGAGAAACGCTTTAAGCAAGATGACATAATGTAGACAAAATAAAAACAATCAATATGATTAAACCTCATCGTTTTATCCTTAGTAGCAACAATACAATACGTGCCTTGCTACCCCTTCACGTCACTAGGTGAGGACACCGCAAGATTGAACCCACTACTATGCACCACTTCCACTGAAGATCAACATATCAACTTGGCCAAAGAAAACCCTTAGATCGAAAGCATTACATATCTATATAGATCGCACTTAAAATAATTTAGAGAGTATTCAATTACGAATTCAGAAAAGATTCAATTACTTTCAATGAACAATCTGATCACAAACCCACAATTCATCGGATCCTAACAAACACACCATACAAAAGGATTACATTGAATAGATCTCTGAAGAGAACATGATATTGAAGATCAAAGAGAGAGAGAGAGAGAGAGAGAGAGAGAGAGAGAGAGAGAGAGAGAGAGAGAGAGAAGAAGCCATCCAATTAGACCCTATGGACCTGAAGGTCTGTGGTAGACTACTCACACATCATCATGGAGGCACAAGGTTGATGAAGATGGCCTTCGTGATCGATTCCCCCTTCGACAGAGTACCGAAAAAGGCCTCCAGATGGGATCATGAAAGAACAAAGGCTTGCGGCGGTAGAAAATTGTTTCAAATTTTGCTATAAGGGTTTTCCAATATTTGGGAATTTAAAGAAGTGGAATTAGGTTAGACGGAGCCATGAGGGGCCCACAAGACATTAGGGCGTGCCCTACCCCCCTAGGCACACCATGTTGTCTTGCCGTCTCCTCGTAGGTGTTCTGGTCCTCCCCAAAGCTTCTAGGGTGTGTTCTGGTCCATAAACAATTATCAAAAAGTTTCCTCACGGGATTCCGTTTGGTATTGATTTTCTAAAAAAATCAAAAAAATAGACTAAAATAACAAGTAGCAGTAGGTACTGAATTAATAGGTTTGTCCCTAAAATGATATAAATTGCCTAAAAAGTATCTAAGATTGATAAAATAATAGCATGAAACAATCGAAAAATATAGATACGATGGAGACTTCTCATCATCCCAAAGCTTAATTCTTGCTCATCCTCGAGTAGGTAAATGATAAAGACATATTTTTTTGATGTTGAATGCTAGCTAACGTGTTTATCATGTTTTTTATTTTTACCGAGTGAATATTGAGAAACGATGAAGTAGCTAATATCAATATAATAATATCCATGAATATAAGAACACAATCATCACTATTCAAAATATACGATGCATAACGAATCTTATCCCTATTGGTTGATTTATGCAAGCATGGCGAGACTCCGTCTTCCTAACATAAGTACAAATCATGAGCACCACGGTGTCAAGTCAAGAAATTGGACCATACTTTATTATGTGCTTCTGCATTTTCAACTTCACTCAATACATGAGCGTGATCCACGGACATAACACAAGGGTGGAATGGAATGTGGTGGTAGAGATAAAAGGGAATACAAAATTGGAGAAAGTCTCGCATCAACTAGGCAGATCAATGGGTAATGTTGAGACCCATCAATCGATATCAACGTGAGGAGCAGGGATTGTCATGCAACAAATGCACTAGAGCTCTATGTATATGAAAGCTCAAACTGGAACTAAGTGGATGTGTATTCAATTTGCTTTCTCAACAAGATCTCTCGCATTTGAGGAAGCCTATCATTGGAATATACAAGCCAAGTTGTACAATCAAAAATTCCCACTAGTATATGAAAGTGATGAAACTTGAGACTTGATATGTATCCACGTATCTAATTTTCCAAACACTTGTGCTCTTGTTTTGGACTCTAAGTTGCATGATTTGAATGGAACTAATACGGAGTGACGCTGTTTTCAGTAGAAGTACCATGGTGTTGTTCTTTTTCAGAAACAAAAGTTCTCAGAATTGAAGAAACTTTTTGGAGATTTTTTTGGAATATATAAAACATATTGGAGCAAAGATCCAACGGAGGGGGCCATGAGCTGCTACCAAGGCAATAGGGCTCGCCCCGTTACCTTGGGAAGCCCATGTGTCTCCACTGACCCTAATTCTAGGCCTATAAATTCCTATTTCTAGAGAAAAAAATAAGACATAAGTTTTCATCATGTTTTACGAGACGGTGCTGCCAACATCTATTTTTCTTCCTCGAGAGGGTTGATGTGGAATCCATTTGGGGCTCCGGAGAGGGGGGGTTCGTCGTTGTCGTCATCACTAACCCTTCTCCATCGACACCACCATTATGACCACCATCGCCTGTGAGTAGTTCCTTTGCAAGATTGCTAGACGGTGATAGGATTGGATGAGATTATCATGTAATCGAGTTATTTTGATAGGGCTTGATCCCTAGTATCCACTATGTTTTGAGATTGATGTTGCTATGACTTTGCTATGCTTAAGGCTTGTCATAGGGCCCGAGTGCCATGATTTCAGGTCTGAACCTTTTATGTTTCCATGAATATGAGAGTGTTTTAGGATCATATATTGTAAGTTGTATGCATCCATTACGTGTCATGATCCGCATATCCCAAGGTGACAATAATTGGGATTCTTTCCAATGATTGCCGTGGTTTGAGGTGTTCATGTATTCACTATGTGTTAATGATTTTCCGTTTATTTATTAAAAGGAGGCCTTAATATCCCTTAGTTTCCTGATGGAACCTCATGCCAGGAGAGGGTAGGACAAAAGATGTCATGCAAGTTCTTATTATAAGCACAAATACGGAATACATGCCTACATTACATTGATGAATCAGAACTAGTTCTCTGTTTCTCTAGTGTGTAACTGTTACATGATAAATTTTATCCAATATACTTATCCATCACCGATCCAAATGCCTACACCTTTTCATATATTGATTCTTGTTGGGTTACTATTGTTGCCACTACTTTTATAATCACTATAAAACTGTGACTGTTACTATTATCATTCCTATTAATATTTTTTAGTGCTACTAAACTTTTTCTGTAAAGGATAGCCAAGGTATGGTTGAATATACAATTCAACTGCTAAGACCGATAGGTTTCCGTTGGCTCCCCTTGCGCCGAATCAATAAATTTTGATGTAGTACTACACGTAAAGACTATTGCGATCCCCTACACTTGTGGGATATCAAGACTATTTTCTGGTGCCATTGTCGGGGAGCATAGCTCTATTTATTGTGTTCAGTTGAGGATATCCAATTTTCATTATGAGGAATCTGTGAGATACCAGAACAAAGATCATACCCTCTAGGACGAGGATAGGTAAGGAACTGCCATCTAGCTCTGCTTTTTATTCACCTACTATTTTGAATCAACTTATGAAACCACCACTTGCTGTTCATTCTAATATGTCGCAAGTACTTGATGATGATACTTCTGAATTTCATGAAACTTATGATGATGCTACTACTATGCTTGATAAAACTGAAACTGTGCGACTTGGTGAATTGCTTTATGCTCATATTGCTAGATCTAGAGAAATTGAAAATTCTAAAATTGATGAAAACTATGATTCACCTATTATGCCTAGCTCTCCTAATAGATATGGTATGGCTGATGTACCTCAGGGTTATGTTATGGATGAGGAGATAGCTAGAGACTTTCTTGCTTGTAATGATAGATATAATTCAAGAAAATTTCTATGCAAATTGAAATAAAAATCTATGATGGAGAAAATCAAACATGATCCTAAATTTGGTACTTCTCCCATATGTGTTACTAATAAGGATTCTAAATTCTTCATGGTTACTAAACTGAAACTGTTGTGACACACCTTACCTAGTTACATGATTTTTCCACCTTGTGTGCTAATGAAGAAAATATGTGCTATTACTATATACTTAAACTTTTTCCCTTCTCTCTAAAAGGTGATGCTAAGAAACAGTTTCATACTCTTGCTCCAGGTTGTGTGCGTAGACCCCAGGATATGATAACTTACTTCTTTGAAAAATATTTTCCTGCTCACAAGAACAAGCTACTACACCGGAAATAATTAACTTTGTGCAAATTTAAGAAGAGAATGTCCCTCAAGCTTCGGGGAGGCTTCTCCAGCTACTTAATGATGTTAAAGGTCTAGGTAAACATGCTGTAGGAGTCTGGGATCTGTGTCCAAGAAACTTCTCCAAGAACTAGGGTTCGGACACTGGGGATTTGCTTGGCAACCTAGGACCCGACGACAACTACGGCGAGACCATGACAAGATCGCCCACTCACACCAGACATGATAGAGACATGGGAGCTACCCAGGTTCGGACCACCGTGCGGTGTAATACCCTACAACTGTCTGTGTTGGATTGTATGGAGAGCTTTTGGCTCGAGGTAGATGAGGTGGGGTAGAATTAATCGATCCCTTACATGGATGCAGCCCTGCCCCCTTTGTAGTGCCTTGGTCCTCTTCCTCAAAAATATGAGTGCGAAAGGGTGGCCACAGGGAGGCAAATCAAAGAGACATGCGCCTAGATTTATCCTAACTAAAGGCAGTCTCCTCCTGATAAAGTAGTCACGCCGATGCGCTAGTGGGCTCGACGATGACCTCCGCCATGACACAATGATCCATTCTGGTCTTCTTACATCAAAGAGTGATACGTCCATTTCGCATCATGCTTTTATGTTGATATCTATTGCTTTATGGGCTGTTATTACACTTCATGGTACAATATTTATGCCTTTTCTCTCTTATTTTTCAAGGTTTACATGAAGAGGGAGAATGCCGGCAGCTGGAATTCTGGCCTGAAAAGGGAGCAAGTTTGAGATACCTATTTTGCGCAACTCCAAAAGCCGTGAAAATCAACAAGGAATTATTTTGGAATTTATAAAAAATACTGGGCCGAAGAAGTACCAGAGGGGAGCCACCAGGAGGCCACAAGCCTGCTAGGCGTGGCCTACCCCCTAGCCGCGCCTAGGGGGCTTGTGGGCTCCCAGTTGGCCCTCTGCCCCCCTCTTTTGCTATAAGGAGGGTTTCGTTCCAAAAAAAATCAAGAGGAGGCTTTCGGGAGGAATCGCTGCCGCCACGACGTGGAACTTGAGCAGAACCAATGTAGAGCTCCGGTAGGGTCGTCCTCCCGGGGAAACTTCCCTCCTAGAGGGGAAAATCGTCGCCATCGTCATCACCAACACACCTCTCATCGGAGGAGACTCGTCACCATCAACATCTTCATCAGCACCATCTCATCTCCAAACCCTAGTTCATCTCTTGTAACCAATCTCCATCTCGCGACTCCGATTGGTACTTGTAAGGTTGCTAGTTGTGTTGATTACTCTTTGTAGTTGATGCTAGTTGGATTACTCGGTGGAATATTATATGTTCAGATCCTTGATGCTATTCAATACCTCTCTGGTCATGAATATTATTATGCTTTGTGAGTAGTCACTTTTGTTCGTGAGGAC
This sequence comes from Hordeum vulgare subsp. vulgare, assembly GCF_904849725.1. Classification (NCBI taxonomy): domain Eukaryota; kingdom Viridiplantae; phylum Streptophyta; class Magnoliopsida; order Poales; family Poaceae; genus Hordeum; species Hordeum vulgare. The sequence goes on from NC_058523.1 coordinate 374,523,527, forward strand.
ATGGGATAAGTCATGCTATAAGTAGTCATGTGAATTTGGTATTCGTTCGATATTTTGATGTGTTGTTTGTTGTCTCTCCTCTAGTGGTGTTATGTGAACGTCGACTACATAACACTTCACCATTATTTGGGCCTAGAGGAAGGCATTGGGAAGTAGTTAGTAGATGATGGGTTTCTAGAGTGACAGAAGCTTAAACCCTAGTTTATGCGTTGCTTCGTAAGGGGCTGGTTTGGATCCACTAGTTTAATGCTATGGTTAGACTTTGTCTTAATTCTTCTTTCGTAGTTGCAGATGCTTGCGAGAGTGGTTAATCATAAGTGGGAGGTTTGTCCAAGTAAGGGCAGCACCCAAGCACCGGTCCACCCACATATCAAACTATCAAAGTAGCAAACACGAATCATATGAACTTGATGAAAACTAGCTTGACAGAAATTCCCATGTGTCCTCGGGAGCGCTTTACCTCCTATAAGAGTTTGTCCAGGCTTGTCCCTGGCTACAAAAGGGATTGGGCTATCTTGCTGCACCTTTGTTACTTTTGTTACTTGCTACTTGCTACGAATCATCTTATCACACAACTATCTGTTACCAATAATTTCAGTGCTTGCAAAGAATACCTTGCTGAAAACCACTTGTCAGATCCTTCTACTCCTTGTTGGGTTCGACACTGTTACTTATCGAAAGGACTACGATAGATCCCCTATACTTGTGGGTCATCAAGACTCTTTTCTGGCGCCGTTGCCGGGGAGTGAAGCGCCTTTGCTAAGTGGAATTTGGTAAGGAAACATTTATATAGTGTGCTGAAATTTATTGTCACTTGTCACTATGGAAACTAATCCTTTGAGGAGCTTGTTCGTGGTATATTCACCTTGAACGGGAGCACAAGGAGTTGCTCCTCAACCTGCTGCACCTACTGAAAATATTTGCTATGAATTTCCTTTGGGTATGCTTGAGAAACTGCTCGCTAATCCTTTTACAGGAGATGGAACATCACATCCCGACTTGCATCTAATCTTTGTAGATGAAGTTTGTGGTTTATTTAAGCTTGCAGGTTTGCCTGAGGATGAGGTCAAGAAGAAGGCCTTTCCCTTATCTTTGAGGGATAAAGCATTGACATGGTATAGGCTATGTGATGATACTGGATCATGGAACTACAGCCGGTTGAAATTGGAATTTCATCAAAAGTTTTATCCTATGTATCTAGTACATCATGAACGGAATTATATTTATAATTTTTGGCCTCGTGACAGAGAAAGCATCGCTCAAGCTTGGGGGAGGCTTAAATCAATTTTATATTCATGCCCCAACCATGAGCTCTCGAGAGAAATTATCATTCAGAACTTCTATGATCGGCTTTCTCATGATGATCGCATCATGCTTGACACTTCTTGTACCGGTTCTTTTATGAAGAGAGATATTGACTTCAGATGGAATTTGTTGGAAATAATTAAACGCAATTCTGAAGATTGGGAGTTTGATGAAGGTAAGGAGTCAGGTATGAATTTCAAGTTTGATTGCGTTAAATCCTTTGTTGAAACAAATACTTTTTGTGATTTTAGCGCTAAATATGGACTTGACTCTGAGATAGTAGCTTCATTGTGTGAATCATTTTCTCCTCATATTGATCTCCCTAAAGAGAAGTGGTTTAAATATCATCCTCCCTTAGAAGTCAATATAGTTAAACCCAATCCAGTTGAAGAGAAAGTCGTCGCTTATAAAGATCCTATTGTTCCTAGTGCTTACATTAAGAAACCACCTTTCCTTGTTAGGATAAAGGATCATTCTAAAGTTTCAACTGTGATACGTAGGGGATACATTAGAACACCTACACCCCCTGAGCAAATTAGAGTTGAACCTAGTATTGCTATTATCAAAGATCTCCTGTCCGACAATGTTGATGGCCATGATATTCACTTCTGTGAAGATGCTACTAGAATTGCTAAACCACATGCTAGAGACAAACATATGCCTATTTTTGGCACGCCTGTTGTTTTTGTTAAGATAGGAGATCATTGTTATCATGGTTTATGTGACGTGGGTGCTAGTGTTAGTGCAATACCTCAATCCTTATATGATGAAATTAAAGACGATATTGCACCTATTGAGATGGAACCTATTGATGTCACTATTTAGCTTGCCAATAGAGATACTATTTGCCCTTTGGGAATTGTTAGGGATGTTGAAGTCTTGTGTCATAAAACAAAATATCCTGCTGATTTTCTCGTTCTTGCTACCACACAAGATTGCTTTTGTCCAATCATATTTGGCAGACCCTTCCTCAATACTGTCAATGCTCATATTGACTGTGAGAAGCAAACTGTCACTGTTGGCTTTGAAGGTGTGTCACATGAGTTCAATTTCTCCAAGTTTGGTAGGCAACCTCATGAAAAAGAGTTGCCTAGTAAGGATGAAATTATTGCCCTAGCTTCTATTGCCGTGCCTCCTACTGATCCTTTAGAGCAATACTTGCTTGATCATGAAAATGATATGCATATGGATGAAAGGAATGAGATAGATAGAGTTATCTTTGAACAACATCCTATCCTTAAAAATAATTTTCCGGTTGAACTGCTTGGAGATACACCCGCACCAAAGGGTGATCCTGTGTTCGAGCTCAAACAGTTGCCTCATACTCTTAAGTATGCTTATCTTGATGAAAAAGAGATATATCCTGTTATTATTAGTGCTAGCCTCTTAGAGCATCAAGAAAAGAAGTTATTAAAAACTCTGAGGAAGCACCGTGCTGCTATTGGATATACTCTTGATGATCTTAATGGCATTAGTCCCACTCTATGCCAGCACAAGATTAAAACCGATCCTGATTCCAAACTAGTTGCTGATCATCAACGAAGATTAAATCCTAAGATGAAAGTGGTAGTAAGAAAAGAAATACTAAAGCTCCTGGAAGCAGGTATTATCTATCCTGTTGCTCATAGTGATTGGGTGAGTCCGGTGCATTGCGTCCCTAAGAAGGGATGTATTACCGTTGTCCCTAATGATAAGGATGAATTGATCCCACAGAGGATTATTACTCGCTATAGGATGGTGATCGATTTTAGGAAATTGAATAAGGCCACTAGGAAAGATCATAACCCTTTCCCTTTTATCGACCAAATGCTAGAAAGACTGTCCAAACACAGACACTTCTGCTTTCTAGATGGTTACTCTGGTTTCTCCCAAATACCAGTTGCACAATCTGATCAGGACATAAACCACTTTCACCTGCCCTTTCGGTACCTTTGCTTACAGACGTATGCCTTTTGGCTTATGTAATGCACGTGCTACCTTTCAAAGATGTATGATGGCTATATTCTCTGACTTTTGTGAAAAGATTGTTGAGGTTTTCATGGATGACTTCTCCGTTTACGGGTCTTCTTTTGATGATTGCCTCAGCAACCTTGATTGAGTCTTGCAGAGATGTAAATATACCAACCTTGTCTTGAATTGGGAGAAGTGCCACTTTATGGTTAATGAAGGCATCGTCTTAGGACATAAAATTTCTGAAAGAGGTATCGAAGTCGATAAGTCTAAGGTTGATGCAATCGGGAAAATGCCATGCCCCACAGATATCAAAGGTATAAGAAGTTTCCTTGGTTATGCTAGTTTCTATAGAAGGTTCATTACGGACTTTTCTAAGATTTCCAGGCCTCTTACCAATCTCTTGAAAAAGGATATTCCTTTTGTTTTTTACGATGATTGTGAGGAAGCCTTCGAAATACTTAAAAAGGCCTTGATAACTGCGCCTATTGTTCAACCACCTGATTGGAACTTACCTTTTGAAATCATGTGTGATGCTAGTGATTATGCTGTTGGCGCTGTTCTAGGACAAAGAGTTGATAAGAAGTTGAATGTTATTCACTATGCTAGTAAAACTCTAGACAGTGCCCAAAGAAACTATGCTACTACTGAAAAGGAATTTTTAGCAGTCGTGTTTGCATGTGAAAAGTTGAGATCTTACATAGTTGATTCCAAAGTCACTATTCATACTGATCACGCTGCTATCAAGTACCTCATGGAAAAGAAAGACACTAAACCTAGACTTATCAGATGGGTTCTCTTGCTATAAGAATTTGATTTGCATGTTGTCGATAGGAAGGGTGCTGAGAACCCCGTAGGAGATAACTTATCTAGGTTGGAGAATGTTCTTGATGACCCACAACCTATTGATGATAGCTTTCCTGATGAGCAAATGAATGTCATCAATACTTCACATAGTGCACCGTGGTATGCTGATTATGCAAATTATATCGTTGCCAAATATATACCACCTAGTTTCACATACCAGCAAAAGAAGAAATTCTTCTTTGATTTGAGACATTACTTTTGGGATGATCCTCACCTTTATAAGGAAGGAGGAGATGGTGTTATTAGACGTTGTGTAACTGAACATGAACAGGGACATATCCTACAGAAGTGTCACTCTGAGGCTTACGGAGGACACCATGCGGGAGATAGAACTGCACACAAGGTATTGCAATCAGGTTTCTATTGGCCCACTCTCTTCAAGGATGCCCGTAAGTTTGTCTTGTCTTGTGACGAATGTCAAAGAATAGGTAATATCAGTAAACGTCAGGAAATGCCTATGAATTATTCACTTGTCATCGAACCATTTGATGTTTGGGGCTTTGAGTATATGGGACCTTTTCCAAAATTCAACGGGTATACTCATATCCTAGTTGCTGTTGATTACGTCACTAAGTGGGTTGAAGCTATCCCAACTAGTAGTGCTGATTACAACACCTCTATCAGGATTCTTAAAGAAGTTATTTCCCCCAGATTTGGAGTCCCGAGATATCTAATGACTGATTGTGGTTCACATTTCATTCACGGTGCTTTCCGTAAAACGCTTGCTAAGTACTATGTCAATCGTAGAATTGCATCTCCATATCATCCTTAGTCCAGTGGTCAAGTAGAGCTAAGTAATAGAGAGATTAAACTAATTCTACAAAAGACTGTTAATAGGTCTAGAAAGAATTGGTCTACGAAGCTCGATGATGCACTGTGGTCTTATAGAACTGCTTATAAGAATCCCATGGGCATGTCTATGTACAAAATGGTTTACGGTAAAGCATGTCATTTACCTCTTGAGCTAGAGCATAAGGCTGATTGGGCAATCAAAGAGCTCAATTTTGATTTCAAACTTGCTGGTGAGAAGAGGTTATTTGATATTAGCTTGCTTGATGAATGGAGATCTCACGCATATGAAAATGCCAAGCTGTTTAAAGAAAAGGTTAAGACGTGGCATGATAAAAGGATACAAAAACGTGAGTTCAATGTAGGTGAATATGTCTTGCTATATAATTCTCGTTTAAGATTTTTTGCAGGCAAGCTTCTCTCTAAATGGGAAGGTCCTTACATTGTTGAGGTAGTATATCGTTCCGGTGTCACCAAGATCAACAACACGGAAGGTAATTTTCCGAGAGTGGTAAATGGGCAAATAATCAAGCATTATATCTCAGGTACTCCCATAAATGTTGAAAGCAATATTATCAATACCATAATTCCGGAGGAGTACATAAGGGATATTTATCATCCTATTTTAGACTCCGAAAACGAAAAGGTATGTGATTCGGTAAGTAAACCGACGGCAAAACTATTCTAGTAGGATTTTTTCCCCGTTATGGATTTTTTATAAAATTAGAAAAATTTAAAGCAGTTCGTAAAGCGCACGAGGAGGCGACAAGCCTGCCAGGCCTGGGCCACCCCCCTGGCCACGCCTGGGGGCTTGTGACCACCTCGTGTGCCTCCCGGACTCTGTTTTCTTGCGGAGTACTCCTTCTGGTCGGGAAAAATCATTATATATTCTCCCGAAAGGTCTGACCCTCGTATCACTTAAATTTTCCTCTATTTTCGTTTTTAGCCTGTTTCTGCCGCAGATTTAGAGCAAGATGTCGTCTCAGGAATCTGCAGGGGAGAACGATCTCCCTCAAGTCTATGAAGAAGTAAATGCTGATCTGAAAAGAATGGATGTCATGGAGGCCAAGGAAAGGCTACCTGAAGAAACTAAGGGCAAAAGTAAGGAGAAGCATCCGACGTTGGACGAAGGGCAATCTGTGCTCAACAAAGGAGAAGCTGAGGAAGAGGATTTTCTTCAACCCTATCTCCACCTTTTACCTCCATCCCTGATGGAGCTCTTGAGGTTATGTGAAATAACTCGTGTTCGTAATACTTATCTCACTCGTGAAGTTGTTTTGCTGGAGAAACATATCACAGAGCTCCAAGGTATAAATCAAAGATCGATGGCCCTCTTGGAATCAAAAGACAAGAGAACTCCACCACCATCACCTTCAAAGGAAGACAACTAAGCACGGGTATGGGCAATCCCCTTGGATTGTGCCAAGCTCGGGGGAGTTGCCCCGGTATCTATCACCATCACATCTTTTGCCTTTACCTTTTCTTAGTTCGATCCTTTTTGGTCTTATCTTTCTCTAGTAGAATAAAGTTCTTAGTGTTTTAGGCTTGAGTTTTGCTTTGTGTCACCCCCGATGTATTCGAGTTCGTGAGTCATATAATAAAGAGTGTTTTAGTTAAGGGCCTTGCTTCATGCCATGATATAAGGAAAAGAATGATAAAATAACAAAAGCATGAAAGATCATGTGATGATCTTATGGGAAGTGATGGCTCCACATATAAAAAGAATGTTGATTGAAACTTGTTGTGGGTGGACAAACGTAGACCTTGCTCATTGTTGCAATTAATAGGAAGTGATAAAGAAGGAGAAGTTCACATATAAATATATCATCTTTGACACCATCTATGTTTGTGAACACTCACTAAACTATTGCATGCTTAGAAGTAGATGTTGGACAAGGAAGACAATATAATGAATTATGTTTGCTTGGTTCCGAACAATGATTATATGATTAGAGATCCCTTAGCATGTGACGCTTGTTTCCACCCCATATCAACCAAAACTCTCGCACCAAGTAGAGATACTACTTGTGCATCCATAAACCCTAAACCCAGTTTTGTCATGAGAGTCCACCATACCTACCTATGGATTGAATAAGATCCTTCAAGTAAGTTGTCATCGGTGCAAGCAGTAAAAATTGCTCCCTAAATATATATGATCTATTAGTGTGTGGAAAATAATCTTTGTACGAACCTGTGATGAGGAAGACATAAAAGCGACAGACTGCATTATAAAGTTCTTTATCACAGGAGGCAATATAAAGTAACGTTCCTTCACACTAAGAGGTCACACATCCAACCTCAAAAGCGCATGACAACCTCTGCTTCCCTTTGCGAAGGGCCTATCTTGTACCTTTACTTTTTGCCCTTGAAAGAGTCATGGTGATCTACACCAATCCCTTATTTCTCCTTTATCTTGGCTAACGTCATATGCTAGGGAAAGATCTATATTCATATGTCAACTTGGAAGTAAGTATTCATGAATTATTATTGTTGACATTACCCTTGAGGTAAATAGTTGGGAGGCAAAACTATAAGCCCCTATCTTTCTCTGTGTCCGACTGAAAGTTTGATCTCATGAGTACCATGTGAGTTGTAGCAATTGCATAAGACAAAAGGATGATTGAGTATGTGGATTTGCTTTACAAGCTCTTACTTGACTCTTTTCGATGTTATGATAAATTGCAATTACTTCAATGACTAAAGGCTATTGGTTGTTAATTCTCAATAAGGTTCTTGATCCATACTTCACTTTGTGAAGGAATTATCGCTTTAGCATGAGAGATTATATGATGTTATTGATGTTCTAACTATGATCATGATGCCTGCATGTCCATATCTTGTTTAGTCGACACCTCTCTCTAAACATGTGGGCATATTTATTGATCTTGGTTTCCGCTTGAGGACAAGCGAAGTCTAAGCTTAGGGGAGTTGATACGTCCATTTCGCATCATGCTTCTATGTTGATATCTATCGCTTTATGGGCTGTTATTACACTTCATGGTACAATACTTATGCCTTTTCTCTCTTATTTTGCAAGGTTTACATGAAGAGAGAGAATGCCGGCAGCTGGAATTCTGGCCTCAAAAGGGAGCAAGTTTGAGATACCTATTCTGCGCAACTCCGAAAGCCGTGAAAATCAACGTGGAATTATTTTGGATTTATAAAAAATACTGGGCCGAAGAAGTATCAGCGGGGAGCCACCATGAGGCCAGAAGCCTGCTAGGCGCGGCCTACCCCCTGGCCGCGCCTAGGGGGCTTGTGGGCTCCCAGTTGGCCCTCTGGCCCCCTCTTTTGCTATAAGGAGTGTTTCGTCCCAGAAAAAAATCAAGTGGAGGCTTTTGGGAGGAATCTTCGCCGCCATGAGGCGGAACTTGAGCAGAACCAATCTAGAACTCCGGCAGGGTCGTCGTGCCGGGGAAACTTCCCTCCCGGAGGGGGAAATCGTCACCATCGTCATCACCAACACTCCTCTCATCGGAGGGGACTCGTCACCATCAACATCTTCATCAGCACCATCTCATCTCCAAACCCTAGTTCATCTCTTGTAACCAATCTCCGTCTCGCGACTCCGATTAGTACTTGTAAGGTTGCTAGTAGTGTTGATTAATCTTTGTAGTTGATGCTAGTTGGATTACTCAGTGGAATATCATATGTTCAGATCCTTGATGCTATTCAATACCTCTCTGGTCATGAATATTATTATGGTTTGTGAGTAGTCACTTTTGTTCCTGAGGACATGGGATAAGTCATGCTATAAGTAGTCATGTGAATTTGGTATTCGTTCGATATTTTGATGTGTTGTATGTTGTCTCTCCTCTAGTGGTGTTATGTGAACGTCGACTACATAACACTTCACCATTATTTGGGCCTAGAGGAAGGCATTGGGAAGTAGTAAGTACATGATGGGTTGCTAGAGTGACAGAATCTTAAACCATAGTTTATGCGTTGCTTCGTAAGGGGCTGATTTGGATCCACTAGTTTAATGCTATGGTTAGACTTTGTCTAAATTCTTCTTTCGTAGTTGCGGATGCTTGCGAGAGGTGTGAATCATAAGTGGGAGGTTTGTCCAAGTAAGGTCAGCACCCAAGCACCGGTCCACCCACATATCAAACTATCAAAGTAGCGAACGCGAATCATATGAACTTGATGAAAACTAGCTTGAGAGAAATTCCCATGTGTCCTCGGGAGTGCTTTACCTCCTATAAGAGTTTGTCCAGGCTTGTCCCTCGCTACCAAAGGGATTGGGGCAGCTGCTGCACCTTTGTAACTTTTGTTACTTGCTACTTGCTACGAATCATCTTATCACACAACTATTTGTTACCGATAATTTCAGTGCTTGCAGAGAATACCTTGCTGAAAACCACTTGTCAGATCATTCTGCTCCTCGTTGGGTTCGACACTATTACTTATCGAAAAGACTATGATAAATCCCCTATACTTGTGGGTCATCAAAGAGGAAATTCTTTTTTGACTGTCTTTGGGGGAGGCAGACGCTGCTACTCCCTTATCACCGGAATGGAAACTGGCTTTGCTCACACCCCCGTCCTTATTCTGACAGCAGGACGTCATCCATGTGATGTGCGCGAAGCCCCGCGGTTGGCGACGTATGCCATGCCTCGTCAAGCGGCCTCGCGAGGAGGGCCTCGCAAGGCACTTCGGTACTTGGTGGCCCACACTAGGCCTAACCTGGTGGTGAGGGGCCTTGCGAGGCTAGTCCCTGATACGTCTCCAACATATCTATATTTTTAGATTGTTCCATGCTCATATATTATCATTCTAGAATACTTTTGTGGTATTTATTTACCATTTTATATTATTTTTGAAAACTAACCTATTGACCTAGTGTCCAGTGTGAGTTTTTGTTTTCTGCGTGTTTTTCAGTTTTCAGTTTTACCATACCAAACGAAGTCCAATTGTGCTGAAACTTTTTGGTGATTTTTTCTAGACCAACGAGCACGGGAAGAAGGCTGGATCCCCACGAGGGGCCCACAAGCTTCATTGGAGCTTTCATACACTTATAGCTCTGGTGCATCATTTTCATGGGAATCCCTACTCCTTGCACCGGTATCTATCGATGGGCATCTACATAGCTCATTGGTTCGACTAGTTGATGTGAGAATATCTTCTCCACTTTTACCCCTTCGAAACCTATCACCATATTCTATTCCACCTTTATGCTATGTCCAATGGTTCACACTCATGTATTGTGGGAAGAATAAAAAGTTGATGCATACTGAAAAGTACAATCCAACTGCACGACTTGGATACCGTGGTGCTTGACATTTTTATTAATGTGGTGAAGATGGAGCCATGCCTTGCCAATATAATGAAGATGACGGGGCATAAAACAATCTTTGTGGATCGTATACTTTGAAAAATTAATGATTTGTTGCTTATACCTATAAGTATTGTTGTTCTAATATTTTTTAATTCATCATTTCTCAATGAGCATACATGCATAAGGTTACATCATGTATAGCATGTCACATCAAAAAGTTTGTTTTTATCATTTACCTACTCGAGGACGAGCAAGAATTAAGCTCGGGGATGCTTGATACGTCTCCAACGTATCTATAATTTTGATTGTTGCATGGTGATATATTATCATTCTAGAATACTTTTGGGGTATTTATTTACCATTTTATATTATTTCTGAGCACTAACTTTTGACCCAATGCCGAGTGCTAGTTGTTGTCTTCTATTTGTTTTTCACTTTTCAGGTTTTCCATACCAAACGTAGTCCAATTGCCCTGAAACTTTTTGGGGATTTTTTATAGACCAAAAGAAGACCAACGTGCATCAAAAGAAGGTGGAGGCCTCACGAGGGGCCCACAATCCAACAGGACACAACCTGGGGGTTACCCTAATAGATTGTGCCTCCCTTGTGGCCCGCCTGACTCTGTTCTTTGGCTTATAAATTCTCATCTACCCTAAAAACACTAGAGGGAGTCTCGAAATACTTTTTATTACACCGCAAGTCTCTGTTCCGATGGGAGGCCATCTCGAGCTCCGTTCCGGCACATTGCCGGAGGGGGATCGATCACGAAGGGCCTCTTCAACAACCTTGGTGCCCTCACGATGATGTGTGAGTAGTTCACCACAGACCTACGGGTCCATCGCTAGTACCTTGATGTCAATATCTCTCTCTTTGATATTCAATACAATGATCATTGCATCTTCGCTTTGATCCATATGATGTGATTACTTTTGTGCGGTGCGTTTGTTGGGATCCGATGAATTGTGTGTTTATGTTGAGATTATTCATGTAAAAATATTTGAGTCTCGTCTCAATACTTATAAGATTCTTATGGACATGATTATCATAGCTTCATAATTCTATCTGATATATTGAAATAGTTTGGCCAACTAGATCGATATTTCTTCGGTGACAGAGGTGCGTTGTGGTTGATTCAACCTGGCGAATTTCTATATCCCAGTGACAGAAGGGGCAAGATGTGTCTTTGTGTTGCTTCTACTAAGGATAAAATGATGGGATTTATTCATATTGTTTGAGTTTACTTTGTCCACATCATGTCATTGTTTTCCATGCATTACTCTATTTTACTTAATACTCTAGATGCATGGTGGATATCGGTCGATGTGTGGAGTAATAGTAATAGGTGCAGGCAAGATTCAACCTATTTGTTTCTAGACATGAGGCCTACATACACATGATCATTGCCATGACTATCGCATAACTATCTGCTTTTCTGTCAATTGCCCAACAGTAATTTGTTTACCCACCATATGTATTATTCATGAGAGATGCCATTAGGGAAAGCTAGGGCCCCAAGGTCTATTTACAACATATTGACAAAGCCTTCATTACCTTTCTGCCAGTTACTTTTTTTATTTTATCTTGCTATCTACAATTATCTACACTCCTCACTTGCTTGCAAATAACAAGACATGAGGATTGACAACCCTTTTGCCCATGTTGGGTGCAAGTTGGTTGTTCATTTGTGTGTAGTCACTGAAGATGGTTGTGGTTGATATTCCTATTGGTTCGATAAACCTTGGTTTCATAACTAAGGGAAATACTTACCCACATTGTGCTACGATCACCCGCTCCTCTTCATGGAAAACCAACGCCGTTGTCGGGGAATATCATCACCAACTACCAAGTAACACCACACGAAATTTCATTCACTTGTTCGTCATTTTATTTTCTCGTATATTTAGTTGTTCTCATAATAAATAAAAATACAAAAATATTTACCTTCGCTTGCTACTTGTCTTCTTGTTTGAAGTCATGGCTAGTTCTTCATTTCTCCGCGTTACTCCCAATAATGATGTTGTCAATTTTAAGCAAAGGGGAGCAGAAAGAATGAAAGATTCTTGGTATAGGATTTTCTACTCGCAAAATAAAGAAACTAATAAATATCCCTACTACCTTGTTCCATAATTTTTATGTTGGTGTGACAACTTCGTATAGGTTTGTCCTTGACAGCATCACCTGTTAGAATTTCTTAAGGTGTCACACTTTGGACGCCTATAATGCCATTGAAAATCTCGTTGGAAGACCACCCATTATCATTAATGAAACCAATTTAATTAACCTTGGAACATGTTATGCAAAGACTTGACGCTATTGAAAGGAAAATGGTTACTCACGAATCCATTGAGGAGTCAGATAAAAAATTGCATAATCATATCACTCAACTTGGGTCACGTGTAGGGATAACTTTGAAAACCTTAAAGGAACAGGACATTATTATTGATGAGAGGGTGGAACATGGTTTGAGTAAAATTGATAAAATGGAGGAGGTTATTGAAAAAGTAGGTTGCGCTTTTACACCATAGAAAACTAATGCTAGTACTTCTCGAGACAAACGTCCCAATTTCATATACGTACCTAAGAGCATTAGTACACCTCCCACTAAAAGAAACGAAGATATTAAAACGATTAGAGTCACCCCAACTTCATAGAAATGATAAATGATCCTATTCTCAAGTTTCCTCTTCTTCCTATTATCCATGGTTGTATTACTAAGGAGCTTGATGACAAAGATGACAACACTTGAAACTATGCATTATGCCTAGCTAGGGGCGTAAAACAATAGCGCTTGTTGGGAGGCAACCCAATAGTTATCTTTATTTTTTGCTTTTTATTTTCTGTTAGTTTGTGATAAAATGATTATTTCCACTTGTCACATCCCTAGCTATCCATTGAAGTATAGCAAGATTGTGCTCATGTTTATTATTGCTTTTAAAAGTGAAAATGGAAATCAAAGAGAAAAACCCTAGCAACTCTATATTCCAAACAACTCAAAATTGTGACAAATCTATGAACTCAAAATGGCCTTCATAAAAGTCCATCATTTTTGATAAATATTGGAAACAACAATTCAGGGGTGGATTTCTTTTAAAAAATAATTTTGGCATTTTATTTAAAATACAAAAGCCACTGAAATCAACTATATATTTGAGTTCAAATATTTCAGAGTTTCATAAAATGTTGAATCTTTTATATGGGGTTGGAACTATTCCAAATAACACCCCGGAGTTTATTCACTATTTTATAAATAGTTTGGAGCCAAAAATAAAATCAAACAAATGTCAAAAAGTTTAAAACAGAAAACAGAAACGAAAAAATTAGAAAACTCTTACCTGTCACTCACCTGGCCCAGCCTAGCTCTTCCCTCCTCTCGCCTTCCTCGCGCCAGTCGGCAGCAGGAGGTGGCCGCTGCTCTCTCCGGCGCGGCCACGCACGTGCGTGCCTGCCTGGACCCTCCAACGCGCTGGCAAGGAGGATAACTCTCCCCGCAACCCATTCCAGCTCTCTCCCTCTCCTCATTCGCCCCCTTGCGCCTCTCTCTCTCGGCCGCCATTGGAGCCGAGCTCGAGCTCGAGCTCGCCATCGTTCCTGGCCACCCCAAGCCTCTCTAAGGACGCCATTCTCTCCGCCTCATCGAGCTTATCGTCCCTGCCAAAGGAAAAGAGCCCCCGAGCCCTACATCGCCAGATCGCCGTCGTCTTCTTCCTCGGGCCGCCATTAATCGCCGCTGTCGTTCTCCTTCTCCAGGCCGTCCCTGAGCACGCTCTCGATGCCTCTGCAATCCCTGTGTGCCCAGGATGGTTTCCCCCTCATTTTCCCCCTCGATCCCGTGCCTTAGGGCTCGATTCCACCGGAGCCCGACGAGATCCGCCACGGGAGCTCGTCGCCGGTGACGTTCCGGTGATCAGTTGGTCGATCTGAGGCTACCATCGGCTTCAGCTCGACGAGTAGGTGCTGTAGGAGCCCAGCCCCGCGCGTGATAAGCCCCATAGCATTGATCCCGACTAGGCCCGAGCTTCGGCCGCCGCCAAGCTTGTCGCCGGCGTCATCTCCGGCCACTTCAGCCCCTGAGTCTAGCAAAAATGGACTCGCGGGTGAAGTGTTGTTCCCCTGGTGCCCTCCGCTGTCCTTTTGGTCGCCGGGTAGCAATCCCGAAGCCCTCCGCCGTCCCTGGAGCCACCGGCGTCTCCACGCCGGTGGGTTTGACCCCCAGCGCCGGTGGGTTGACCCCCTGGGTCTATGATAGGTGGGGCCAGCCCCTGGTTAAATAAAACTAAATTAAAAAGAATTAGAGAAAATGTTAATTACTAAACAGACACTGACATGTGGGCCATCCCCTGTTAACTAACTAATTAACTTAAAGTTTAAATTAAATCTGGCCAGAGACACTGACCAGTGGGTCCCACTGGTCAGGTTTGACTTTCAACGGCTAGTTGGACCTGCTGATGTCATGCTGATGCAGTAACTCTATTTCTGATTTAATACAATTCCAGAAAACGCTAAAACTTTGGAAATTCATAGAAAATTAAATATAACTCCAAATTTGACAAATTATATATGCAAATTGATCAGAAAAATTCAATGAACACAATGGTGCTACTTTCATGCATTTAAACAAAGTTACGGAACAACATTAGGTTAAATCAATTAAATGAATAAGATAAATATGCTATTTCAACTAATATTTGAATTTGAATTCAAATCAGCATCAACCCAAAGATTTGATAGCCACACTGGCTCTTGCTACATTTTATTTCATGCCATGGTCAGGCATCATATTGTTGCATATGCATGTTATTGATTGTCGTTATTCTTTCGGTAGGCTTTGCCCTTCCGGATACGTCTGAATATCCGACTGACGGATTTAATCCCTCTGCTGAGCAACAAGGCAAGCAGCCTTTTGATCATCCCGATATAATCCCATGTTCTTGCTCCTGCTCCCACTTATTCCATTAGAACAAAATATTTCAAATGCTTTGCTTCGGTAGCTGAACCTATTCCTTTGGATGACCTGTCATTGTCATAGTAAATAACCAAACCTTGCAACCTAGCATACGTGGTAGTTGCTTGAGCTGTGATATGCTTTATCCTGCTATGCTTGATATGCCTAGAGTAGTGTCAGGTCTGTTTCATTTGGGTGATGAACAGGAATGGATGAATGTGTTATAGTGACAAAGAATAAGTGTGGAACCTGATTTGGTAAAGGTACCGATGAAAGGCTATGTAGGAGTACATGGCTGGTTGTTTCATTGGAACCGTCCTTAGGAACTGAGTTCCGTGTATGTAATCTAAGACTAGCTAGTACCACATGCTGGGCCCTAAAATATGACCCCGCTCGACTTATTAATCGCCTAGTACTCGGTCCAGGAGTTGCAAGTAGTTTCTGGTGTTTGTAGTCATGCTGGAGGTCCTGCATAGTGCTGACCTTAGAGGTGGGCTATGATGCTGTAGGCAGTGGCACGGTGTACCTAGTGGCTCCCGGATGGTGGGCTTGGGAACCCTGCGCACATCGTTTGGTGCCGTGGCAGAAACCTCGGCCGGACTTCCATGCGGGTTACCCTCAAATAGGCGATAAACCTGGACTAGGTATTAGTGTGGTTAACGGTCGTGGCCGACTCCCTCCCTGGGCTTCCGCTTGAAGGTTGCCGAGGTGCATGACGTGCACATGGCGATAAGTGGCGAGAGCGTGTGTGAAGAAGTACACCCCTGCAGGGTTATGATCTATTCGAATAGCCGCGTCCGCGGATATGAACTACTTGGAGACATATGCTGTTCATAGACAACTTTAATGGCTACTCATAAAAGTATCAAAATAAGTGTGAGTATCATGTATGGCATTTCCGTAGGGAGACGGAAAGGAGTTCATGATAGTGTATTGTTGTGGTGGTAGTGGACTCGTGTACGACTTATCAAAGTTGTTTAAAACTATTTAAAATTGTAGATTAGTCTAGCCAAGAGTCAAAGCTGGCTTGCTGCATGAAACACCACAACCCCTTTATTGATACCTATGCATGAGTAGATAGATCTGTTCTGAAGTCTTCCTGAGTACTTTTGTGCTCATGTTTTCTTAATAAATGTTGTAGAGGATACCTACGATCCAACAGGTGGGTTCTATCTAGACATCGATGATGACGAGTAGCTGGTGTCCCAGCTACGACCTGGCCCCTTTCAGAAGGGATCTGTAGATAGTCTGGCTTTATTCCTTTTCCTTTCAACTGTCTGTACTCAGACAGCTTTTATGCTTCCGCTTGGTTTGTATGACTCTGCTTGTATGACTTGAGTGTCAGGTCATGTGACCCCTACCTGTATGAACATATTATGCAAGACTCTTCCGAGTCTTCTAATAAATGTCTGTTGTTGTATGGTTATGTTGTGATGCCATTGTTGTATCTATGCATACTGGGTATGTCATGCGTACATGTGATGCACTGTGATATGTTTGGGATTCAACACCTAGTCGTATGCCTTAGTAGCTCTCTATACAGAGAAATGCCCCTTTGTGTTTCCACTGAGCCTTGGTAGTTCGCCACTGCTCCGGACACATTAGTTGATCGGCATGTATCCTTCTTAGTTGTTGTGTCTGTCCCTATGGAGAAATTTCACGCGGTGTAATGGAGTCCTTGTAGCTTGCTACGACTCGTCTACAGTCTCTGATGACCGGCACCTGCTTTGCTGGGTTATGTATGCATGTCTCTGTACAGTCGAGCCACTTGAGTTTATGACTAGTTATGTCGACTTGGGTTCTTTGACATTGGAATGCTAGCGACACTAATGCATACGTGAGTCAAAAGGCGCAAACGGTCCCGGCTAAGGTAAGGTGGCAGCCGTGGGGTTAACCGTGCGTGAGACTGCAAAGGGATGCGACGTGTTACAGGCTGGATTCCTATGGCTTAGAATCGGGGTCCCGAGAACATTGTAATTATTGAGTGTTTATGTTTCAGTTAGTGTTTGGGCCAAGTAAAGCCTTTGGGATGATTTGCATGATGAGTAGAATTGATACGGTGGAAAAACATAAACTTTGACGCCCAATGCAATATTTATCTGATTTTACTGGAAAATATTTTAAAGCTGACTTGTTTACACATTATTTCTATACAAATTCCTCAGGTATTCCTAATTTTGCATATTTTGAAGTTACATAAGTATAGGTTCATTACAGATTACTACATACTGTTATGTTTGAGTCACATTCTGTTTTTCCATGGGTAGTTTGCTTGTTTTGATGATGCTATGGATTGTATCGTGGGAGGGGGGTATAAGCCATGGAGGAGTTTAGATATAGTACCCTATGCTACAATAAAATAAGAATCAATTTGTAACAACACCTGAAAGTATTTGATATATTGCTTATTCTAACAGATCTCACAAAGTTTTGTTGAGTTTTATGTGATTGAAGTTTTCAAGTTTTCGGTAATGTCCTGATGCACAAAGGATTGAGGAGTAGGAAAATACCTAAGATTGGGTATGCCCAAGGCACCACAAGTTAACATTCTAGGAAGACTCAAGCGTCTAAGCTTGGGGATGCCCCGGAAGGCATAACCTCTTTTCGTCTCAATCCATCGGTATGTTACTTGGAACTATATTTTTATTCATCACATGATACGAGTTTTGCTTGGATCGTCGTTTTCTTTTGTTTTCTTTGAATTCCAGTTTACCAAAATAATTGTTTTCTAGACACACCTATTTGATAGAGATACCACATCATCACAATTTGTTAGAATACTCTATGTGCTTCACTTATATCTTTTGAGCTTAGAAGTTGCTCTAGTACTTCACTTATATATTTTTGAGCACGATAGCGTGTAGATTTCATAGAAATATTGTGATCTCATTCTTCACTTATATTTGTTTGAGAGCTGGAAAAATAGCGACAGTAATTTCTATGGGTCATAATACTAGATAAAACATAATGAGTATTCAATGACTGATAATTAAAACCATCATGTAGCACATATAGAGAAATTATGAGTTAATGATATTGACGTGGTGATATTAAAAAAGTGTGAGTGCATTATTATTAATTCAGATAGGTGCCGATATTAAGAGATGTTAAACTTCTTGTTCATCTAAAAAATTAAAAGGGCATGGTGATGATGTGTGAGCATTTCTATTCCTCGTTGAAATGCTAATGTTGTTTTGAGTCATAGTCGCGTGGTGGTTAATTCCTACCAAGCCTCTCCTTGAGGGCATGCGAGTAGTACTTCGATTTGTGATAAAACTAATAAAAATTTGCACTAGGTATATGAGTTATTCATGACTAATGTGACACCATGGACATACGCACTCTCACGTCCTCGTATTTACTAGCCTCTTCGGTACCGTGCATTGCTCGTTCTCACCTTGAGGATCGGTGCAACTTTCGCTGGTGCATCCAAACCCCGAGACATGACATGCTTTGTTGCACATAAACCTTTTTATATACTCCTAAAAAAGCCACCATATCTACCTATCATGACATTTCAATAGACATTCCGACATATATTGCCATGCAAATGCCATCATCACTTCACATGACTAGTTAGTTCATCATCATCATGCTGTGCATGATTATATATAGCTGACATAGTATTTGTGGCAAAGCCACCATTCATCATATTTTTGATACATCTCATGCTAGAGCTTTGCATATCCTGGTACACTGCCACATGCATTCATTCAAAGTCATATCGTCCTATTAGTTCTCTTATTGAGTTGTAAGTAAATAAAGGTGTGATGATCATCATTATTAGAGCATTGTCCGAGTGAGGCCAAATGAGCCCACCATGAAAAATGAATGAGGGAAAAATAGAAAAGGGACTTTTCTACTATCCTTTACCACACTTGTGCCTCAAAGTGTCACCTTGTTCTTCATATAGAGAGTCTCATGTTATATCATTCATATGCTAGTGGGAATCACTTTTTCATAAACTTGGCTTGTATGTTCCGATGACATGATTTTTCAAATGCTTAAGGTATTCATGAGAAAGCAAGTTGGATGCACACCTCATAAACCACAAGTGTAGGGGATCGTTTGTAGACTTTTTTGATAAGTAAGAGTGTCGAATCCAACGAGGAGCTAAAGGTAGAACAAATGTTCCATCAAGTTCTATCGACCACTGAGACAACTCTACGCACACTTAATGTTTGCTTTAACTAAAACAAGAATAAAAATAGAAGTACTTTTTAAGAAAATAAAAATAAAGTAAATGATAGTTTGGAGCTGTTTAGTAGAAAGCTTTTTTTGTAACGCAAGAGAAAGATTGTCCATAGGCAATTGAATATAACATGATAGATACTTATGATGTGCAATGAGGGAGAGCCATACGCTAACACACTTTTCGTACTTGGATCATATGCACTTATGATTGGACCTCTAGCAAGCATCCGCAACTACTCGAAATCATTAAGGTAAACCCAACCATAACATTAAACATGAAGTCCTCTTTACTCCCATACAGCACAATTCCCTTACTCGGGAGGAAGTTTCTGTCACTCCCACCACCCACTATAAGCGCATCATGAACATACTGTAAACCCTCCAGCGTGTATCCTTCACTTGTGTGCATCATGGAAGGCATCTTAGGACATCACCATATCAACACACAACTCATATGAATAACATCATATCACAATTAACCCGAAGGACAAAATGGATCTCCTGCAACATCGTAGGATAGACACATATCATTGGGAAATAGTATATAGTGTTGACCACCACGTTTATGTAAAGAGTTACATCGGGAAAATAGGTGTTAGACCGCTGCATAGAGGGGGAGAGAGTTGGCGATAACTGCGGCAAGATTGTTGATGTAGATTGCCATCATGCTCCTTCCCACGGTGGCACTCCGACGTCACTGGGAGAGAGGGGGAGAGATCCCCCTCCTTATTCTTCTTCCTTAGCATCCCCCTAGATGGGAGGAGAGTTCCCCCTCTGGTCCATGGCCTCCATGGTGGTGGAGGGGCAGGAGCCCCTACGAGATTGGATCTCCCTATCTGTTCTCTTTCGTTTGGTGTTCCTATTTTCTAGCCCTACACCATTTCTTAAATTCCAAGAGATCTGTAACTCCAATTGCGCTGAAAATTTTAGGGGATTTTTATCCATCAACTATATTTATTGTGCTCGAGGAATATCCCCAACCGACTTAAGGGGTGCCCACTAGACACCACCCCGTGCCAGGGGGCCCAAGCATGCCCTCATGTCTAGTGGAGGCCGCAGGCCTCCGTTTGCGTTGATTTTGCCTCCTCAAAATCACATCTATTGTAAAATAATTCTCCATAAATTTTTATCGCATTTCGACTTCGTTTGATATCGATATTATTCGAAACAAAAAACATGAAGTGGCACTTGGCACTGGATCAATATGTTAGCCCAATAAATCATATAAAATGTTGCCAAAAAAATGTGAAAGTTTTATAATATTGGCATAGAACAATAAAAAATTATAGATACGACAGAGATATATCAGCATCCCTAAGCTTAATTACTTATCGTCCTCGAGTAGGTAAATGATAAAAAAGATAATTTTTGATGTGGAATGCTACCTAGCATAATCTTGATCATATATCTAATCATAGCATGAATATTAAGACAGAAGTTATTCAAGGCAATAGTCTTTCATTTGACAAAAAATACATCCATACTTAGGTTTACTAGCAAACAATCATGTCCTTTCAAAATAACAATGCTTGAAGAATGCTATCCCTACAAAATCATATAGCTTGCCTTGCTTGGTATTCCTAGCATAAGGTATAAATCACGAGCACCCCGGTGTCAAATCAAACAATTGGATCGTACTTTTTAATGTACTTCAACTTTTTATTACCTACTCAATACATGAGCGTGAACCATGGATATAGCATAAAGGTGGAATAGAATATGGTGCTAGGTTTCAAAGGGGTAAAAGTGAAGAATAAAGTCTCGCATCAACTCGGCATATCAACGGGCTATGGAGATGCCCACCAATAGATTTCAATGCAAGGAGTAGTGATTGCCATGCAACAAATGCACTAGAGCTATAAGTGTATGAAAGATCAATATGAAAACTAAGTGGGTGTGCATCAAACTCTATAATGGAAAATTCCCACTAGCATATGGAAGTGAGAAAACAAGAGACTCTCTATATGAAAAACATGGTGCTACTTTGGAATTAGCATGCCCCTTCTCTCTTATTTCTTTCTCTTCTTTTTTCTTTCTCTTTTTTTCTTTCTTTTTTCCATTTTTATGGTGGGCTCATTTGGTCTCCCCCATTTTTCATTTTCGTTTGGAGTCTCATCCCGACTTGTGAGGGAATCATAGTCTCCATCATCCTTTCCTCACTAGGACAATGCTCTAATAATGAATAATGATGATCATCACACTTCTATTTACTTACAACTCGATGTGAAAAACTGATAGGATGATATGACTCTATATGAATGCCCCTGGTAGTCTACCAGGATGTGCAATGATCTAGCGTAGCGAAAGATATCAAAAAATGGACAAGCCATGTAAATATTATGCTAGCTATCTTATGATCATGCAAAGCAATATGACCATGGAAGTGAAAGTCATATGAAGTGACGGTGGAACTTGCATGGCAATATATCTCGGAATGGCTATGGAAACGCCGTAATAGGTAGGTATGGTGACTATTTTGAGGAAGATATAATAAGGCTTATGTGTGATAGAGTGTATCATATCATGGGGTTTGGATACACCTACAAAGTTTGCACCGTCTATCGACGTGAGAAAGGCAATGCACGGTACCATAGAGGCTAGCAAATTGCGGAAAGGTAAGAGTTCATATATCCATGGATTCACATTAGTCACAAAGAACTCACATACTTATTGCAAGGATTTATTAGCTCTATCGAAGAAAAGTACTATTCGCATGCCCCTAGGGAGATGGTTGGGAGGAGTTAACCATCACACAACTCCGATTATAACAACACAAAGGATTTCAATCAAGAATAAATTATGCTCCCACTTCATCGCATAACGAGAGACTATATGTGCATGCTCGGGAATCACAAACCTTAACATCAATATTCTTACTAATCCATAATTATAAACTAGTGCACCCACATATCACTATGTTAATGCCGCAAAACTATTGCAAGGAATCAAACATATAATACTCAGTGGTCTACAAGTTTTATGTAGGATTTTATGACTAACCATGTAAATGACCAATTCCTTTTGACTCTCTAAATATGTATAAGTGAAGCATGAGAGTTTAATTATTTCTACAGAAGACCACACTCTAATAAATATAAGTGAAGCATAAGAGCATTATACAAATAACAGTTTTCTATGTAGAGAAATAGGCAATCCAAACATCAAATGATATAAGTGAAGCACATGAAGCATTGTATAAAGCCATACTCAAAAGATATATGTGAAGTACAATGAGCATGTCGGGACCCCGATCCTAAGCCATAGGAATCCAGCCTGTAACACATCGCATCCCTTTGTGGTCTCACGCACGGTTAATTCCACGGCTGCAGCCTTACCTTAGCCGGGACCGTTTGCGTCTTTTGACTCACGTATGCGAAGGTGTCGCTAGCAATCCAATGTCAAAGAACCCGGATCGACATGTCTAGTCATAAACCAAAGTGGCAGTACCGCACAAGGACATGCATACATGACCCAACAAAGCAGGTGTCGGTCATCAGCGAATGTAGACGAGTCGTAGCAAGCTACAAGGACTCCAGTACATCGCGTGACATTTCCCCAAAGGGGACAGACACAGCAACTAAGAAGGACACATGCCGGTCAACCATTGTGTCCGGAGCAGTAGCGAACTACCAAGGCTCGTTGGATCACAAAGGGGCATTTCCTTGTAAGGAGTGCTACTAAAGTTCACGACTAAGTAATCGAACCCCATACATATCAAGTACGACACACGTACGCATGGCATACCGATATGTATAGATACATCGATGGCATCACAACATAACCATAAACATACAACCTTTATTTAAGAGGCTCGGAAGAGCCACACACATAATATTACACATTAAGGGTCTCACGACCCATAATAGCAGTCATACAATTACAAGCCAGCGGAAGAGTTATAAACTGTCTGGGTACAGACAGGGCAACTAGAAGGCACATGGCCTGACTATACTACAGAGCCGACGTAGGGCCAGATCGTAGCTGGGACACCAGCTACTCGTCGTCGTCGATGTCTACGAAGAACCCTCCATTAGGGTCATTAGCAACCTCTGCAACATGTATTAAGCAAACATGAGTACGAAGGTACTCAGCAAGACTTTAGGGTGACTAACTACTCATGCAAGGTATCAAAAGGTATTGTGGGGTTTCATGCGGAAAGCCAGCATTTGACTCGTGGCTAGACAACTTGCATTTTTAAATAATTTTGACAACTTGATTTCTCGCACACGAGTCCACTAACACCACAACAATACACTATCGTGGAATCATTCCGTCTCTGTACGGAAATGCCGTCCATGACACTCACGCTTATCTTGGCAATTTTAGGAGTAGCCGTTGAAGTTATCTATGAACAACATATGTCTCCAAGTAGTCCATATCCGCGGACGCGGCTATTCGAATAGATCATAACCCTGCAGGGGTGTACTTCGTCACACACGCTCTCGCCACTTATCGCGATGTGCACATCATGCACCTCGGCAACCTTCAAGCGGAAGCCCAGCGAGGGAGTCAGCCACGACCGTTAACCACACTAGTACCTAGTCCAGGTTTATCGCCTATCTGAGAGTAACCCGTACGGAAGTCCGGCCGAGGTTTCCGCCACGGCCTCAAACAATGTGCACAGGGTTCCCAAGCCCACCATCCGGGTGCCACTTGGTACACCGTGCCACTGCCTACCGCATCACGGTCCACCTCTCAGGTCAGCACCATGCACGGCCTCCAGCATTACTATAAACACCAGAAACTACTTGCAACTCCTGGACCGAGTACTACGCGATTAATAGGCCGAGCGGGGTCATATTTCAGGGCCCAGCATGTGGTAGTATCTAGTCTTGGATTACATACACGGAACTCAGTTCCTAAGGACGGTTCCAATGAAACAACCCGCCATGTACTCCTACACAGCCTTTCACCGGTACCTTTACCAAATCAAGTTCAACACACAACCTTTGCTCACCGAACACATTCCACAATTCTGTTCATCTCCCAGATGACAGACCATACACAACTCTAAGTATAGCATGCATAGTAGGATAAGGCATATCATAGCTCAGACAACTACCAGGTATGCTAGGTTGCAAGGTTCGGCTATTTACTGTGACAAGGTTAGGTCATGCAAAGGAAGTGGGTTCAACTATCGTGGCAAAAGCAGTTGAAGCATTTGATCTTAATGCAATAAATAGGTGCAGGAGCAAGAACATGGGATTTGTCGGGATGATCAAAAGGGTTGCTTGCCTTGTTGCTCAGAGGAGGAACGATATCCGTCAGACGGATATTCGGTGGAATCCGGGGTTGCAGAGCCTACCGAAATAAATGGCAACATTCAATAACAATCATATGCAATCAAAATGATGCATGAGCATGGCATGAGAATGCAAGGTGATAAGTTATTATAATCAACATGTATTAGGTTTAGAGTTGATTTGAATCATATTCGGTATCACTTCAAACGGGGTATTCACGATTACCGATTTAATTGATTCGACCTGATGCTCAGATCAACTTGATGTTAGCTTGCATGAGATGTCATGTTATGGTACTGATCTGTAACTAGGACAGTGTGTGATCATTGCAATCATAATGAAATTTGAATATTTTTGCAAATTCCATTTAAAAAGTGATTATAAGAATTGAATTATTCCTTATTCCACAATTTAGGGTTCTGTAACTTTTTCAAACATAGTTGAAAATAGCATAATCAGAATCCTTGAATTTTTCTGATACTTTTTCATATATAAATTATTTTCATTGGAGTTACAGATTAATTTCTATGATTTTTACAAGTTTTAGCAATTTCCTGGAATTAGTTTTATACTCGAAATTCTATTTATTGCATCAGACTGACGTCAGCAGGTCAGCCGACCTGTTCAGGTCAAACCTGGTAGGGGGGACCCACTGGTCTGCCTCTCTGGGACTAATCCCGCGCTGACCAGTCCTAATTGGGGTTTGACTTGGCCTTGGGCCCACTGTCAGCGAGTGATTAAGCCCCTAAGCTGCTGGGTCAGCTTTGCCACGTCGACCCCCACCGGAGGGTGGTCGCCGGCGACCAAGCCCGCGGCGGAGGGCTCGCCGGAGGCGACCTAAACGGTGCTGCACAGCACCAATTCGAACACGGTTTGCAGCTACGGCACACTGGCAAAGTGGCCGATCTGGCAGGGGCATCAGGGGAGGCTAGGGTCGCCGGGAGAGGCGCCGGCGACGAGCCCGAGCGGCGGCCGAAGCTCGGCCTTCTATGAGAGACGGCTCTAGGGCACAGGGAGGGAAGCCGGAGGGCTGATCACGCTCCTGGAGGCTCCAGGAGCTCGAATCCTAGCTCGAGCGCGTGGATCAGACACCACAGCGACGGCGACGACATGACCGGCGGCGAGAAGCTCTCGGCCTTGGTGGGGAACGAGGCTACGATGCACGGGAGAGCGTGGGGCGAGAGGGGAAACGACGACGAGCTCACGGCGGTTCCGATGGTGCTGTTGAGGGGCTCGGGGATGCGCCGGAGGGAGCGAATCGACGGGAGAGGTCCGACGGCCGGAGGTGGAATACTACTCGGAGAAGGGTTCCCATGGCTAGAGGTGCTGCGGCTCGAGCTCGAGCTCGGCTCCAATGGCGGCAGCAGGAGGGAGGGCAAGATCCGAGAGGAGAGGAAGAACGGTGCTGGGGAATGGATAGAGGAGACCCTGGGGAGCTTATCCCCGGCCTTGCCAGCGCGAGGCGGCGGCCAGGCAGGCGCACAGGTGCGTGGCCGCGCCGGAGGAGGCGGCGGCCACCTCCTGCTCCTACTGGCGCGAGGGAGGGGACGAGCCAGGGAGATGGGCCGGGCCAGGCTAGGCGACAGGTAAGGGTTTCCCATTATTTTTTTTCTGTTTTGCTAACTATTGTTTTTCTATTTATTTCAGCTCCAAAACAAAAAGTAAAAACTATTTTAAACACTCCTGAATATTTGTTATAATATTCCCAACCATTTCCAAACTTTTCAACATTTTTGAAAATTTATAGTTTCTAATTTCAAATTTAAAGTTTGAAACCAGTGGCTTTTGCATTAATTTAAAATGCTTAAAGTGTCAAGAAAATAGTTTTCTCCAATGCTCATTTACTTTCATGATTTATCATAAAATTTGAACTTTTCTTGAGGCCATTTTGGGTTCATTGATTTCAACTAGTTTGAGATTTCCTTTATTTAAAGTAGTGGCTAGGGTTTTAAGTTTTTCCTTTGCCACTTTCTTGTTCTTGTTGAAACTTCTTAGATGCAAAATGCAAAGAAGACATGAGCACAAGACTAACTTGCTCAAGGTGTGAGGGATGTGACAGAGCATTCTATAAATCAACCATGGACCATCTAGTACCAGCTTGGTGCATGAAATAAAAGTGAAAACTAAACACAAAAGACGCTCCAAGATTTATGCATATCACGTGAACGAAACAAAGACGAAAACATGCCGATACTTGTTGAAGAAAGATGGGATGCCTTACGGGGCATCCCCAAGCTTAGATGCTTGTGTATCCTTGAATATTTACATGGGGTGACTTGGGCATCCTCAATCTTGAACTATTGCCTCTGCTCCATCTCCTCATATCGAGACCTTCTCGAACTTCGAACACTTCATCCACACAAAATTTAACAGAAAACTAATGAGATCCGTTAGTATAATAATGCAGATTACTACCTTCAATACTATTGCGAACCCATTCATGTTTTGTTTTTTCATTATAGCCAATGTAATATAACTTCTCCATGGCTTATACTACTGATAAAATCAATAGTTTCAAGAATCTATCAAAAACATGATAGTCTGTAGTAATTTGAACATTGACCATACTTCCGTCACTTCAAAAAGTCCGAAAAATTAGGAAGAAATAAGAAATTTGAGTATAATTACTTTGTTCAAATTTCATAAAGTTTCAACGTTCCACTAAAAAACGTAGATTCATACACTACATCCAAAGTGTCTGTTTTTGCACTACACATACCAACAAGCAATCTAATCATCCTAAAGGCAAATCTTGGCACATTATTTTTATAATACGATGGTATTTATACAAGGGAATAATTATTTTTTTGAAAAGTGTGTGTAGTCAAGTTTCACAATGTTTCCATGGGCATGAACAAATTTCAAAGCTAGCCCCCACTTCAACGGTGCTCGTCCTTCTCACTTTCACTTGTATTTTTGAAACAGTTTTAAGTGCCCACTTTTTTTGTTTTTAAATAATTTAAAAGCACACAACATAAATAAATGACTCTCTAAAACTTCTGGGTTGTCTCCCTAGCAACACTCTCTTTAAAGCCATTAAGCTAGGCATAAAGTGCTCAAGTAAAGGATCCACCCAGATCCCAAGGTATATCAAAGCCAATTTTAATTAACAATGATTTGTAATTTGGTAGTGAGCACAAGGCAACATATATAATGTGACAACAAAGTCTAACTCTTTTCGTATGCATTGGCATGTCATAAAAGAAAAATTCATTCACATAAAGTAAAGGCCAATACATAGCATACGTAGTTCCTTGCAATTTTATAGTATTGGAAACATAGAGAGGTGAAGATTTGGTTCCTATCTCAGAATAATCGCAAGTAGGAGCAGAAAGCACATGCATATTATATCCATAAAAATCATCATGTGAAGTGGTAAAACGCAACCCATCAATATAATTCTTAATAAGTGCAATCTTCTCCGATATGGTGTAGTTGGGAGAATTCAAAAATATAATAGGAATATCATGTGTGGGTGCAATAGCATCAATTTCATGCTTAACATAAGGAACTATAGCAAGTTCATCTCCATAAGAATAATTTACATTGGCATCATGGCCACAATCATAGCAAGCATCAAGTTTATCAAAAAGGGATATTGGAAATGAATCTAAGGGATCATAGCAATCATCAAAGCATTCATCCTTCGGTATGTGCGAAGGGAAATTAAACAATATATGAATTAAAGAGTTACTCTCATTAGAAGGTGGGCACGGGTAGCTAATCCGCTCTTCCTCCTTTTGTTCTTTGCTCTCCTCCTCATCTTTTTCATGTAATGAGATCACAGTTTCAGAAATTTCTTCTTCCGTAGATTCCTGCAAAATATTAATCTCTTCCAAGGCAACCGTCATTCTTTCAATAAATTCATTAATATCAGAATTTTATTTATAATTATTATAGGAATATTAAGTATGGCAAAATTGACAGATTTGTAAGGAACATCATCATACTTTTCAAGCAAAGAACCAATTTCATAAGCACCTTTAAAAGAAAAACAATTCTTCTATCCGTTCCACATCATACTAATCATATAGACCGTTAGCATAATAAGCCATGGTTTTATTATCATTAAATTCACATTGAAAGGGAAGGTGTAGACCCTTAATCTTGGATCAACAAGTATAATCACATCTCAAACATGCATCCCAAGCAAACCATTGCAAAATTCTAATTTGATCCCATAAGCGTTTCCCTTTTTGAGATAAGAGATAATCCCAAAAGTATCCATGTTGATCCAATGTTACTCCCATTATCAAGTTAAATGGGGTTTTCTCAGGATCATAAAAGTAGTGTTTAATATTTCCATATAACGAGCATCGAGGGTTTTAGGAGGTTCACCATCTCCATGAGTAGCAAGTACAACTAATTTGTTTCGTGTTTCGTGTTCCATATGCATAACTAAAGATATACAAAAATTAATAATAGAAAATAAAAATTATTTAGTGATAAAGCAAACAAGCCAACACGAGAATATTCACCCCACGCTATTGCTCCCCGGCAGCGGCGCCAAAAAAAGGTCTTGACAAACCACACGTGTAGGGGGTCGTTTGTAGCCTTTTTCGATAAGTGAGAGTGTCGAACCCAACAAGGAGTTAAAGGTAGAAAAAATATTCCCTCAAGTTCTGTCGACCACCAATACAACTCTACGCGCACTTAATGTTTGCTTTAACTAAAACAAGAATAAAACTATAAGTACTTTGCAAGAAAATAAAGAGCAAGTAAACAAATGTTTGGGGCTGTTTAGTATAAAGCTTTTTGTGTAACGCAAGAGAAAGATTGTCAATATGCAATTGAATATAACATGATAGATGCTTATGATGTGCAATGAGGGAGAGTCAGACGCTAACAGTCTTTCCGTACTTGGATCATATGCACTTATGATTGGACCTCTAGCAAGCATCCACAACTACTAGATATCATTAAGGTAAACCCAACCATAGCATTAAACATCAAGTCATCTTTACTCCCATACGCGCACAACTCCCTTTCTTGGGTGTAAGTTTCTATCACTCTGGCCACCCACTATAAGCGCATCATGAACATATTGCAAACCCTCCAGAGTGTATCCTTCACTTGTGCGCATCACGGAAGGCACCTTAGGACATCACAATATCAACACACAACTCATATCAATTACATCATATCACAATTAACTCTAAGGACAAAATGGATCGACTCAAACATCATAGGATAGCCACATATCATTGGGAAATAGTATGTAGTGTTCAGCACCATGTTTAAGGAGAGAGTTACATAGGGAAAAGATGTGTTACACCACTGCATAGAGGGAAGAGATTTGGCGTTGACGGTGGCAAGATTGTTGATGTAGATCATCGTCACGCTCCTTGTCTTGGCGGCACTCCGACGCCATTGGGAGAGAGGGGGAGAGAGCCCCCTCCTTATTATTCTTCCTTGGACTCCCCCTAGTTGGGAGGAGAGTTCCCCCTCTGGTCCATGACCTCCATGGCGGCGGAGGGGCAGGATCCCCTACGAGATTAGATCTCCCTATCTATTTTCTTCTGTTTGGCATTCCTGTTTTGTTGCCTTCCATTGTTTCTTAAATTCCCGGAGATCCGTAACTATGATTTCTCTGAAATTTTGTGGGGATATTTATCTATAAATAAGCTTTATCGAACTCGAAGAAGAGCCCCAACCGACTTAAGGGGCGTCCATTAGACACCACCCCGGGCCAGGGGACCTAGGCGTACACTGGTGTCTAGTGGAGGTCGTGGGCCTCCGTTTGCGTTGATTACGGTTCCAAGGAATCACATATATTCTAAAAGAATTCTCTATAATTTTTTATTGCGTTTGGACTTTGTTTGATATGGATACATTGCAAAATAAATAACATGCAACAAACAGGAACTGGCACTTGGTACTTGATCCATATAAAATGTTGCCAAAAATATGTGAAAGTTGTATACAATAAAAAAATCTAGATACAACGGAGACGTATCAACACCCCACTTAGCTTCAGTGGAGCTTTCATACACTTATAGGTCTTGTGCATTATTTGCATGGGAATCCCTACTCCTCGCATCGATATCTATCGATGTGCATCTCCATAGCTCGTTCGTTCGACTAGTTGATGTGAGACTATCTTCTCCACTTTTACCCCTTTGAAACCTACCACCATATTCTATTCCACCTTTATGCTATGTCCAGTGGTTCACGCTTATGTATTGCGTGATGAATAAAAAAATGATGCATATTGAAAAAGTACAATCCAACTGTGTGACTTGGAAACCGTGGTGCTTGATATTTTTATTAATGTGGTGAAGATGGAGCCATGCCTTGCCAATATAATGAAGATGGTGGGGCATACAAAAAATCTTTGTGGATCATATACTTTGAAAAAATAATGATTTGTTGCTTATACCTATAAGTATTGCTGTTTTAATATTTGTTAATTCATCATTTCTTAATGAGCATACATGCATAAGGTTATATCATGTATATCATGTCACATCAAAAATTGTATTTTTATAATTTACATACTCGAGGACGAGCATGAATTAAGCTTGGGGATGCTTGATATGTCTCCAACGTATCTATATTTTTTTATTGTTGCATGCTGATATATTATCATTCTAGAATACTTTTGGGGTATTTCTTTACCAATTATATTATTTTTGAGCACTAACCTATTGACCCAGTGCCCAGTGCTAGTTGTTGTTTTCTTTGTGTTTTTTAATTTTCAGGCTTTCCGTACCAAACGAAGTCCAATTTCCCTAAAACTTTTTGGTGATTTTTTCTAGACCAAAAGAAGACCAACAAGCATCAAAAGAAGGGTGGAGGGCTCATGAGGGGCCCACAAGCCAACAGGGCGTGACCTGGGGGGCGCCCTGATAGCTTGTGTCTCCATCATGGCCCGCCCGACTCTATTCTTTGGCTTATAAATTGTCATATACCATAAAAACACCAGAGGGAGTCCCGAAACACTTTTTATTCCATCGCAAGTCTTTGTTCCGATGGGAGGCCATGTGGAGCTCCATTCCAGCACATTGCTGGAGGGGGGATCAATCACGGAGGGTGTCTTCATCAACCTTGCCACACTCATGATGATGTGTGAGTAGTTCACCACAAACCTACGGGTCTATGGCTAGTTCCTAGATGTCAATCTGTCTCGCTCTCTTTGATCTTCAATACAATGATCATCGCATCTTCGCTTTGATCCATATGATGTAATTCCTTTTGTCCGGTGCGTTTGTTGGGATCCGATGAATTATGGGTTTATGTTCAAATTATTCATGATAAATATTTGAGTCTCTGAATACTTATATGATTCTGATGGATATGATTATGATAGCTTCATAATTCTCTCTAAACTATTGAAATAGTTTGGCCAACTAGATCAATATTTCCTCGGTGAGAGAGGTGCGTGGTGGTAGGTTCAGCCTAGAGAATTTCTATATCGAAGTGATAGAATTTCAGGACTACCGCATAACTATTCGCTTTTTTGTCAATTTCCCAACAGTAATTTGTTTATTCATCGCATGCTAATTTTTATGAGAGATACCATTAGGGAAAACTACGCCCCCCGGGTCTATTCGCAACATATTGATAAACCCTTCATTACCTTGCTACCATTTACTTGTTTTTATTTTATCTTGCTATCTAAAATTATCTATACACCTCACTTGCTTGAAAATAACAAGACAAGAGGATTGACAATCTTCTTGCCTGTGTTGGGTGCAATTTGTTCGTTCTTTTGTGTGCTGCTGCTGAAGACGATTGTGGTTAATATTCCTATTGATTTGATAAACCTTGGTTTCATAACTGAGGGAAATACTTACACACATTGTGCTTCGATAACCCGTTCCTCTTCACGGAAAACCCAACGCAGATCACAAGTATCAGACCAATGCGTGGCGACTTCTAACGGAGTCCCCACGGTCAAGACAACCTCTACGGGCCAGCCCAACGTTGCCTTTTGGGAGGAAGGAAGACGGGTCATGGTACCCTGGTTCCTACTCGGCCGATAGCAGCCCCCAATCCCGCAGCATGCATGTTCCGCTCATCAGGAATGAAACGGTGCGGGGGCCATCGAGCCGTCGGGCCCAGAGGCAAGCGTAACAACTTTTGCGAGGGCGACATCTCACTTCCCACGACGCCTCGATAAACGCCGGCTCTATGACAAAGCCGGCCCATGCGGGGCATAGGCACACCATTGCTCCTTCACCCTGCCCTCATCCTTCCTCACAACCAACTCTTCGGCCTCCCCCTTTCTTCAACTCCCAATCTTCGGCAACAATGGCCGTGGCCATGGCTCCCAAGTGGAAGCTCTCCATAGCCGGGAAAGGGAAGATAGCGCAGGAGGAGGTGGAGCAGCCGAAACCAGTGTCGGCGAGGATCATAGGAAGGGGCTCGCCTCGGCCACGGTTATGAGGGTTCCCCTCGAGGGACGCACATGCTCTCCGACCACCGCAACAAAGGTCACCCCCTGCACCCATGGAACATCCACTACTCGAGGTTGTAGACAACGTGGTGCTCCCAACCGCGTGTGGGGGGGGGGTGGCACGACGGAGCTCGTGCCCCTTCTCCCCTCGCGGACCCCCATATGATGGAGGTCGCTCATGAGTTCATCGCGGGGCTGCACCGCCAGCCTCGCAGCTTGCTCCTGCTTCCGCACACCTTTGTAAGGGCGATGGAGGACGGCTAGCCCTTAGGTCTGTGGCTGCAGGCAGATGGCTGCTACAATGGTCCCTCCTGGGTGTTAGTGATGTTTTCCCTGGCCGGGTTCATGTCCTTGACCCGGGGATGGAACTCGTTTGCTCGCTCCCATGACCTAAAGTACGGACATGTCTTGTAGTTCACATATGACAGAGCCGCAACCCTCTTCTTGTAGTCCGCGTGAAGTGTTGTGCGGAGAGCGAGAGAGGAAGCGGCTCTGACTCTTCCAGCAGGAGCAAAATTGTGGGAGCCATGGAGGATCAAGAGTGAAGACTAGGATTCCGACTAGGCATAGGGGACGCCTCGGGCGGACCCCTGAGGATGATTCCTTCCTTTGGCACTTGCGTAATCAATGTAGCCGAGTGGGGCATGAAAATATCTTGTATGTGACTTTTGACTTAAGTACTTGATGTTTTATGCATTTTTGTTTTCCTCCCGAGGCCTTTCTTTCTCTTTTACGTTGCCTTCGTGCCCTGTGTCGCTAGGACCAGTCCCCTAATTTGAGCTATGGTCATCCCTGGTATGCCTTGAGCGTGCGCTCAGCAAGGCCAGAGGGTGTAGGGGTCTTAAGGCTGGTAGAAGTCCCCGAGGTGTGATGCTCAGGACCCCCCTTGACGTGCAGTCATCTCATGCTGATGAAATCAGGATGACTTGAGAGGGAAACAAGAGGGATAAAAATGGTGCTTTAGACTTAGATCCTTGGAGGCATGCGGCTTGGCGCGAGTCCTCCACATGAGCGGCTCGTGAGGCACAGTCCCTCCTAGAGCCTTCTGCCCACATGACGTCATTTGCGAGGCATCGCCAGGGTGGGGGGGGGGTCCTGAGGCCTTCGGTATCCCGCACCATGGAAATTGACAAGTTTTCACAAGTAAAGCAGTAGGGCGCACTCGCGGGGTCTCTTGTGAGTGTTAGCAAGGAGACAAGAGCACCAAGGACCTCGTGAGGTGACATACATGGGAGCAAGCTCACGAGCCAGAGCTCAGTCACTTGGATTTTGTAGTGGTGTTGGGACTGACCCAAGCATAGGCACAATGCTGAGCTCCCGCTCGTGTGAGAGACATGGGGAAGACGACGAGCGTGCGCCTCTCCTCACGCATACTCAGCTGCAAGCACACGGAACTCCGAAGGGAATAAGCTTTATAGATGCATGAAGGAGATTCATTACGTAACAGAAAAACGCATGCTGCCACGGGTCAGTTTGAGGACGTGATGGACGAGGGATCCTCACGTAAGTAGGCCGCCAGTGCGGAGCATGGGGCATCTGCTAGCGCTGAGCATGGGGCATCCGCCAACGCTGAGCATGGGGCTTGCACCAGAGTGGGAGGGACCTCCCGTGTGCCGAAAGAAGTGCTGGTAGAGAGAGCTCCAGAGCGTGTACAACTCCATTACCTTCGTATCTGCGGGGTCACGGATAGAACATCTGAAGATGTTCGATTTTCATGTGTTTTGTACTAGAACACCCTCCTCCGTTTCGAGCGGTGCCGCGCGGGCCAAGATAAGTGTGTGACCCTGAAAGGGCCCTCCCACATGGGTGAGAGTTTGTGGAGTCCCTCTCTAGAGAGGATCCAGCGGAAGACGCCCATCTCAATGGTGCGGGGGCGTATGTTGCAGCTGTGATAGCGGCACAACGCCTGCTGGTACCTTGATGCATGAAGGGTAGCCTGACGATGGGACCCTTCGAGGAAAATGAGCTCATCCTCCAACAGGCTTCCCTAACAAGATTCGTCGAAAGTGAAGACCCGTGAGGACCGGTGCTTGACCTCAGGTGGGAGAACCGCTTCTACCCTATAGATGAGGAAGAAAGGCATCTCGCTGGAGGTCTTGGTCACCGTGGTGTGGATGGAACATAGCACTAACGGGAGCTTGTCCAACCAGCCCTTGCCACAGGTCGTGAGCTGCTTCTTAAAGCTGATGATGTTGAGGCCTTTGAGGACCTCTGCGTTAGCACCCTCGGTGTGATAGCCTGGCTTATTAGGGATGATAGACTACTCATATCAATAAGGAATTCCTTCTTTTCCGGGAGCCCATTCGAACAGAACTCCTAGGTTAAGCATGCTCGGCTTGGAGTAGTTCTAGGATGGGTGACCGACCGAGAAGTTGATCCCGGGTGCGCATGAGTGAGGACAAAGTGCACAGAAAAGACTAGTATTAATATGTGGGGCAAGTCTAGATCCCGCGAGGAGTAACGACCACCATCGGGTGTGTCTAGGGCGTTACAAGTTGGTATCAGAGCCGACTCTCGCGGTTACACGGATGTTTGCGGACAGGTGTGCAGTCATGTTGTTCATGACGTTTGTGACCCGTCGTGGCACACGACATGGCACATGTACTGGTCTGGATGCACACACATTTGTGCCAAGAGGGAACGATCCTGTGGCCCGATGAGGATGTCGGTTACTCTAAGTGGTTGTGTATGTGATAGCCTGGCTTATTAGGGATGATAGACTACTCATATCAATAAGGAATTCCTTCTTTTCCGGGAGCCCATTCGAACAGAACTCCCAGGTTAATTGTGGTCGGATTGGAGTAGTTCCAGGATGTCAGGGTGGGCGTTCGGTTCCCTTGAACTGTTCGGTTCAGTGCTTAGGTGCCTTCTAATTTTCGGTTCTGAGAAAACATGGACCGATCGGTCTATGCTAGTTAATGTAACCGACAGTTCGGTCCCTAGCACAATCGGTTCGGTTGTCGGTTCTGGACCGAACAAGGTGTAGTGCATGGAGCTGCCCACCTAGATAGGTGGGGTTGCTATTATAATATGAGGCACTGGACTGGGTTGGTCCACTAGAATAGGTACTAATGCTAGCCGCGTTGGAAGATTTTTATTGCCTACCCTACAAACAAACGTGATTGCCTCCAAAAAAATGTGAGAGAGACAAGTAGTTAGTTTTTTCTTTGAGAGGAAGCCGTGCATGTGGGGTTATGTGGGGCTGGGAGTCCAGAGGAGATAAATTAAAGGTAGGGTGGCGGTGCTTCGGATAGTTCCGGGGACTGAGGCTACGTACCAAAATCCCCGAACTTAATTCGGTTTTTTATAATTGCTAACCGAGCTCATTACCGAATATTTCGGTTTCGGTCACTTCGGCTTCGGTTCAGGCCAAATCGGTTCGGTAAATCAGTTTTTTTGTTATATGCCCACCCCTACCAGGACAGATGACCGACCGGGAAGTTGATCCCGGGAGCGCAAGAGTGAGGACAAAGTGCACAGAAAAGACTAGTATTGATATGCGTACCGATGGTGGCACGGTAGGTCTTGAAGAGGCCGCTGATGAACCGCGTTCCGTTGTCCATGATGATTCGGTTGGAGACGCTGAAGGGGCACACCAAACCCTTGATAAACCTGATTGCGGACCCTGCCGGTATGGATCGAACATGCTCCACCTCCGCCCACTTGGTGAGCTTGTCGATGGCGATGTAGAGGTCGCGGTAGCCGCCGGCCGCACGAGGGAAGGGCCCAATGATTTCCAGCCCCGAGGCCGCAAAGGGCCACGGGAGAGCAATGGTGTGGATCCGTGGTGTTGGTTGATGAATCTTCTTGGCATGGAGTTGGCAAGCCTCGCATGCCTGGACCAACTCGAAGGCATCCTCGAACACTGTGGGGCAGTAGAAGCCACTAAATAATGCCTTACGTGTCAGAGTGCGCGAGGACGAGTGGTGGCCGCAGTCGCCTTCGTAGATGTCAGCGAGCTTCTCGTGCCCTTGGTCCTTGGAGACTCACTGCAACGCGACTCTGTTTGGGCGGTGGCGGTACAGGTCACCCTCCTTCAAGTGATAGAGTGCAGCTTGGCAGACCACACACTTTGCTTTTGTATCAATCTTTGGGAGGGTGCCATCCTCGAGGTAGACCTTGATTTCTGTAATCTAGCTCTCAGGCTGTGGCTCGAGCACGAGCAGCACACGAGTGCTTGAGGATGGTCCATAGCTAGGTGCACCCATGGGTGGTGCAGGAGGAAGGTCCTCATGAGGCACCACATGGCTAATGACCAGAGGTACCGCAGAAGTTTTCAGGAGCCGCTCCTCGAATACGCCAGGGTTTTGGGCTTGCGGCGAGAGGCACGCTTGGCGATTTCATCTGCCTCATAGTTGTTACCCCGCGGGATGTGCCGGAGCTCCATGCCCATGAAGCGCTTGTTGAGCTTGCGCACCTCCAACACACAGACTGTCATGTGATCATCCTTTGGCTTGTACTTCTTGTTGGAGAAGTTGACGAGGAGATACGAGTCCCCCTTTATAACGATGCATCTGATTCCAAGCGCAATGGTGTCCTTGAGCCCAGTGATGAGTCCCTGGTATTTGGCGATGTTATTGGAGACCTTGTCAGTGTGCCCAAAGTAGATCTGTACTGCCTAGTAGGGCTTGTTGCCTATGGGCGTAGTGAGAACCAAACCAACCGCCATGCCGTGGCACTCAAAGGCCCCATCGAAGTGTATGCTCTAGCTTCCGAAGGTGGCTTCCTCGGGCAGGAGAGACTCCTCATGAGGCTCACCCTAGTTCTGGTCCATCCACTCTGCCGCATGTCTTCCAAGGCTGCGCCCTTGATAATCCTAGTGGTGAGGAACTCCAACTTAAAGGGCTGCAACTTGATGTTCCATTAAGCGAGATGGCCGGTGGCGTTCGGGCTCCACACGACCTGCTCCATCGGATAGCAGGAGATCACTCTAACGAGGTGACCCTGGATGTAGTGCGCAACTTCCTAGAGGCCATGAGAAGCACTAGGAGGAGCTTTTACTGCATGGGGCATCACTCGCATACAACTCACAGCGGCGCCGCAGGGGCCTCCGGAGGAGGGACTCTAGAGGCCTCCCGAGGAAGTGTTGATACCTCGTGAGGAGGAGCCTCGACTGTAGGGGAACATCGCATGGGAAACAAAAAATTTACTATGCTCAGCAAGATCAATCTATGGAGACTAACATCTACGAGAAGGGGAGTGCATCTACATACCCTTGTAGATCGCTAACCGGAAGCTTTGAGAAACACAGTTGATGTAGACGAACATCTTCACGATCCCATCACGATCCATCCCGCGATCCGATCACGACCATCCGATCAAGTGCCGAATGAATGACACCTCCTCGTTCAGCACACATAAAGCTCGATGACGCCTTCACCTCCTCGATCTAGCGAGCGATGGTGAATTAGAGGTTGGGTACTCCAGCAGCACAATGGAGTGGTGGCGGTGTTGGTCGAAATCTCAGCAGGGCTTCGCCAAGCGCTCCCACGACGCGAAGGATGAGAAAATGATATAGCGAGAGAGAGGGAGGACACCGCCAAGGCTTGGTGTGTTGGTTTCCTCACTCTCCCTCTCTATTTATAGGAGGAAGGGGTGGGTAGGGTTCACCCTTGGCCCCTCCTCCATGGGAGGGCTGGCCAACCAAGAGGGTAGGAGTCCACCTCCAACAATGGAGGTGGGCGCCCAAGGGGAGGAGTCCCTCCTCCTCAAGGCACCTCCCCCACCTACCACTTGGGCGCATGTGCCCTTTAGGGGTCGGTTTCCCAGCCCACCAGGGGCTGGTGCGCCACCTCTTAGGCCCATGCGGCCCTTGGGGTGGGTGGGCCCCTCCCGGGGGACCCTCGGAATCATTCGAGTACTTCGGGTACAATACCGGAAAAACTCGAAACTTTTTCAAAACCCAAATTCCACTTCCCTATATATGAATCTTTACCTCCGGACCATTCCAGAGCATCTCGTGATGTCCGGGACCTCATACGGGACTCCAAACAACCTACGGTCACCAACACAATAACTCAACTATGGGTGTGCAAACCCTACGGGTTCGAGAACTATGCATACATGACCGAGACACCTCTACAGTTGATAACCAATAGCGGGATCTGGATGCCCATATTGGTTCCCATTGGAAAAAAGGCCTAGAGTCATATTGGTTCCTATTGGAAATATGCCCTAGAGTCAATAATAAAGTAGTTATTATCATATTTCCTTGTTTATGATAATCGTTTATTATCCAACTATAATTGTATTGATTGGAAACTCAAATACATGTGTGGGTACATAAGCAAAAAAGTGTCCCTAGTATGCCTCAGCTAGACTAGCTCGTTGATCAAAGATGGCTAAGGTTTCCTAGCCATAGACATGAGTTGTCATTTGATAACGGGATCACATCATTAGGAGAATGATATGATGGACAAGACCAAAACCTTGAATATAGAATTTGATCGTATCCAGTTTACTGCTATTGCTTTCTGCATTTCAATGTATCTATTCCTATGACCATGAGATCATGCAACTCACTAACACTGAAGGAATGCCTTGTGTGTATCAAGCATTGCAATGTAACTCGGTGACTATAAAGATGCTCTACATGCATCTCTAAGGGTGTCTGTGGAGTTGGCATGGATCAAGACTGGGATTTGTCACTCTCTATGATGGAGAGGTATCTCGGGGCCCACTTGGTAATACAACATCACAACAATCTTGCAAGCAATGTGACTAAGGAGTTAGTCATGGTATCTTGTATTACGGAATGAGTAAATAGAATTTCCGGTAACGAGATTGAACTAGGTATGGAGATACCGACGATCGAATCTTGGGCATGTAATATACTGATGGATAAACGGAACCGCATACGGGATTAGGTGAATACCTGACATCGATGGTCCAACTAATATAGATATTTATTGAATATGTGGGAACAAATATGGGCATCTAGGTCCCACTATTGGTTACAGACCATAGAGGTGTTTCGGTCATGTCTGCATACTTCTCGAAACTGCAGGATCTGCACACTTAACGTTCGGTGACGACATAGACATAGTTGAGTTATTTTGCTGGTGACCGAAGGTTGTTCAGAGTCCCGGATGAAATCCCATACATCACGAGGAGCTCCGAAATGGTCCATAGGTAAATATTTATATGTGGGAAAGTGGTATTTTGGTTTTAGAAAAGTTTCGGGTGTTTTCAGTATTGTTCGGGGAGTGCCAAAAGGGTTCTGGGGGTCCATCGGGAGGGGCCCACCAACCACGGGGGGGGGGGGGACATGGGCCTAAGAGTTGGTGCACCAGCCCCTAGTGGGTTGGGCAGCAGATGACGAGTTGATGTATATACTTCTCGCCCCTCATTGGATACCCAAGTGGAAGGTGGAGATGTAGTCAGCAGCAAATTTCCCTCACACAGAGACTGTAAGGTTTATCGAACCAGAAGGACTCCTAGGCTCAACAAGTAGGTGTCTCTTGTCCTGGTCAGTAGAAGACGTGGACCTGCACACACAGAAAATAACTTTGCTCCCAACGGGTAGAGAGAGGTTGTCAATCTCTCCGACCTTGTAGTTTGCAAAGGATCAAAACACAAGCGGGAAGGTAAGAGTGATTGCAACAGAAATGTAAATGAAAGCGGCAAATAATGGAGGTGTAAACAATGATGGTGATATGGATCGGAGTCACATGATGTTCACTAGTGATATCTCTCTCCCAAAAGACGATGAAAAACTATACTAGGGTAAACAAATCATAGTTGGAAAATTGACAAAATTATGATCGCACCACAATGCTAATTATGCTCCTTGATAGTTAGAGGTTCAATAGTAATGGGCACTACGCCAAGACAAGTAGACCGTTTATTCATTAGCATCTACTTACTAATCATCCGCCTTGAGATATCTATCCAGAACATCTCTCTGGTATTAAGTTGCGAGCCCCACCCGAAGTGTAAACTCAAAGCAACAAACAACTGCATTAACAAACTATGCGTAATGTAAACAATCCTTGCAACCATGGTCACAAGCACTGTTTTTTTCTCCCTGGTTACAACAAGCACATGCCCTAGTCTCATGTTTCTGTCACTCAACCTAGACATCGATGGGCCCGAACCCACACTCATGCATAACGCTCCCTCTTGGAGTTACGATCTACTACTTGGCCAAGGCAATAAAGAGCAACGGAGAACATGCATGAATCACTAAGGAACATAATATAAAAGGATAATAAAATATATAACTCATAACAATCTGAACATAATCTCATAATCCATCAGATCCGAACAAACCGAGCATAGCAATAGCAACAGAATTACATATATGCCTTGATCATGTAGGGCAGCTCACAAGGACTAACCATTGAAGCACAAGATTGGGGAGAATACATCACATAGCTACTGGTCATGGACTCATGGTCCAAGGGGAACTACTCACGGCACATCCAAGAAGGACCTCCTAACGCAGCCTAGGGTCTGGCCGCGCCAGCAGGCCGCCTGGAAGGTCCCTGGCCCCCCTTTGGTGATCCGGAAGCTTCTGTTTCGCTTTTTCATATATTTTTTCTGAATTTTTTGGGTTTCGGAAAATTGGGTAAAAGGCCGTGCAAAATAGACATAAGCAAACAAAAACTAGCACCGGGTGCACTTAGTTAGTAGGTTAGTCGAAATACGTGTAAAATGATATAAAAGTGTAGCAAAACATATAACATAGGATCATGGAACAAGCAGAAATTATAGATACGTTTGGGATGTATCAGAACCCAAAGCGGATAAGTGCATCCTCATAGGATACCCAAAGGAAAAAGTTGGTTATACCTTCTATCTGAAATCCGAGGGCAGATTATTTGTTGCTAAGAATCGATCCTTTCTCGGGAAAGAGTTTCTCTCGAAGGAATTGAGTGGGAGGGTGCTGGAACTTGATGAGGTTACTGAACCATCACTTCAACCACAGAGTAGAAGGGCATGGGAAAGTGTTCTTGTAGCACCTAGAGTAGTTGAAGACGAGGCTGATGATGGTGATCATGAAGCTTCAGATCAAGTTACTGCCGAACCTCGTAGCTCGACAAGGACACACACTACTCCTGAGTGGTATGGTAAACCACGATGAACCTACGAGCTATGGAGAAATGATGGTGAGCCCAGATTCCAACAAATGGCCAGAGGCCATGGAATCCGAGATAGGATCCATGTATGAAAACAATGTAGGGACTTTGGAAGTATTACGTGAAGGTCGAAAGGCAATTCAGAACAAATGGATCTTTAAGAGGAAGATGGACGTGGACGGAAATGTCACCGTCCATAAAAAGCTCGACTTGTTGAAAAGGGGTTGCCACAAGTTCAAGGAGTTGACTATGATGAGACTTTATCACCCATAGCGATGCTTAAGTCCGTGAGAATCATGTTAGCAATAGCCACATTTTCGATTATGAAATTTGGCAGATGGATGTCAAATCAACATTCTTTAATGGTTTCCTTAAGGAAGAGTTGTATATGATGCAACCAGATGGTTTTTTCGATTCAGAGAATGTTGAGTATGCAAGCTGCAGCGATCCATTTATGGACTCGTTCAAGCATATCACAATTGGAATCTTTGCTTTGATGAGGTGATCAAAGCATTTGGGCTTATACAAGTTTTTGGAGAATCTTGTATTTACAATAAAGTGAGTGGGAGATATATAGCATTTCTAATATTATATGTGGATGACATATTGCTGACTCGAAACAATATATAATTTTTGGAGAGTGTCAAGATATATTTGAACAAGAGTTTTTCAATGGAAGACCTCAGAGAAGCTGCTTACATATTAAGCATAAAGATCTATAGGGATAGATCGAGAGACTTAATTGGACTTTCACATAGCACATACCTTGATAAGGTTTTGAAGAAGTTCAAAATGGATCAATCCAAGAAGGGGTTCTTGCCTATCCTACAAGGTCTGAAGTGGAGTAAGACTCAATGCCCAGCGACTACAGAGGATAGATAGAAGATGAGTGTCATCCCCTATGCTTCTGCCACATGCTCTATTATGTATGCGATGCTGTGCACAAGAACAGATGCCAGCCTTGCCATAAGTATGGCCGGAATGTTTCAAAGTGATCCAAGAGCGTGTTGGAAATATGCCTAGAGTAAATGATAAAATATTTATTATTATATTTCCTGTTTCAAGATAATCGTTTATTATCCATGCTATAATTGTATTGAATGAAAGCATAGATACATGTGTGGATATATAAACAAAACAATGTCCCTAGTAAGCCTCTAGTTGACTAGCCGGTTGATCA
Source organism: Hordeum vulgare subsp. vulgare (assembly GCF_904849725.1). Classification (NCBI taxonomy): domain Eukaryota; kingdom Viridiplantae; phylum Streptophyta; class Magnoliopsida; order Poales; family Poaceae; genus Hordeum; species Hordeum vulgare. The sequence goes on from NC_058523.1 coordinate 374,566,753, forward strand.
AGGATGGTTAATGTTTTCTGATCATATGCAAGTGTTGTCACTTGATGACTGGATCACATCATTAGGAGAATGATGTGATGGACAATAGCCAAACTATGAACGTAGCATGTGACCGTGTCATTTTGTTGCTATTGTTTTCTTCGTGTCAAGTATTCATTCCTATGACCATGAGATCATGTAACTCACTGACACCGGAGGAATAACTTGTGTGTATCAAACGTCACAAAGTTATTGGGTGACTATAAAGGTGCTCTACAGGTATCTTTGAAGGTGTCCGTTGAGTTAGCATGGATCAAGACTGGGATTTGTCACTCCGTGTGACGGAGAGGTATCTCGGGGTCCACTCGGTAATACAACATCACATATAAGCCTTGCAAGAAATGTGACTCAAGTGTTAGTCATGGGATCTTGTATTACAGAACGAGTAAAGAGACTTGCCGGTAACGAGATTGAAATAGGTATAGAGATACCGACGATCAAATCTCGGGCAAGTAACATACCGAAGGACAAAGAGAATGTTCTACGGGATTATATGAATCCTTGGCACAGAGGTTCGACCGATAAGATCTTCGTAGAATATGTAGGATCCAATATGGGCATCCAGGTCCCGCTATTGGATATTGACCGGGAAGTGTCTCGGGTCATGTCTGCATAGTTGTTGAACCCGTAGGGTCTGCACACTTAAGGTTCGGTGACGTTTCGGTATAGTTGAGTTATAGGTGTTGGTGACCGAAGGCTGTTCGGAGTCCCGGATGAGATCACGGACGTCAGAAGGGTTTCCGGAATGGTCCGGAAACAAAGATTGATATATAGGATGGTTTCATTTGGTCACCGGAAAGATTTCGGGTATTACCAACAGTGTACCCGGAGTGACGAATGGGTTCCGGGTTTTCACCGGGAGGGGCCCACCCACCCTGGAGTGAGCCCAATAGTCCTAGCGTGGCGCACCGGCCCTTAGTGGGCTGGTAAGGCCAGCCCAAGTGGGCTATGCCGCTATGATAGAAAACCAAAAGAAAAGAAAAGAAAAAAAGAGGCAGGTGGGAAGGATGAGGAGGACTCCTCCTTCCCCAAACCCAATTGGAGTTGGAGTCCTCCTCTCCACTTCGGCAGGTGCCCTAGGGGCTCCCTTGATCCCCAAGGCAAGCCCCTCCCCTCCTCCTATATATACTAGAGGTTTTAGGGTTTGGGAGACACAACTTTACGACGTGCAACTCAAACCTATTCCTCGTAGTTCTTCCTCTAGATCGGATTTCCGCGGAGCTCGGGCAGAGCCCTGTGGGAATAGATCATCACCATCACCAGCACACCGTCATGCTGCCGGAGAACTCATCTACTTCCCCGTCTCTCTTGCTGGATCAAGAAGGCGGAGATCGTCATCGAGTTGTACGTGTGCTGAACACGGAGGTGCCGTCCGTTCGGTGCTAGATCAGGACGGATCGTGGGACGACGGTGATTTGAATCACGAAGTTGTACCACTACATCAACCATGTTTCTTAATGATTCCCGCTTAGAGATCTACAAGGGTATGTGGATCCGATCTCCCTCTCGTAGATGAACATCACCATGATAGGTCTTCGTGTGCATAGGAATTTTTTTGTTTCCCATGCAACGTTTCCCAACACTGGCATCATGTGCTAGGTTCATGCGTAGATGTAATCTCGAGTAGAACACAAAAGTTTTTGTGGGCGTTGATGTTTGATTTGCTGCCCTCCTCAGTCTTTTCTCGATTCAACGGTATTGTTGGATTGAAGCGGCCCGGACCAACATTACTCGTACACTTACGAGAGACCGGTTTCATCAACCAACATGCAACTCGTCGCATCAAGATGACCGGCGGGTGTCGGTTTCTGCAACTTTAGTTGAATAGGATTTGACTGAGGTGGTCCTTGGAGAGAGGTGAAATAGCAATTTCCACATCTCCTTTGTGGTTTTTGCATAAGTAAGATGCGATCATAATAGATACCCATAGCAGCCGCGTAAAACATGCAACAACAAATTAGAGGACGTCTAACTTGTTTTTGCAGGGGATGCTTGTGATGTGATATGGCCAAAGACATGATGTGATATATTGGATGTATGAGATGATCATGCTGTAATAGTTAATATCGACTTGCATGTCGATGCTATGGCAATCGTCAGGAGCCATAGGGTTGTCTTTAAACTAACGTTTGTGTTTGCAGATGCGTTTACTATATTGCTAGGTTGTAGCTTTAGTAGTAATAGCATAGATAGCACAACAACCTCGATGGCGGCACGATGATGGAGATCATGGTGTGGCGCCGGTGACGATGAAGATCATGTCGGTGCTTTGGTGATGGAGATCAAGAAGCACAAGATCATGGCCATATCATGTCACTTATGAATTGCATGTGATGTTAATCCTTTTATGCACCTTATCTTGCTTCGAACAACGGTAGCATTATAAGGTGATCCCTCACTAAAATTTCAAGATAAAATTATGTTCTCCCCGACTGTGCAACGTTGCAACAGTTCGTCGTTTCGAGACAACACGTGATGATCGGGTGTGATAGAATCAACGTTCACATACAACGGGTGCAAAATAGTTGCATACGCGGAACACTCGGGTTAAACATGAGGAGCCTAGCATGTGCAGACATGGCCTCGGAACACGAGAGACCGAAAGGTCGAGCATGAATCGTATAGTTGATATGATAAGCACAGAGATGTTTACCACTGAAACTACAATCAACTCACGTGATGATCGGATTTGAGTTGGTGAATTTGGATCATGCCACACGCAAGTAACTAGAGGGATGTCTATTTGAGTGGGAGTTTATTAGTAATTTGATTAGTTAAACTCTAATTATCTTGAGCATAGTCTAAGTCCACTTTGCAATATTTTATGTTGTAGATCAATGGCTCACGCAGTAGGAACCTTGATTTTCAATACGTTCCTAGAGAAAGCTAAGCTGAAAGATGATGGTAGCAACTTTGTAGACTGGGCTCGTAATTTTAGGCTCATCCTACAAGCTAGGAAAAAGTATTATGTCCTTGATGCTGAGCTAGGAGATGAAGCACCTGCTATGTCTGACCAAGATGTTTTGAACGCTTGGCAATCACGTAAGGAGGACTACTCAGTAGTTCAATGTGCAATCTTGTATGGCTTGGAACCGGGACTTCAGCGACGCTTTGAACGTCATGGAGCATATGAGATGTTCCAGGAGTTGAAGTTTATCTTTCAGAAGAACGCCCGGATCGAGAGGTATGAGACCTCGGATAAATTCTATGCTTGCAAGATGGAGGAGAATTCGTTTGTCAGTGAACATGTGCTCAAAATGTCTGGGTACTCAAACCGTCTAGTTGAGCTGGGGATTGAACTCCTGCAAGAGGCTATCACTCACAAAATTCTTCAATCACTGCCACCTAGCTACAAGAGCTTTGTGTTGAACTATAACATGCAAGGGATGAACAAGTCACCCGGCGAGTTATTCGCGATGCCGAAAGTCACAGAGTCAGAACTCTGGAAAGATCATCATGTGTTGATGGTCAATAAGACCAGTGGTTTCAAGAGAAACGGCAAAGGAAAGAAGGGTAACTCCAAGAAGAGCGGCAAAACTTTTGCCAATCCAACGAAGAAACCCGAGGCTGGACCTAAGCCGGAAACATAGTGCTATTGTTGCAAAGGGCTGGGTCACTGGAAGCGCAATTGCCCCAAGTATTTGGCTGATAAGAAGGCGGCCAACGCCAAACCAGGTATATGTGATATACATGTTATTGATGTGTACCTAACCAACTCTCGTAGTAGTGCCTGGGTATTTGATACCGGTTCTGTTGCTCATATTTGCAACTTGAAGCAGGGACTGTGGAATAAACGGAGGCTGGCGAAGGATGAAGTGACGATGCGCGTAGGAAATGGTTCCAAGGTTGATGCAATCGCCATTAGCACAGTCTCACTTCCGTTACCATCAGGATTAGTAATGAACTTAAATAGTTGTTATTTAGTGCCTGCGTTAAGCATGAACATTATATGTAGATCTTGTTTATTGCGAGACGGTTACTCATTTAAGTCAGAGAATAATGATTGTTCTATTTTTATGAGTAATATCTTTTATGGTCATGCACCCAATGTGAGGGGTTTGTTCATATTGAATCTTGATTGTGATGACACACATATACATAACATTGAGACCAAAAGATGTAGAGTTAACAATGATAGCGCCACGTTTTTGTGGCACTGCCGCTTAGGTCATATTGGAGTAAAGCGCATGAAGAAACTCCATACCGCTGGGCTTTCGAGGTCACTTTATTTTGAATCACTTGACACGTCCGAACCACGCCTCATGGGCAAGATGACTAAGACTCCGTTCTCCGAAACAATTGACCATGCAAGTGACTTGTTGGAGATCATACATACTGATGTGTGCGGTCCAATGAGTGCAGAGGCGCGCAGCGGATATTGTTATTTTCTCACCATAACTGATGATTTGAGTAGGTATGGATATATCTACTTGATGAAGCACAAGTCTGAAACGTTTGAGAAGTTCAAGCAATTTCAGACTGAAGTTGAAAATCATCGTAACAAGAAGATCAAGTTCCTACGATCTGATCGAGGGGGTGAATATCTGAGTTTCGAGTTTGGTACTCACTTAAGACAATGTGGAATCGTTTCACAGTTGACACCGCATGGAACACCACAGCGTAATGGTGTGTTCGAACATCGTAATCGTACTTTGTTAAATGTGGTGCGATCTATGAGGTCTCTTGCCGATTTGCCGTTATCATTTTGGGGTTATGCATTAGAGACAACTTCATTCACTTTAAATAGGTCACCGTCAAAATCCGTTGAGACGACACCATATGAGCTATGGTATGGCAAGAGGCCAAAGTTGTCGTTTCTTAAAGTTTGGGGATGCGATGCTTATGTCAAAAAGCTTCAGCCTGAAAAGCTGGAACCCAAAGTGGAATAGTGCATCTTCATAGGTTACCCAAAGGAGATAGTTGGGTACACCTTCTATCTCAGGTCCGAGGGCAAAGTGTTTGTTGCTAAGAATAGAGCTTTTCTTGAGAAGGAGTTTCTCTCGAAAGAATTGAGTGGGAGGAAGATAGAACTTGATGAGGTTGTAGAACCTCTGCTCCCTCTAGATGGTGGCGCAGGGCAGGGGAAGCCTGTGTTGTGGCAACATCGGTTGAGGAGGAAGCTAGTGATGATGATCATGAAGCTTCGGATCAAGTTACTATCACACCTCGAAGGTTGACAAGATCACGTACTTCTCCTGAGTGGTACGATAATCCTGCCTTATCTATCATGTTGTTAGACAACAATGAACCTATGAATTATGAAGAAGCAATGGTGGGCCCGGATTCCAACAAATGGTTAGAGGCCATGAAGTGTGAGATAGGATCTATGTATGAAAACAAAGTGTGGACTTTGGAAGTATTACCTGAAGGTCGCACGGCTATTCAGAACAAGTGGATCTTTAAGAAGAAGACGGACGCAGACGGTAATGTGACCGTTTATAAAGCTCGACTTGTAGCAAAGGGTTTTTCACAAGTTCAAGGAATTGACTACGATGAGACGTTCTCACCCATAACGATGCTTAAGTCCAGCTGAATCATGTTAGCAATAGTTGCATTTTTCGATTATGAAATTTGGTAGATGGATGTCAAAACGGCGTTCCTTAATGGTTTTCTTAAGGAAGAGTTGTATATGATGCAACCAGAAGGTTTTGTCGACCCAAAGAATGCTAACAAAGTATTCAAGCTCTAGTGATCCATTTATGGACTGGTGTAAGCATCTCGGAGTTGGAATAAGCGGTTTGATGAGGTGATCAAAGCATTTGGGTTTATACAAGTTGTTGGAGAATCTTGTATTTACAATAAAGTGAGTGGGAGCTTTGTAGCGTTTCTAATATTATATGTGGATGACATATTGCTGATTTGAAACAATGTGGAGTTTTTAGAGAGCATAAAAGATTACTTGAAAAAAAGTTTTTCAATGAAAGACCTAGGAGATGCTGCTTACATATTAGGCATTAAGATCTATAGGGATAGATCAAGACGCCTAATAGGACTTTCACAAAGCACATACCTTGATAAAGTTTTGAAGAAGTTCAAAATGGAGCAGTCCAAGAAGGGGTTCTTGCCAGCGTTAGAAGGTATAAAGTCGAGTAAGACTCGGTGTCCAGTAACTGCAAAAGATAGAGAAAAGATGAGTACTGTCCCCTATGCTTCAGCCATAGGGTCTATCATGTATGCAATGATGTGCACGAGACCAGACATCAGCCTGGCCATAAGTATGGCATGAAGGTTCCAAACTAATCCAGGAGTGGATCACTCGTAGGTGGTCAAGAATATTCTGAAGTACCTGATAAGGACTAAGGAAATGTTTCTCATTTATGGAGGTGAAGAAGAACTCGTCGTAAAGGGTTACGTCGATGCAAGCTTTGACAATCATCCATATGACTCTAAATGGGGTGCCGTAAGATGGTACAGTTCCAAGCAAAGCGTCGTAGCAGATTCTACATGTGAAGTGGAGAACATGGCTGCCTCGGAGGCAGCTAAGGAGGGTGTCTGGATGAAGCAGTTCATGACGGATCTTGGAGTTGTGCCGAGCACACTAAATACAATAACTCTGTTCTGTGAGAACACTAGTGCCATTGCTTTAGCAAAGGAGCCAAGGTTGCACAAGAAGACTAGACACATCAAACAACGCTTCAACCTCATCCGTGACTATGTCGACGAGAGGACGTAAATATTTGCAAAGTGCAAACGGATCTGAATGTTGCAGATCCGCTGACTAAACCTCTTCCACGAGCGAAGCATGACCAACACCACAACTGTATGGGTGTTAGATTCATTACAATGTAAGTCGCATAGCGATGTGAGACTAGATTATTGACTCTAGTGCAAGTGGGAGACTGTTGGAAATATGCCATAGAGGCAATGATAAAATAGTTATTATTATATTTCCTGTTTCAAGATAATCGTTTATTATCTATGCAATAATTGTATTGAATGAAAGCATAGATACATGTGCGGATATATATAGACAAAACAATGTCCCTAGTAAGCCTCTAGTTGACTAGCCGGTTGATCAAGGATGGTTAAGGTTTTCTGACCATATGCAAGTGTTGTCACTTGATGACTGGATCACATCATTAGGACAATGATGTGATGGACAAGACCCAAACTATGAACGTAGCATGTGATCGTGTCATTTTGTTGCTATTGTTTTCTGCGTGTCAAGTATTCATTCCTATGACCATGAGATCATGTAACTCACTGACACCGGAGGAATACCTTGTGTGTATCAAACTTCACAACGTTACTGGGTGACTATAAAGGTGCTCTAAAGGTATCTCTGAAGGTCTCCGTTGAGTTAGCATGGATCAAGACTGGGATTTGTCACTCCGTGTGACAAAGAGGTATATCGGGGACCACTCGGTAATACAACATCACATATAAGCCTTGCAAGCAATGTGACTCAAGTGTTAGTCATGGGATCTTGTATTACGAAATGAGTAAAGAGACTTGCCGGTAACGAGATTGAAATAGGTATAGAGATACCGACGATCAAATCTCGAGCAAGTAACATACCGAAGGACAAAGGGAATGTTATACGGGATTATATGAATCCTTGGCACAGAGGTTCACTCGATAAGATCTTCATAGAATATGTAGGATCCAATATGGACATCTAGGTCCCGCTATTCGATATTGAGCGGGAAGTGTCTCGGGTCATGTCTGCATAGTTCTCGAACCCGCAGGGTCTGCACACTTAAGGTTCGATGACGTTTCGTATAGTTGAGTTATAGGTGTTGGTGACCGAATGTTGTTCGGAGTCCCGGATGAGATCACAGACGTCACGAGGGTTTCCGTAATGGTCCGGAAACGAATATTGATATATAGGATGGTTTCATTTGGTCAACAGAAAGATTTCGGGCATTACCCGCAGTGTACCGGGAGTGACGAATGGGTTCTGGGTTTTCACCGGGAGGGGCCCATCCACCCGGGAGTGAGCCCAATAGCCTAGGGTGGCGAACCAGCCCTTAGTGGTCTGGTGAGGCCAGCCCAAGTGGGCTATGGTGCTAGGAAAGAAAACCAAAAGAAAAAAAAAGAGGGAGGTGGGAAGGAATAGGTGTACTCCTCTTTCCCCAAACCGAATTGGAGTTGGAGTCCTCCTCTCCACTTCGGCCGGCGCTCTAGGGGCTCCCTTGAGCCCCAAGGCTAGCCCCTCCCCTTCTCCTATATATACTAGAGGTATTAGGGTTTTTGAGACAGAACTTTGGCACGTGCAACTCAAACCTATACCTTGTAGTTCTTCCTCTAGATCGGATTTCTGCGAAGTTCGGGCGGAGCCCTGCATGAATAGATCATCACCATCACAGACACGCCGTCACGCTGCCGGAGAACTCACCTACTTCCCCGTCTCTCATGCTGGATCAAGAAAGCGGAGATCGTTATCAAGTTGTACGTGTGGTGAACGCGGAGGTGCCGTCCGTTCGGTGCTATATCGGGACGGATCGTGGGAGGGCGGTGATTTGAATCACGAAGCTGTACCACTACATCAACCGCGTTTTCTTAATGCTTCCCGCTTAGCGATCTACAAGGGCATGTGGATCCGATCACCCTCTCATAGATGAACATCACCATGATAGGTCTTCGTGTGCGTGGGAATTTTTTTGTTTCCCATGCAACGTTTCCCAACAGGGCGGAACACTAGACATCGGTCAAGAATATCCTTAAGTACCAGAAAAGGACTAGGGAGATGTTTCTCGTTTATGGAGGTGATCAAGAGCTCGTTGTAAAGGGTTACGTCGATGCTAGCTTTGGCACAGATCTGGATGACTCTAAGTATCAATCCGCATACGTATCTATTCTGAATGGTGGAGTGATACGTCTCCAACGTATCTATAATTTTTGATGGTTTCATGCTATTATCTTGTCAAACTTTGGATGTTTTGCATGCCTTTTATATATTTTTTGGGACTAACTTATTAACTCAGTGCCAAGTGCTAGCTCCTGTTTTTCCATGTTTTTGACCCCTTTTAGAGGAGGATTTTGAAGGGAGTCCAAACGGAATGAAACTGCGAAAAAGATTTTTTCCTGAACAGAAAAATATCGGGAAGCCGGAGAATCACGGCAGGCGGCCACCAGGGACCCCACAAGCCCTCATGGCGCGGCCAGGGGGCCCGCGCCCCCTGGATTGTGGGCTCCCTGAGGCTCCTTTGCCCTAGGTTTTGCGCCTATATATTCTCTAAAATCCCATAAAAAATCAGGAGATCATCGAAAGTACTTTTCTGCCGCCACAAGCTTCTGTCTCCGCAAGATCCCATCTGGGGCACGTTCTGGTGCCCTGCCGGAGGGGGATTCAGATACGGAGGGCTTCGTCATCAACACCATGACCTCTCCGATGATGCGTCAGTAGTTCAGCATAGACCTACGGGTCCATAGCTAGTAGCTAGATGGTTTCTTCTCTCTCTTGGATCTTCAATACAAAGTTCCACATGATGTTCATGGAGATCTATCCGATGTAATCTTCTTTTGCGGTGTGTTTGTCGAGATCCGTTGAATTATGGATTTATGATCAGATTATCTATGAATCTTATTTGCGTTTCTTCTGATCCCTCTTATGCATGATTTCATATCCTTGTAATTCTCTTCGAGTTGTGGGTTTTGTTTGGCCAACTAGTTCTATGATTCTTAAAGTGGGAGAAGTGCTTGGTTTTGGGTTCATACCGTGTAGTGACTCACCCAGTGACAGAAGGGGTAGCGAGGCACGCATCATGTTGTTGACATCAAGGGTAAAAAGATGGGGTTTTCATCATTGGTTTGAGTATATCCCTCTACATCATGTCATCTTGCTTAAGGCGTTACTCTGTTCGTCATGAACTCAATACACTAGATGCATGATGGATAGCGGTCGATGTGTGGAGTAATAGTAGTAGATGCAGAAAGTATAGGTCTACTTGTCTCGGACGTGATGCCTATATGTATGATCATTGCCTTAGATATCGTCATGACTTTGCGCGGTTCTATCAACAGCTCGACAGTAATTTGTTCACCCACCGTGATATTTGCTATATTGAGAGAAGCCTCTAGTGAACACTATGGCCCTCGGGTCTACTCCACACCATATTTTCAGCCTTACGCTTTTTCTTCGTTGCACGTTTGCTTCCCTTCCCCGGCAACGGCGCCAGAAAAGAGGTGCTTCCAGTTGCTCAACAATTAGCAATTGTCTTGCAATGGCCCACCAGCGTGTGGGATCGCGGTAGTTTTCGAGGGTAGAGTATTCAACCCAAATTTGTTGGTTCGATACGATGGGAGTGAAAAGATATTCTCCAGTATTAGCAGTTGAGTTGTCGGCTCAACCACACCTGAAAGATTAGTATCTGCAAGCAGGGTATAAGCAGCAAAGGTAGTATGATAGCAACGGTGCTAGGAAAGAATCTGTTGACGGCAGATTATTCCTAACTGAAGTATCAATGGCACCAGAAAAGTATTGTAGCAGGTAGCAGCAGTGTAACGAGTAACAGCAGTGCCAAGGAACAACTATAGTGATTGCAGTAGCAAGTAGAAGCAGTAACAAGTAACAACAACAGCAAGTAACAGTAGTAGCAACACTAGTGGTAGCAGCAGAACGAAGCAAATAATAGTAGCGGCAAGTAACAGTAGCAACAACAATAGTAACAGCAGCAGAGCAAAGCAAGTAACAACAGAAGTGGGACAAACTCTTAGGCAATGGATCGGTGATTTGTCGGATGACATTCATCATTCAACAGTTATAACACGGAGAGATATGTGGCTAGCTCCCGTTTGTCAATGTGATGTAGGCATGCATTCCGTATGTAGTCATATATGCATAGGGAAAAGAACTTGCATGACATCTATTGTCCATCCCTCCCGTGGCAGCGGGGTACAAATGGATACTACGTGATATTAAGGTTCTCCTTTTAATAAAGAACCGGACCAACGCATTAGCACTTGGTGAACACCTGAACTCCTCAAACTATGGTCATCACTCGGAGTGGTTCCGGTTATTGTCACTCCGGGGTTGCCGGATCATAACACATAGTAGGTAACTACAACTTGCAAGATCGGATCTAAAACACACATATATTGGTGACAACATAATAATTTCAGATATGAAATCATGGCACTCGGGCCCTAGTGACAAGCATTAAGCATGGCAAAGTAGTAGCAACATCAATCTCAGAACATAGTGGATACTAGGGATCAATCCCCGTGAAAACTAATTCGATTACATGATAGATCTCATCCTACTCATCACCGCCCAGCGAACCTACGAATAGATTACTCACGAACGATGAAGAGCTTCATGGAATTGGAGAGGGAAGAAGGTTGATGATGACCATGGCGACAATCTCCTTGATCCGTAGCCCAAAACAGACTCCAGATCTGCCCTCCAGGGCAAGAACGGGATGTGGCGGCGCCTCTAGATCGTGAAACGCGATGAAACTTCTCGAATGATTTTTTCCGAGACAAAAGGGAATAAATAGCCCTGGAATTGGGGGCGGCAGAGCCACGTGGGCCCCATAAGCTTGGTAGCCGCGGCCAGGGTGGAGGCCGCGGCTACAGGGCTTGTGGCCCACTGGCCCGTCCTCTCCGGTGGATCTTTGCGCAGGTATTTTTCATATTTTCCCGAAATATTCTCCGTAAATTTTCAGGACGTTCCGAGAACTTTCATTTCTGCACAAAAACAACACCATGGCAATTCTGCTGAAAACAGCGTTAGTCCGGGTTAGTTCCACTCAAATCGTGCAGATTGGAGTCCAAAACAAGGGCAAAAGAGTTTGGAAAAGTAGATATGATGGAGACGTATCAACGTTCCGCCTTCAGATCTCACTTTGCAATCAATCTTGAAGGGATTGACAACCCCCTTTAAAGCGTTGGGTGCAAGCTCTTTTGGGTTTGTGCAGGTACTCTGGACTTGACGAGATTCTCCTACTAGATTGATACCTTGGTTCTCAAACTGAGGGAAATACTTACTGCTCCTGTGCTGCATCACCCTTTCCTATTCAAGGGAAGAACCAGTGCAAACTCAAGAGACGACGGGAGGATCTCTCGCACCATTGCCGATGAAGGACTTTTGTTGCCGTAGCATGGAGCAGTAAGCTGGTGCAGTTCCAAGAAAAGTGAAGTAGATGATTCTACATGCGAACTGGAGTACATAGATGCTTCGGAAGCAGCGAAGGAAGGTGTATGGATGAAGCAGTTCATGACGGATCCTGGAGTTGTGCCTAGTGCACTGGATCCAATGGCCCTGTTTTGTGACAACACCGGTGACATTGCTCTAGCCAAGGAACCAAGGTTTCACAAGAGGAAAAGGCACATAAAGCGATGCTTCAATTGCATCTGCGATTATATCAAGGTGGGGGACATAAACATTTGCGAAGTCCATACGAATTTAATGTTGCAGATCCGTTGACTAAACCTCTTCCATGAACGAAACATAATCATCAAGAGAACTCTATGGGTGTTAGATTCCTTACCTTGTAATACTAGATTACTGACTCTAGTGCAAGTGGGAGATTGTTGGAAATATGCCTTAGAGGCAATAATAAAGTGGTTATCATTATATTTCCTTGTTCATGATAATCGTCTATTATCCATGATATAACTGTATTGATTGGAAACTAAAATACATGTGTGGGTACATAGACAACGAAGTGTCCCTGATATGTCTCTATTAGACTAGCTCTTTGATCAAAGATGGCTAAGGTTTCCTAGCCATAGACATGAGTTGTCATTTGATAAAGGGATCACATCATTAGGAGAATGATGTGATTGACAAAACCCAAACCTTAAGCATAGCGTTTGATCATATCGAGTTTACTGCCATTACTTTCTGCATGTTAATATATTTGTTCCTATGACCATGAGATCATGCAACCCACTGACACCAGAGGAATGTCTTGTGTGTATCAAACGTCACAACGTAACTGGGTTATTATAAAGGTGCTCTACATGTATCTTCAAGGGTGTCTATTGAGTTGGCTTGGATCAAGACTAGGATTCGTCACTCCGTGTGATGGGGAGGTATCTTAGGGCCCACTCGATAATACATCATGAGAGTAAGCTTGCAAGCAATGTGACTAAGTAGTTAGTCACGGGATCTTGTATTACAGAAAGAATAAAGAGACTTGCCAGTAACGAGATTGAACAATATATGGAGATAACAATGATCGAATCTCGGGGAATTAACATACGAATGGACAAAGGGAACTCCATATGGGATTAACTCGATCCTTGACATCGTGGTTCGACCGATAAAGATCTCTGTAGAATATGTGGGAATTGTAGGGGAACATTGCATGGGAAACAAAAAAGTTCCTAAGCTCACCATGATAGATCTATGGAGATCAACATCTATGAGAGGGGGAGTGCATCTACATACCCTTGTAGATAGGTAAGAGGAGGCATTGATAAACTCGGTTGATGTAGTCGAACATCTTCGCGATGTAATCACGAACATCTCGATCGAGTGCCGAACAGACGACACCTCTGCGTTCAGCACACGTATAGCCTGATGAGGCCTTGACCACCTCAATCCAACGAGCATGGGTGAAGTGGTAGACGAGTTCTCCGGTAGTACAACGACATGGTGGCGGTGCGATCTTAGGAGGGTTTCGCCAAGCGCTCCCGCAGATGCATTTTGGAGGAGAAATCGATCTAGGGAGAGAGGTAGGGCTGCACCTATGCCTTGGGGTGGTGCTGCCCTCTCTCTCCCTCTCTATATATAGGAGGAGGGGATTGGTAGGGCGTAGCCTTGGGTCCTGCTCCAAAGAGGGATGTCCGGCCAAAGAGGGGAAGAGTCCACCTCCAACAAGGGAGGTGGACGCCCTAGGGAGGACTCCTCCTCCTCACTTGGGCGCATATGCCATATAGGGATTGGCTGCCCAGCCCACCAGGGGCTAGTGCGCCACTTCTTAGGCCCATGTGCCTGCCGGGGTGGGTGAGCTTCTCACGGTGGACCCCCGGAACCCTTTCGGCACTCTTGGTACAATATCGAAAAGACCCAAAACTTTTCCAGACCCCGAATACCTCTTTCCTAAATATAAATCTTTACATCCGGACCATTCCGGAGCCCCTAATGATGTCTAGGATCTCATTCGGGACTCAGAACAACCTTCGGTCACCAGCACAATAACTCAACTATGTCTATATCATCACCGAACGTTAAGTGTGTACACCGTGCGGGTTCGAGAACTATGCAAATATGATCGAGACACCTCTATGGTCAATAACCAATAGCGGGACCTGGATGCCCATATTGGTTCCCACATATTGTACGAATATATATATCGGTCGAACCAACGATGTCAAGTGTTATACTAATACCGTATGCAGTTCCCTTTGCCCATTGGTATATTACTTCCCCGAGATTCGATCGTCGCTATCTCCATACCTAATTCAATCTCGTTACCGGCAAGTCTCTTTACTTGTTTCATAATACATGATCCCGTGACTAACTCCTTAGACACATTGCTTGCAAGCTTGTTGTGATGTTGTATTACTGAGTGGGCCACGAGATACCTCTCTATTATATGGAGTGACCAATCCCAGTCTTTATCCATGCCAACTCCATAGCCACCCTCGGAGATACGTGTAGAGAAACTTTATAGTCACCCAGTTACATTGCGACATTTGATACACACATTGCATTCCTCCGATGTTAGTGATTTGCATGATCTCATGGTCATAGGAACAGATACATGCAGATCCATAAAGCAATAGTAATGAAGTGGATATGATCAAACACTATGCTTAAGGTTTGGGTCTTGTCCATCACATCACTCTCCTAATGATGTGATCCCATCATCAAATGACAACTCATTTCTATGGCTATGAAGCCTTAGCCATGTTTGATCAACGAGCTAGTCCAATAGAGACTTACTAGGGACACTTTGTTGTGTATGTACCCACACATGTATTTCAGTTTCCAATAAATACAATTATAGCATGGATAATAAATGATTATCATGAACAAGGAAATATAAAATTAACCAATTTATTATTGCCTCTAAGGCATATTTCCAACAGTCTCCCACATGCACTAGAATTAATAATCTAGTATTACAAGGTAATGAATCTAACACCCATAGAGTTCTCGTGATGATCATGTTTTTCTCGTGGAAGAGGTTTACTCAACAGGTTTGTAACATTTAGATTCGTATGTACGTCACAACAGTTTATGTCCTCCTCCTTGATATAATCGCAGATGGAATTGAAGAATCGCTTTATGTTACTGTTCCTCTTGTGAAACCTTGGTTCTTTGGCTAGAGCAATGGCACCAGTGTTGTCACAAAACAGGGTTGTTGTATAAAGTGCACTCAGCAAAACTCGAGGATCCATCATGAACTAGTTCATCCAGACACCTTCCTTTGCTGCTTCCGAAGCATCTATGTACTCCGCTTCACTTGTAGAATCAGCTACCACACTTTGCTTGGAACTGCACCAGCTTACCGCTCCACCATTTATAATAAATACGTATCCGGATTGAGACCTAGGGTCATCTGGATTAGTGTCAAATCTTGCATCAACATAACCCTTTACGATGAGCTCTTGATCACCTCTATAAACAAGAAACACCTCCTTAGTCCTTTTCAGGTACTAAAGGATATTCTTGACCGTTGTCCAGTGTTCCACTTCTGGATCACTTTGAAACCTTCCAGCCATACTTATGGAAGGCTGACATCAGGTCTTGTGCACAACATCACATACAATATAGAGCATATGGCTTAAGCATAGGGATGACACTCATCTTTTCTCTATCCTCTGTAGTCGCTATCATTGAGTCTTACTCAACTTCACACCTTGCAGGACAGGCAAGAACCCCTTCTTGGACTAATCTATTTTGGACTTCTTCGAAACCTTGTCAAGGTATGTGCTTTGTGAAAGTCCTATTAAGCGTCTCGATCTATCTCCATAGATCTTGATGCCTAATTTGTAAGCACCTTCTCCGAGGTCTTTCATTGAAAAACTCTTGTCCAAATATATCATCATGCTTTCCAAAAATTCTTTATTGTTTCCAATCAGCAATATGTCATCCACATATAATATTAGAAAGGGTATAGACCTCCCACTCACTTTATTGTAAATAGAAGCTTCTCCATAAACTTGTATAAACCCAAACACTTTGATCAAATCATCAAAGTGAATATTCCAACTCCAAGATGCCTGCACAAGTCCATAAATGGATTGCCGGAGCTTGCATACTTTGTCATCATTCTCTGGATCGACAAATCCTTCTGGTTGCATCATATACAACTCTTCCTTAAGGAAACCATTAAGGAGTTTTGATATCCATCTGTCAAATTTCATAATCTAAAAATGCAGCTATTGCTAACATAATTCTGACGGACTTAAGCATCGCTACGAGTAAGAAAGTCTCATTGTAGTAATATCCTTGAACTTGTAAAAGTCCCTTTGCCAGAAGTCGAGGTTTATAGACGGTTACATTACCGTGCGCGTCCGTCTACTTGTTCTGAATGGCCTTCCCACCTCCAGGTAATACTTCCAAAGTCCATACTTTGTTTTCATACATGGATCCCATCTCAGATTTCATGGCCTCTAACCATTTATTGGAATCTGGGCCCACCAACGCTTCTCCACAGCTCGTAGGTTCATTGTTGTCGAACAACATGACCTCCAAGACAGGATTACCGTACCACTCGGAAGCAGTTCATGTCCTTGTCGACCTACGAGGTTTGATAGTAACTTGATTTGAAGCTTCATGATCACCATTATTGACTTCTTCTTCAACTAGTGTAGGCGCCATAGGAGAACTTTCTTGTGCTCTGGTACTCTCTGGTTGAAGTGACGATTCAACATTCTCATCAATTTCTAGCTTCATCCGACTCAATTTTTTGGAGAGAAACTCTTTCTCGAGAAAGGACCCGTTATTAACGACAAACACTTTGCCCTCAGATCTGAGATAGTAGGTGTACCCAAAATTTTCCTTTGGGTATCCTATGAATATGCATTTATCCTCTTTGGGTTCATGCTTATCAGGCTGAAGCGTTTTGACATAAGCATCGCATCCTCAAACTTCAAGAAATGATATCTTAGGTTTCTTGCCAAACCATAATTCATACGGTGTCATCTCAATGGATTTAGATGGAGACCTATTCAAAGTGAATGCAACTGTCTCTAATGCATAATCCCAAAACGATAGTGGCGGATCAGTAAGAGACCTCATAGAACGCACCATATCCAATAAAGTATGATTATGACATTCGGACAGACCATTATGCTATGGAGTTCCAAGCAGCGGGAATTCTTAGACAATTCCACATTGTCTTAAGTGCATGCCAAATTCATAACATAGATATTCTCCTCCTCGATCAGATCGCAGGAACTTAATCTTCTTGTTATGATGATTCCCAAGTTCACTCTGAAATTGCTTGAACTTTTCAAACGTCTCGCACTTGTGCTTCATCAAGTAAATATACCCATATCTACTCAAATCATCAGTGATGGTAAGAAAGTAATGATATCCACCGCGTGCCTCCACGCTCATTGGATCGCACACATCAGTATGTATGATTTCCGAAAAGTCAGTCGCCCATTCCATTGTAACGGAAAACGAGGTTTTGATCATCTTGCCCATGAAGCATGGTTCACATGTGTCAAGTGATTCAAAATCAAGTGACTCCAAAATTCCATCACCATGGAGCTTCCTTATGCGTTTTACTCCAATATCTGTATCATAACTATCGGGATTCAACAAGAACAAACCATGCACATTGGGTGCATGACCATAAAAGATATTACTCATATAAATAGAATAACAATTATTCTCTGATTTAAATGAGTAACCATCTTGCATTAAACAAGATCTAGATATAATGTTCATGCTTAATGCATGCACCAAATAAAAATTATTTAGATTCATCACTAATACCGATGGTAATCGAAGAGCGAGCGCGTCGACGGCGATCACATCAATGTTGGAACCATTTCCCATGCGCATCATCACTTCATCCTTTGCGAGACTTTGTTTATTCTGTAGTACCTGCTTTGAGTTACAACTATGAGCAATCGAACCGGTATCAGATACCCACGTACTGCTACGAGAGATAGTAAGCTACACATCAATAACATGTATATAATATATACATTTGTCGACGTTTTGAGCCTTCTTATAGGCCAGATACTTTGGGAAGTTCTGCTTCTAGTGACCAGTTCCCTTGCAATAGTAGAACTTAGTCTTAGGCTTGGGTCTAGCCTTGGGTTTCTTCACAGGAGTGACAAGTTCATTGTTGTTCTTTTTGAAGTTACCATTCTTTCCCTTGCTCTTCTTGAATTTGGTGGTCTTATTGGGAATGAACACTTGATGCTCCTTCTTGATTTCTACTTCCACGAATTTCAACATCACGAACACCTCGGAGATTGACTTGTTCATCCCTTGCATATTATAGTTCATCACGAAGCCCTTATAGCCAGGTGGCGGTGACTAAAGAACTGTGTCAGTGACCATCTCGGGCAGAAGCTCAACGCCCTGCTGAGTCAAACATTTGTAGTACCCAGACATTCTGAGTATTTGCTAACTGACAAAATTATTCCCCTCCATTTTGCAGGCAAAGAATTTATCGAAGCTCTCATACCTCTCGATCCGGACATTTTCTTGAAAAACAATGTTCAACTCGTGGAACGTCTTGTATGCTCCATGACGTTCAAAATTACTTTGAAGTCCCAATTCTAAGCCGTACAACATGGTGCACTGAACTATTGTGTAGTCATCGACACATGTTTCCAGACGTTCACAACATCCACACACAACACTTGTGGGGGAGGTGCACCAAGCGATGCATCAAGGACATAAGCCTTTTGCAAAACCATGAGGATAATCCTCAGATTATGGACCTAGTCCGCAAAGTTGCTTCCATCATCTTTCAGTTTAGCTTTCTCTATGAATGCATTAAAATTCAGGGGAGCTACCGCGCGAGTTTTTGGTCTACAACATAATTTGCAAAGACAACTTAGACTATTGTTCATGATAATTAGTTCAATTAATCATATTACTTAAGAACTCCCACTAAACTCAACATCCCTCAGATTGTTCGAGTATGACATGATCCAAATCCACCAACCCAAGTCTGATCATCATGTGAGATGAGGTGGTTTCAATGGTGAACATCTCCATGTTGATAATATCTACTATATGACTCATGTTCGACCTTTCGGTCTCCTATGTTCCGAGGCCATGTATGTACATGCTAGGCTCGTCAAGTTTAACTCAAGTGTTTTGCATGTGTAAAAATGGCATACACCCGTTGTATGCGAACATAGAGTCTATCGCATCCGATCATCACATGGTGCCTCAAAACGACGAGCCTTTACAACGGTGCGCACTTGGGGTGAACACAATTTTATATTTAAATTTTAGTGAGGGATCATCTTATAATGCTACCTCGTCCTAAGCAAAATAAGGTGCATAAAAGGATTAACATTACATGTAAATCATAATAGTGACATGATATGGTCATCATCATCTTGTGCTTTTGATCTCCATCTTCAAAGCACTCACATGATGTCCATCGTCACCGGAATGATACCATGATCTCCAGCATTGTGTCTCCATTGGGGTTGTTGCGCCAATTAGGCTTCAACCAATATTGCTAACTCGTAGCTATCAAGTAAAGCAAAAAGGCACAAATAATTAAAGACAACCCTATGGATCGTGCCAGTTGCCGTACTCATCGACATGGAAGTCGTGATAATCTATACAAAACATGATCTTCACATACATCACATATATGTCATGATGTTCTTGGCCATATCATATCACAACATACCCTGCAAAAACAAGTTATACGTCCACTACTTTGTTGTTGCATGTTTTACGTGGCTCCTATGGGTGACTAGGAAGAACCGTTCTTACTTATGCAAAGCCACAACGATGATATTCAAGTTTCTACTTAACCTTCTACAAGGATCGCCTCTGTCGAATCTGATTCAACTAAAGTGGGAGAGACACACACCCTCCAGCCATCTTTATGCAACAAGTTGCATGTTAGTCGATGGAACCTGTCTCTCGTATGTGGACGAGTAAGGTTGGAATCTTGATGCTTAAGTCCGTCAGAATCAAGGAAGAGTTGTATATGATGCAACCCGAAGGTTTTGTCGATCCTAAGAATGCTAACAAGGTGTGCAAGCTCCAGCGATCCATTTATGGACTGGTGCAAGCATCTCGGAGTTGGAACAAACGCTTTGATGAGGTGATCAAAGCATTTGGGTTTATACAAGTGGTTGGAGAATCTTGTATTTACAAGAAAGTGAGTGGGACCTCTATGGCGTTTCTAATATTATATGTGGATGACATATTGCTCATTGGAAATAACGTAGAGTTTTGGAGAGCATAAAGGATTACTTGAATAAAAGTTTCTCTATGAAGGACCTAGGAGAAGCTGCTTACATTCTATGCATTAAGATAAACAGGGATAGATCGAAACGCCTGATAGGACTTTCACAAAGCACATACCTTGATAAAGTTTTGAAAAGGTTCAAAATGGAACAGTCCAAGAAAGGGTTCTTGCCAGTTTTACAAGGTATGAGATTGAGTAGGACTCAGTGCCCAGCAACTGATAAAGATAGAGAGCATATGAGCACCGTCCCCTATGCTTCAGCCATAGGATCTATCATGTATGCAATGCTGTGCACTAGACCGGACGTTAGCCTGGCCATAAGTATGGCAGGCAGGTTCTAGAGTAATCCGGGAGTGGATCACAGGACGGCGGTCAAGAATATCCCAAAGTACGTGAAAAGGACTAAGGAGATGTTTCTCGTGTAGGGAGGTGATGAAGAGCTCGCCGTAAAGGGTTACGTCGATGCAAGCTTTGACACAGATCCGGACGACTCTAAGTCGCAGACCGGATACGTATTTATTCTTAATGGGGGTGCAGTAAGCTAGTGCAGTTCCAAACAAAGCATCGTAGCTGATTCTACATGTGAAGCGGATTACATGGCTGCCTCGGAGGCGGCTAAGGAGGGTGTCTGGATGAAGCAGTTCATGACGGATCTTGGAGTGGTGCCAAGCGCACTGAATCCAATAACCTTGTTCTGTGACAACACGGGTGCCATTGCCTTAGCAAAGGAACCACGGTTTCACAAGAAGACCAGACACATCAAACGACGCTTCAACCTCATCCGCGACTGCGTCGAAGGGGAGGACGTAAATATATGCAAAGTGCACACGGATCTGAATGTAGCAGATCCGCTGACTAAACCTCTTCCACGGACAAAGCATGATCAACACCAGAACTGTATGGGTGTTAGATTTATTACAATGTAATTCGCATGATGATGTGAGGGCTAGATTATTGACTCTAGTGCAAGTGGGAGACTGTTGGAATTATGCCCTAGAGGCAATAATAAATATAGTTATTATTATAATTCGTGTATCAAGATAATCGTTTATTATCCAGGCTATAATTGTATTGAATGAAGACTTATATACATGTGTGGATACATAGACAAAACACTGTCCCTAGCAAGCCTCTAGTTGGCTAGCAAGTTGATCAAAGATAGTCAGGGTCTTCTGATTGTATACAAGGTGTTGTTGCTTGATAACTGGATCACGTCATTAGAACAATCACGTGATGGACTAGACCCAAACTAATAGACGTAGCATGTTGATCGTGTCATTTTGTTGCTACTGTTTTCTGCGTGTCAAGTATTTGTTCCTATGACCATGAGATCATATAACTCACTGACACCGGAGGAATGCTTTGTGTGTATTAAATGTCGCAACGTAACTGGGTGACTATAAAGATGCTCTACAGGTATCTCCGAAGGTGTTCGTTGAGTTAGTATGGATCGAGACTAGGATTTGTCACTCCGTGTGACGGAGAGGTATCTCGGGGCCCACTCGGTAATACAACATCACACACAAGCCTTGCAAGCAATGTGACTTAGTGTAAGTTGCGGGATCTTGTATTACGGAACGAGTAAAGAGACTTGCCGGTAAACAAGATTGAAATAGGTATGCGGATACTGACGATCGAATCTCGGGCAAGTAACAAACCAAAGGACAAAGGGAATGACATACGGGATTATATGAATCCTTGGCACTGAGGTTCAAACGATAAGACCTTCGTAGAATATGTGGGATCCAATATGGGCATCCAGGTCCCGCTATTGGATATTGACCGAGGAGTCACTCGGGTCATGACTACATAGTTCTCGAACCCGCAGGGTCTGCACACTTAAGGTTCGACGTTGTTTTATGCGTATTTGAGTTATATGGTTGGTTACCGAATGTTGTTCGGAGTCCCGGATGAGATCACAGACGTGGCGAGGGTTTCCGGAATGGTCCGGAAACGAAGATTGATATCTAGGATGACCTCATTTGATTACCGGAAGGTTTTCGGAGTTACCGGGAATGTACCGGGAATGACGAATGGGTTCCGGGTGTTCACCGCGGGGGGGGGGGGGGGGGGGCAACCCAAGAGGGCCCTATGCGCCAAGGATAGAAAATCAAAGAGAAAAGAAAAAAAAGAGGTGGGAAAGGAGAGAAGGACTCCACTTTCCAATCCTAGTTGGACTAGCATTGGAGGAGGACTCCTCCTCCCCTTGGTGCGCTGCCCTTGGGGCTCCTTGAGCCTCAAGGAAAACCTCCCCTCCCTCCTCCTATATATATGGAGAATTTAGGGCTGATTTGAGACAACTTTTCAAAGGCAGCCCGACCACATACCTCCACGGTTTTACCTCTAGATCGCGTTTCTGCGGAGCTTGGGCGGAGCCCTGCTGAGATCAGATCACCACCAACCTCCGGAGCGCTGTCATGCTGCCGGAGAACTCATCTACCTCTCCGTCTCTCTTGCTGGATCAAGAAGGCCGAGATCATCGTCGAGCTGTACGTGTGCTGAACGTGGAGGTGCCGTCCGTTCGGCACTAGATCGTGGGATGGATCGCGGGACGGTTCGTAGGACGGTTCGCGGGGCGGATCGAGGGACATGAGGACATTCCACTACATCAACCGCGTTCACTAACGCTTCTGCTGTGCGATCTACAAGGGTACGTAGATCGGAAATCCCCTCTCGTAGATGAACATCACCATGATAGGTCTTCGTGCACGTAGGAAATTTTTTGTTTCCCATGCGACGTTCCCCAACACTCCCATCCAATGACAATTTCTTGGTCTTGGCCTGCTCCTATGAGAAAAAGAGCTTCTTCTTCATGGGCGCCAGCTCAACAAGCTCACGGGCATCCGCCTTGGCCTAGGACATAGTGATGGCCACCTTGTAGGCGCGCACCAGGGCATGTGTCACGTCCTTCACATTGCAACGGATGGTGAGGGTGCCGCTGCATCCAGGCATCTTGATGAGGCCGTATGTGTGGTGGGTTGTGGCCAAGAACTTGGAGAGCGCAGGCTAGCCAAAGATGGCATTGTAGGGAAGGCTGATATGGGCCACGTTGAAGACTACAGACTTTGTGTAGTAGTTCTCATGGGTGTTGAAGGTGATGGGGAGGCGCACTTGCCCCAGGGGCTGGGTGGAGCCGTTGGTGATGTCCAAGAAGGGCCTAGTGGGTGCCAGGTGCTCATAGGGCACATGGAGTGTCTTGAAAGTCACCACGAAGACCATGTTGAGGCCTACGCCGCTGTCGATGAGCCTCTTGGTGACGGCCACACTGCTGATAGTGGGTGTACACATCAAAGGGACATCACCTACGACCCTAGTGGACTTGGGGTGATCCCTGGCATCGAAGGCGACGGGCGACTTAGACCACTTGAAGCGGGTGGCGGACCTGGGCGTCGGCAGGGCCACATTCACCTCACGCGAGAAGCGCTTGAGGTGTGGCCGAACGGAGTGGCCTGGGCCCCTCCTAGGATGCAAGCTACCCCACGGGACCCTTGGGATCCCCCGCTGGTGGCAACGCCCCAGATCGGAGCCGCACGGGTGCCACGCCTAGCTGCGGCAACACCACGGGGACATGTCGGTTGATCCGGCGGCGACCGTCGACGCTGTCTAGCATGGATGGACCATGGGATGCCTCTGAGGTGCAGGCTGCACGGCGCCATTCGGCTGCGTCGCGTCCCGAAGGCGGAGGAGGGGAAGCAACGCCTCTTGGTTGTTCGACACGCTGCGGTGAAGCGGGCGTGGAGTAAGTAGGAACCTGGCTGCCATGTGCATCAAAGACGAGATCAGTGAAGCGCTCGAGCCAGGCTTCGCGGCTATCCCTAGCGGTGCGGCAATGTAGCTGGCCCTGAGGCATCAACAGTGCGACATGCGGAGCAGGGGCTGTGACTTGCGGGTGAGGAGGTGGTGGCGGAGCGGACCAGGGCCTTCTTATCGACCGGCGGGTGGAAGGATGAAGCCACCTTCTCCCCAATGGGCTTTGTGGTGGCACGAGGGCACCATCTCGGGACACCTCACGCGGCGAGCACCGCATGGGCCCTGGCGGCAGCTCGGCGCAGTCCCAGCGAGTGGTGACATCGTTCATGTTGATGTTGACGTTGAGGTCGAAGGCGCGAAGATGGCAAGTCCCCCTAGCTGGTGCGCCAAATGTGAGAGTCTGGGATCTGCATCCAAGAAACATCTTTGAGAACTAGGGTTCAACACTGGGGGGGCGGTTTGCTTGGCAACCTAAGACCCGACGACAACTATGACGAGACCACGACGAGCTCAGCACTCACACTGGACATGATGGAGATGCGCGAGCTAACCAGGTTCGAGCTACCATGCGGTGTAATACCCTACTCCTGCTTGTGTTGTATTGTTGCGTAATGGAGATCTTGTGGCTTGAGGTACACGAGGTGGGGAGAATGAATTGATCCCCTTACATGTATGCGGACCAACCCCATTTGTATTGCCTTATCCCTCTTACCCGAAAATATTAGCGGGAAAGGGTTGCCATAGGGAGGAAAATCAAAGGGGAAGAAGTGCCCAGACTTATCCTGTCTAAAGGCAGTCTCCGTCTGATAAAGTAATCACCCTGACTCCCTGGTGGGCTCGACGATGACCTTCGTTCTGGTGCGCCGATCCATTATGATATTTTTATGCCTAAGAGGAGATGCTTTGGGGGAGGCAGAATCCACAGCTCCGTTATCACCAGAATGGAAACTGGCTTCGATCACACCCCGCCGTCCTTATCCTGGCAGCAGGACGTCATCCACATGATGGGCACTGAGCCTCACGGCTGGTGCCATATGACATACCTCATGAAGCGGCTTCGCAAGGGGGGCCTTGGGAGGCTCTTCGATACTTGGTGGCCTAGGCTAGGCCTAGACTGACTGTAAGGGGCCTTGCAAGGCTAGCCCCTCGCGAGGCGGCTTATTTCGGAGCCCCCGCGGCCAATCCATCCTCCGTTGGCCGACCCAAACATTGCCTTCTCGGCCGGAGGCTCACAAGCCATGGTGCCCTAGTTCCCACAAGGATAACACATGCTTCCATGGTTCATACTCAACTAGATCAAGTTGCTAAGTCACAAAATTATTTGCTTGCAAAAAATGAATGATGATGTTGTTAGAGTAATGGCTAGATGGGGTAGAAGGACTCAGGAACCTTACTATCCTCAAGGTCACCCTAAAAGGATTGAACATGATTTTAACAGAATTATTGGTGATGCACCTACTCCATCTAAAAATGAAAATAAAAATAAAAATAAAAATAAAAATAAAAATGATGAGACTTTGGATGCTTCTAGTGAGTGTGTTAAACAAAAACCTAGTGAGAATCATAATATGGTTTCTATTTATAATGCCGAGACACAACCTAGTAGTGAAGAGTCACCTAGAGATAATGATAATGGTGATGATAATAATGATTTTCATGTAGATGCTCGACCAGATAATGATAAAGAACCTGATGATGATGTGGAAATAGAACCTTCTGAAGATCTTCATAACCCACATCCCAAAAATAAACTTTATGATAAGAGGGATTTTGTTGTCAGAAAATATGGTAGAGAAAGAGAGCCATGGGTTCAGAAACCCATGCCTTTCCCTCGTAAGGACGAGGAGGATTTTCAGCACTTTGCTCAAATGATTAGACCTATCTTTTTGCGTACTCGCTTGACTGATATTTTGAAGATGACTCCATATGCCAAGTATATAAATATATTATTACTAATAAAAGAAAGATACCTGGAACTGAAATGTCCACTATGCTTGCTAATTATTCTTTTTATGGTGGAGTGCCTAAGAAGTTGGGAGATCCGGGGATACCCACAATATCTTGCTCCATTAAATAAAGTTATGTTAAAACTACTTTATGTGATATAGGAGCCGGTGTTAGTGTTATGCCTTTCTATTTATATAAAAGACATGATTTGAATAAGCTTACACCACTAAAATATCTTTCAAATGGCTGATAAATAAACTGCTCTACTTATTGGAGTTTGTGAGGATGTCCCTGTTGTGGTCGCAAATGTTACTATCTTAACAGAGATTGTTATTCTTGATATGCCCAAGGACGACAAGATGTCAATTATTTGTGGTAGACCCTTTCTAAATACTATAGGGACTGTTATTGATCGAAACAAGAGCAAAGTTACTTTTCATGTCAATGGCAAAAAACATATAGAGCACTTCCCAAAGAAAAAAGCTTCGGTGTATAATATTAGTACCATTGAGCAAGTTGCCACAATTACTATTGGAGGGGCTAAATTTCCTCTTCCTCGTGCCTACAATAAATATGGTATTCTTATTGTTGGGGAGATACAAGTAGGAAAATGAACATATTTAGGATGAACTCTTCAAGGATAAAGTCCTCTAGGGAATGATTAAGAGGAAGTTTAGTACGACAAGCATTTGTTGAACCAAGGATAAGTTTAGTGAGCATGGCCGATACTAAATCCGGTCGTTGGCCATGTAATGAGTTTATCCTGGGTGCCGATATTAAGGAATTATTTGATCAATATATCTACAATACCGACCTCACTGCCTTCCTCGTAGATAAGTGCGCTCAACATTATAATCTTATTTGTTCACACGAGGATTTGAGTATCATTCTCGTAGTTCTAGAATTTTGTTTCATCTTTGTGATAAATCTTACAATATTACTGTAGAAGAATTTTGTGGTGCATGCGAACTCCCATATTGGGGCTCACTTAATGAACAACAAAAATCTGATTAAAATATGTTACATAGTAGTCTTTGCTGTGGTGAGGATAGAGGAGTCACGCAAAGAGACTAAAATGTATTCAGTTCCCCTCTATTCGTTACTTTGCACTGTTTAATGGGAAATCTATTGTTGGTAAGAAAGATTGGAGTGCCCTTTGTGCCCCTGATCTGTGCATTATTCATATTTCCTTAACTCGCGAGAAGCGACATAATATTGAGGCAATTGATGAAGGTTGGTTGCATCGCAATTCAGGTAATGTCGATTCATATGGAGGAATTTATGCCTCCATTTATTATATATTTTAAAGCTTTGATCTATATGTTGTCATCAATTACTAAAAAGGGGGAGATTGAAAGCACAATTGCTCCCTATGGTAGTTTTGATAATTGATCAGAACATATGCATCATTCGACTAATATGTTTATTCAAGTATATTTGAGGAAAGTTCAAAAGATACACTAGATAAAGGCTTATGTGGAGATGCCCCTTGATGCAAGAAAGGAATAAGATTGGCCCATGCTTTAAGCTAGAAGACTCTTCATTTTATATTTTTGAGAAATCACTTTTGATTCCGTAGGAAAGCCTACTATTAAAAGGGGGTGAGGTATTAAAATGAACTGGTTGCTCAAGTTCTCAGAGATAGCCACCAAAAATACTCAGTCATTTTCCCACATAATCACTCTAGCTAAAGCCACATACACAAAATCGGTGCCACTAACTTTATCAATTCGGCCCTACCAATTTTCATCTCAGACAAAACCCTAGCCAAAGCTACCAAATCGGTGCAACCAAAACTGTGTTGGTGCTACCGAATTTAGGTGACCAACTTGCTATTGCCTCGGTACAGAAAATCAGAATTTCCGAGTTTGGGTATCGGTGTCACTGAGTTGTGTCACCTCACCGTTAGCCACCATTCCAGTGTCACCGAGTTGTGCATATCGGTTCCACCGAGATTGAAAAGTTGTTGCATTTAGTGCAAGTCGATACCACCGAGTTCGTGACTTCGTTGTCACCGAGTTGGTCACTTTAGGTGTACCGATTGGATTTTGGGGACTGCCTACATATACCCCTCCACCCATCTCTCATTCGTGAGAGAAGCTATCAGAACACACAGTTCATTGGCAGATCCATTTTTTTGAGAGAGAGCCACCTACTCATGTGTTAAGATCAAGATATTCCAATCCAATGATTCGAAACTTGACCTCTAGCCTCCCCAATTTGCTTTTCACCAAATCAACCTCTCCTACCCACGCCTATTCCGTGAGAGAGTGATTGTGTGTTATGGAGACTATCTTTAGAAGCACAAGAGCAAGGAGTTCATTGTTCTACCACATATGTTACCTTTTGGAGGGTTGATGGGGGATAACCCCGGGGTAGGCTCACCAAGCCTACTCCTCCACACTTCGGCATAGAGTGGGGCTAAAGCCTCCTCAGATGCCGACTCCTCCTGGCCGGCTCTCTAGCCTGCGCTCGCTAGGAGTGTTGCCGTCTACTCTCTGGCCGGATGGCTAGCTGCCAGCCGGCTGGGGAGCACCCGTCGCATCAATCCCTATAATGTGATGGAGGCCTTCGATTAAAGGAAAAAGTACCTCAGCTCGAGTATGGTGGAGAGGAATACGCGTGGCTACAATGGTGGCGGCCGTACCACTGACCGCTGCTGGCTGCAACCCGTCCACCATTTACAGTGCCCGCATGCCACCACCCACTCCATTACTTCGCCCGGCGTGGCTACAGTGGAGGCGGCCGTACTGGTGACCGACGCCAGACCCCGCAAGTCGACGGCCATCGTACCACCAGCGCCCTGTGTGGGGAGCACGCACCAATCCCATAGGTCAGCCGGCGGGTCCTAGAGTCTGATGGGACCCTGCAGCCTGCGGGCCCCGCCAACAACAAGAGTAATCAATAGTGGGCCCTCTGCCCAGCCAGAGAGGCTGCCAGTCGGGCCCCTCACACTGTACCTTATATCCATTTTGTAGGCCGGGGGGTTCATCTATAGAACCCCTTGGCCCCCCTCCATGCGGAGGGTCGGCCAGTCTTACGCACAAACACACTCATACAGGAGAGGTAGACTGCGAGCCGGATGGTCCATCTTCCTCCTCCGTCGAACAACTCAAGAAGCACATTGTAGTTCTCTTGGTTCATCAACCACTCCAGCAGGACTAGGGGTGTTACCTCCCATGGAGGGACCCAAACCTGGGTACATCGTGTGTCTTGCATCGGTAGTTACCAATCTCGTTCTCAGAGCCCGTTGGTGTCCCTTCGGCCCCAACCACTCTTGATAAGCCTACCCATGGCATGTGTCGTGAGAAAACACCGATAGTTGGCGCCCACCATGGGGCCGTCCGCGACACCTATTGGAATTATGCTCCCGGCGGGACCCTTCGCCAACCCCACCGGACGCCTTGCGTCCGGATTGATCAGCACGCTCGTGGAGCCTGCCCATGCGGAGGCTTCCACGGTGTTAATCATCGCCTCCGCCTGCCCCGCAGGCTCCATCATCGAACCCACCAGCAAGCCGCGTGGCCATGGCGTCACTCCTGACGTTGTTCACCTCTGCGCCCTCTTCGATAACCTGTGCATCAACGACGGGCTTCGCCACCTCATTGGGAACATCGACATCGATGCCCTCTGCATGCACTTTAGCGGACTCAGTCTTGAGGATGCGCCTGCACCCGACGAGCACCCCAGCGATGTATTCAACTGTAGCAATCCACGAGCGTTTACGGGGTCTCTCGCTCATGCGACGTCGCCATCTCCTCCGACCTCATGGAAGTTATGGTCGCAGGCTGCAACGCTAGCTCGGGTTATGCCTAGGCCGCGACAGACGCGGTCGCGCTCCATCTGGGTAGTTTCGACCCGCTTCATGCCACCCTCGCCGGGCTGACCACTCCCTTTGCAGTGACGACCAATTCGGCATCGGCTAGAGCCGAGCTGGAGGAGGTCCGCAAATAGCTGCTTGTGGAGGGCACCTCCCTTGCAACCGCCAAGTGCCGGATGGAGACTACGCAGCATGAATACAACTTCGCTTATGGCTTCACCCCGGCCGCCGACAGACCCAACCGACGTGGTGACGTTCACGGTCGCGGTCGGGTTGTTACCGAAATCCTAGGCGGCAAGTTGCCCATCTATGACACCCATGTGGCCATAATGCGGGCCGCCCAGGCGGCCCTTGGTCAGATGGACGTCCTCGAGGGGCGAGGAGAGTACGCGGCAAGAAAAACATGTCAAGGACCTTCTCATTGCTGCCAATGAGCAACAGGGTCGCCTTGACCCTAACCATGCTTTCTCCGTGTCCCGTGGTTTCTATTACGAGGGTTACCAGCTACCCAGCGGCCGTCAGGAGGCTCAGCATTCCTCCTCCCCTCGCGGCTCCGGCCGGAGGGCCGAGGGGAGTCGCGGTCGGCGTTCCCAACGCCGGAGCGAGCATGAGCCGGTATCCAGCCGTCTTCGTGAGAAGGCTGGAGATGAGGGCGGTTCAGTCCATGAAGTGCCCCCACCTGAGCGGTGGGAGAAGGCCCGCACGCCCGTGCCTCCTGTCCGACCAGAGCTCGCGGCTCGGCTTGGTCCCCATGGCCCTGCATCGAGAACGATGTCGGCACCCGCCTTGACCAGCTGGCGGAGTCGGCCCTCCTAGAAGAGGAGGGTCCCATCGGTCCGTCATGCTTCGCCCCCGGATCCACGGGGAGCCATTTCCTTTGGGCTTCACCCTTCCTTGCGATACTCCAAAGTACAATGGTCCGCCAAGCCAGAGGATTTCCTGATCGACTACACCACCACAGTCAGAATCGCTAGGGGCAACAAGCGTGTAGCCGTCCACTATGTGCCACTCATGTTGAACGGCTTGGCTCGGACGTGGCTTAATAGCGTGCCAGCCGGCAGCGTCAACACTTGGGTTTACTTCGAAGAGGCCTTCATCCGCAACTTCACCGGCACCTCCAAATGCCCCGGCCGCCCCCACGAGCTAGACATGTGCGTCCAGAAGCCCGACGAGCCCCTCTGTGACTATGTCACATGCTCGACGAAGTTGCACAACTCCTGCGAAGGAGTGCATGAGGTACAAGCCATTCGGTACTTCATAGAAGGCTGCCGATACGGCACCCTTCTCAAGCACAAACTCGTGTGCTCCGAGCCTACTTCTACCTCTTGAGCTTGCGTTGGTTTTTCCCTTGAAGAGGAAAGGGTGATGCAGCACAGTAGCAGTAAGTATTTCCCTCAGTTTTGAGAACCAAGGTATCAATCCAGTAGGAGTATCAAGCCAAGTTTCCAAAGTACGTGCGCAAAAAGAGCAAACTTGCACCCAACGCTACAAAGGGGTTGTCAATCCCTTCACGATTGATTGCAAGGTGAGATCTGAAGGCGGAAAGTGCAACGAAGTAAAAGTGTGGAGCTGAAAATATGATGTGAACTAGACTCGGGGGCCATAGTGTTCACTAGAGGCTTCTCTCAAAATAGCAAATATTACGGTGGGTGAACGAATTACTGTCAAGCAATTGATAGAACCGCGCAAAGTCATGACAATATCTAAGGCAATGATCATATATATAGGCATCATGTCCGAGACAAGTAGACCGATACTGTCTGCATCTACTACTATTACGCCACACATCGACCGCTATCCAGCATGCATCTAGTGTATTGAGTTCATGATGAACAGAGTAACGCCTTAAGCAAGATGACATGATGTAGAGGGATAAATTCATGCAATAAATATAAACACCATCTTTTTACCCTTGATGGCAACAACATGATGCGTGCCTCGCTACCCCTTCTGGCACTGGGTGAGGTCACCGCACGGTATGAACCCAAAACCAAGCACTTCTCCCATTGCAAGAATCATAGATCAAGTTGGCCAAACAAAACCCACAACTCGAAGAGAATTACAAGGATATGAAATCATGCATATAAGAGAGATTAGAAGAAACTCAAATAATATTCATAGATAATCTGATCATAAATCCACAATTCATCGGATCTCGACAAACACAACGCAAAAGAAGATTACATCGGATAGATCTCCATGAAGATCATGGAGAACTCTGCATTGAAAATCCAAGAGAGAGAAGAAGCCATCTTGCTACTAGCTATGGACCCAAAGGTCTATGGTGAACTACTCACGCATCGTTCGAGAGGCAATGGTGTTGATGAAGAAGGCCTCCGTATCCAAATCCCCCTCCGTCAGGGCACCAGAACGTGCCCTAGATGGGATCTTGCGGAGACAGAAGCTTGCGGCAGCGGAAAAGTATTTTCGTGGATCTCTCTCGTGGTTTCAGATTTTTCGGGGATTTATAGGCGGAAGAGGTAGGGCAGACGAGCCACAAGGGGGCCACAAGCCTGCTAGGCGCTGGCCCAGCCTGGCCGCACCTAGGGGGCTTGTGGCCTCCCCTGGTGGCCTCTGCCTTGGTTCTCACGCCCTCTGCGTATCTTCTGTTCCGGAAAAAATCTTTTTGGAGGTTTTGGTCCGTTTGGACTCCGTTTAATATTCTTCTCTGAAAAGGGTTAAAAACACGGAAAAGCAGGAACTGGCACTTGGCATTGAGTTAATAAGTTAGTCCCAAAAAAAGATATAAAATGCATACAAAACATCCAAAGTTTGACATGACGTATCAAGCATCCCCAAGCTTAACTCATGCTCGTCCTCGAGTAGGGAAGTGATAAAGACTGAATTTTTGATGTGGAATGCTACCTAGCATATTTGTCCTTTGTAACTTCTTTCACGTGACATGAATGTTCAGATCTGTATGATTCAAAACAATAGTTTGCTATTGACATGAAAACAATAATACTTCAAACAAACTAGCAAGGTAATCATGAACTTTCGAAATAACAAGGCCAAAGAAAATTATCCCTACAAAATCATATAGTTTGGCCATGCTCCATCATCCCCACACAACTAATTTAAGTCATGCACAAGCCTGGTATTGGCCAAGTAATTGTTTTCGCACTATTACTTTCTCAAACCTTTTTCAACTCTCACGCAATACGTGAGCGTGAGCCATGGATATAGCACTATAGGTGGAATAGAGTGTGGTCGAGGTTGTGAGACAAAAAGGAGGAGATGGTCACATCGACTCGGCATATCCAAGGGCTATGGAGATGCCCATTAATAGATATCAATGTGAAAGAGTAGGGATTACCATGCAATGGATGCACATAGAGCTATAAGTGTGTGAAAGCTCAAAAGGAGAACTACTTGGTGTGCATCCAACTTGCTTGCTCACGAAGACCTAGGGCAATTTTGAGGAAGCCCATCATTGGAATATACAAGCCAAGTTTTATAATGAAGATTCCCACTAGCATATGGTGGTGACAAAACAAGAGACTCTCAATCATGAAGAATATGGTGCTATTATGAAGCACAAGTGTGTAAAAGATAGTAGCATTTTCCCTTCTCTCTTTTTCTCTCTTTTTTTTGTTTGGGCTCTTTGGCCTCTTTCCATATCTCTCTTTTTTGTGGGCAAATTTGGCCTCTTTTTTTATTCCCTCACATGGGACAATGCTCTAATAATGATGATCATCACACTTTCATTTACTCAAAGCTCAATGTTTAGAACGATGATGACTCTATAGGAAATTCCTCCGGCACTGTACCAGGATGTGCAATGATCTAGCTTGGCGTATGACGTTGAAACACATCGCTAGCTATCTTACGATCATGCAAAGGCAATATGTAAGTGACGGCGCAAGTCATGATACGGAACGGTGGGAGTTGCATGGCAATATATCTCGGAATGGCTATGAAAATGCCATAGTAGGTAGGTATGGCGGCTGTTTTGAGGAAGGCATATGGTGGGTTTGTGCACCGGTGAAAGTTGCGCGGCACTAGAGAGGCCAGCAATGGTGGAAGGTGAAAGTGCATCTATACCATGGACTCACATTAGTCATGAAGAACTCACATACTTATTGCGGAAGTTTTTATTAGTAATCAAAACAAAGTGGTGAACGCATACTGATGTTTGCTGTGTATCCCTTGCAATGGCGCCAGAAATAGTTGTGTCGACGGCACTAGGAATCCTTCAGCTACGGCTACGCCTTAAGGGACTTCCTAGGCAAGTATGCAAAGGATTTCCCCCGTGGCCTTGGAGCCTTGTGTTGGTGTTCCCTCGAAGCGGAAAGGGTGATGTAGCACAACGACGGTAAGTATTTCCCTCAATTTGAGAACCAAGGTATCAATCCGGCAGAAGAGTATCTCAAGATCCTGCACAAACACAAAAGCTTGCACCCAATGCTATGAAGGGGTTGTCAATCCCTTATAGATTGTTTGCCAAGTGAGAATTGAAAGCAACAAAGTAACAAAGCAAAGTAAAAGCGGAGATGTAAACAATGGGTGTGAATAGACCCGGGGGCCGTAGTGTTTACTAGTGGCTTCTCTCATGAAAGCAAGTAGACGGTGGGTGAACAAATTACTGTCGAGCAATTGATAGAACTGTGCTGAGTCATGACGATATCTATGCAATGATTATTTCTATAGGCATCACGTCCGAAACAAGTACACCGATACTTTCTGCATCTACTACTATTACTCCACACGTCGAGCGCTATCCAACATGCATCTAGTGTATTAAGTCCATAAGAACAGAGTAAAGCCTTCAGCAAGATGACATGTTGTAGAGGGATAATCTCAAACCAATGATAAAAACCTCATCTTTTTACCCTTGATGGCAACTGCTTGATGTGTGCCTTTCTGCCCCTACTATCACTGGGAAAGGTCACCACATGGCAGAACCCAAAACCAAGCACTTCTCCCATTGCAAGAATCATAGATCTAGTTGGCCAAACAAAACCCAAGACTCAGAGAGATTTACAAGGATATCAAATCATGCATATAAGAAATCAACAAAGACTCAAATATATATCATAGATAATCTGATCACAAGTCCACAATTCATCGGATCTCGACAAACACACCGCCAAAGAAGATTACATCGGATAGATCTCCATGGAGATCATGGAGAACTTTGCATTGAAGATCCAAGAGAGAGAAGAAGCCATCTAGCTACTAACTACGGACCCCTAGGTCTGAAGTGAACTACTCACGAGTCATTGGAGGGGCGATGATGATGATGAAGAAGCCCTCCAACTCCAAAGTCCCCTCCGGCAGTGCGTCGGGAAGGGTCTCCAGATGAGATCTCGCGGAAACGGAAGCTTGCGGCGTTTGCGGAATATTTGGGAATTTATAGGCCAAAGACCTAGGTCAGGGGGCGGCCAGGGAGGCCACAAGCCTGCCCACCGCCGCCTCCCCCTGGTGGCGGAGTGGGGGCTTATGGGCTCCCTGGAGCCCACCTGGCTTGCCCCAAAAGCCCCGTGGACTTCTTCCATTCGGGAAAAAATCATTTCGGGGTTTTTCTTCCCTTTGGACTCCGTTCCAAAATCAGATCTGAAAAGAGTCAAAAACACGGAAAAAACAGGAACTGGCACTTGGCACTGAATTAATAAGTTAGTCCCAAAAAGATATAAAAATGTACATAAAACATACAAAGAAGACAAGATAACAGCGTGAAACCATCAAAATTATAGATACATTTGAGACGTATCAAGCATCCCCAAGCTTAACTCCTGCTCGTCCTCGAGTAGGGAAGTGATAAGAATGATTTTTTGATGCTTTCATGCTACCTAGCATAGGTGTCCTTTGTAATTCCTCTTATGTGACGTGAATGTTCAGATCCATTAGATTCAAAACAATAGTTTGCTATTGACGTGGAAACAATAATAATTCAAGCAAACTAGCAAAGTAATCATGAACTTTCAAAATAACAAGGCCAAAAGAAAGTTATCCCTACAAAGCATATAGTCTAGCTATGCTCTATCATCATTTCACAACGAATTTAAATCATGCACAACCCCGGTATTGGCCAAGTAATTGTTTCACACCTTTA
Organism: Hordeum vulgare subsp. vulgare; assembly: GCF_904849725.1. Classification (NCBI taxonomy): domain Eukaryota; kingdom Viridiplantae; phylum Streptophyta; class Magnoliopsida; order Poales; family Poaceae; genus Hordeum; species Hordeum vulgare. Next base: position 374,602,676 of record NC_058523.1, read on the forward strand.
CTTTCTCAAACATTTTCAACTCTCACGCAATACATGAGCGTGAGCCATGGTTATAGCACTATAGATGGTGTGGAATGTGGTGGGGGTTGCAAGACAAAAAGGAGAAGATAGTCACATTAACTAGGCATATCAATGATCTGTGGAGATGCTCATCAATAGATATCAATGTGAATGAGTAGGGTTTGCCATACAAATGATGCACTAGAGCTACAAGTATGTGAAAGCTCTTAAAGAAAACTAGTGGGTGTGCATCCAACTTGCTTGCTCACGAAGACCTAAGGCAATTTTGAGGAAGCCTATCATTGGAATATACAAGCCATGTTATATAATGACAATTTCCCACTAGCTATATGGTGGTGACAAAACGAGAGACTCTCAATCATGAAGATCATGGTGCTCAAAATGCACAAGTGTGGAAAAAGTGGTAGCATTGTCCCTTCTCTCTTTTTCTCTCATTTTTTTGGTGGGCTCTTTGGCCTCATTTTTTATGGGCTTCTTTGGCCTCTTTTATTTCCTCACATGGGACAATGCTCCAATAATGATTATCATCACACTTTCAACTCAAAACTTAGAGCAACTATGACTTTATATGGAATGCCTTCGGTAGTGTACCGTGGCAATGATCTAGCATGGCATAGACATCAATGGAAACATCATGCTAGCTATCTTTCGATCGTGCAAAGGCAATGTAGACGTGGTGGCACATATCATGGTAGTAGTTGCATGGCAATATATCTCGGAATGACTTTGAAAAAGCCATAGTAGGTAGGTATGGTGGCTGTTTTGAGGGAGGCTAATGGTGGGTTTTGTGCACCGGCGAGAGTTGCACGGCACTAAGAAGATAGTGATGGTGGAAGGTGAAAGTGCATCTAAACCATGGACTCAACATTAGTCATGAAGAACTCATATACTTGTTGCAAAAGATTTATTAGTAATCGAAGCAAAGCATTCAACGCATACTCCTAGGGGAATGGTTGGTAGGTATAAACCATCGCGCGATCCCGACCGCCACGGAAAGGATGACAATCAATATACAAATCATGCTCAGATTTCATCACATAGAGGTTCACCATACGTGCATGCTACGGGAATCACTAACTTCAACACAAGTATTTCTAGATCCACAACACCTTACTAGCATGACTTTCAATATTACCACAACCACAACTCAAAACTAATTGAGATGAATCAAACTTCTCTAACTATTCAATGCACATGAAGGTGGAAGTTTTCGTATCCCTTTGGATAACTACCCCTTTTGAGACAACTTTCAAAGCATAGATACACTACCAAGCCACGCACCGCCGTGCTCTAAAAGATATAACTGAAGCACATAGAGCAAAAGTATCTAGCTCAAAAGATATAAGTGAAGCACATGTGAGCTGAATTGTCTACCAAAAGATATAAGTGAAGCTCGACAAAATCACGGTGAGTGCATGTCTCCCTCTCTAGGTGTGCAGCAAAATTGATTGTGACACAACAAAAATAAAAGACTCCTACGATACAAGACGCTCCAAGCAAAAACACATAACATGTGGTGAATAAGAATATAGCCCCAAGTAACGTTACCGATGGATTGAAGACGAGAGAGGGGATGCCTTCCCGGGGCATCCCCAATCTTAGGCTTTTACGGCATCCTTGAATCTCTTGGGGGTGCCTTGGGCATCCCCAAGCTTGAGCTCTTGCCACTCTTTATCTTTTTGTCCATAAGAAATTCACCCAAAACTTGAAAACTTGACAACACGAAACTTAAACAGAAACTCGTGATAACATTAGTACAAGAAAGCAAACCACCACTTCCTTAGGTACTATAGAAAACTTAAATTCTACTTGTGCTGATGTTGGGTTACTGTAATTTCAATCTTCCATGGCTAATACCCCCCGATACTATCCATAGTTTCATCAAAATAAGCAACCAACACAACAAAAACAGAATCTGTTAACAGCAGACCAGTCTGTAGTAATCTGTATGTTTTGTATACCTCTAGTTCTTCAAAAATTCGGAAAAATTACGAAAGTCTGAAGAGTTTGCGTATAAATAAGAATAAAAAAGAATCAACTCAAAATCTCTTAGAGAAAAAAAATTAAAGTATTTTCGTGAGCAGGAAGTTTCTGTCTTTTCCAGCGTGACCAAACGATCCTCCCCAAGACAAATCATAACGGTTTTGCTTGGCACAAACTCAAAAAGAAACACAAAAAACACAATCATAACAGAACTATGAAAGTGTGAAAAACACAAAACAGAAAGAAAAATGATAGATTCGTTTGGTTGCCTCCCAACAAGCGCTTTTGTTTAACGCCCTTAGCTAGGCGAAAGTATGGAATCACGTATAGTCATCTTTGGTGCTCAAACCATAAGTAGCCCTCATCATAGATTCATAAGGCAATTTTATTTTCTTTCTAGGAAAGTTATCCATGCCCTTCTTTAAAGGAAATTGAAATCTAATATTCCCTTCCTTCATATCGATGATAACACCAATAGTCCTTAGGAAAGGTCTACCAAGAATCATGGGACATGAAGGATTGCAATCTATGTCAAGTACAATGAAATCCACGGGTACATAGTTCTTATTTTCAACAATAAGAACATCATCGATCCTCCCCATGGACTTCTTGACAGTAGAATCCGCAAGATGCAAATTAAGAGAACACTGTTCAATCTCATGAACACCAAGAATATCACATAAAGACTTTGGAATCGCGGAAACACTAGCACCAAAATCACACAAAGCATTGCACTCATAGTTTTTGATCTAGATTTTGATAGTAGGTTCCCAGTCATCATGAAGTTTGCTAGGTATCGAGACTTCTAGTTCGAGCTTCTCCTCAAGAGATTTCATCATAGCATCTACGATATGCGCGGTAAAGGCTTTGCTCTGGCTATAAGCATGTGGAGAGTTTGCAATGGATTGCATCAAAGAAATGCATTCAAACAAGGAGCAATTAGCATAATTGAATTCCTTGAAATCCAAAGTGGGAGTTTCATTACTACCCAAAATTTTGACTTCTTCTACTCCACTCTCCACACCTTTATCATCAAGATAGGTGGACTCCGAATCATTGGGGCATTTTTCAACCAAAGTGGATTCATATCCAGCCCCTCCATAAGTAGGGTTGACACGCGAAAACAAAGATTCAAGAGGAGACACACCAAGCACTTTAAAATCTTCGTGATTTGCATCACTAGAACGCACCCTTTTAAACCGTTCATGTCTAGCGCGAATTTGGGCGGTTCTTTCTTTGCTCTCATTCATGGAGATACGCAGAGCTTTCAAAGTTTCATCCAAGTTGATCTTGGGAGGAGTGCATCTAACTTTCAAAGCATCAATATCACAAGACATCCACTCAATGCTCCAAATCGTCTATTTTGAGTAGTTTTTCCTCTATGGACGCATTGAAAATCTTTTGAGAGTTGATGAACTCTGTGATATTACTCTCTAGATCAGAGTGTAATTTGTTATGATTTCCATAGGTGTTGCCATAGGAATTGCCATAATTGTTAGAGGAGTTACTAGGAAAAGGCCTAGGAACATAGTTTCCTCTAAAAGCATTGTTGTTGCCAAAATTGTTCCTACCAACAAAATTCACGTCCAAACTAGCATTGCTACTCTCAATCAAAGAAGATAGTGGCATGTCATGAGGATGTACGGTAGCGTTTCTACTAGCAACCAAAATCATCAACTCGTCCATCTTAGCACTAAGCGAGTTAATCTCTTCTATAGCGTGCACCTTTTTGCTAGGAGGCGACCTTTCGGTGTGCCACTGAGAGTAGTTGGTCATGATATTGTCTAGGAGTTTTGTAGCGCCTCCTATCATGATTTCGATGAACGTTCCACCTGAGGCGGAGTCCAAGATATTGCGAGAAGCGAAATTCAAGCCAGCGTAAAAGATTTGTATAATCATCCACAAACTCAAGCCATGAGCAGGAAAATTTCTAATCATAAGCTTCATCCTCTCCCAAGATTGTGCAACGTGTTCATGATCAAGTTGCTTGAAATTCATGATATCGTTACGTAAGGAGATGGTCTTAGCCGATGGAAAATACTTGGATATGTAAGCATCTTTGCACCTATCCCAAGAATCGATACTATTTTTATGCAAAGAAGAAAACCAAGTTTTTGCGCGATCTCGCAACGAGAAAGGAAATTTTTTCAACTTAATCACGTCATTATCCCCACCTCTTTTGTTTTGCATATCACAAAGCTCAATGAAGTTATTGAGATGGGGGCATCTTCACTAGGAAGGCCAGAGAATTGCTCTTTCATAACAAAATTCAGCAAAGCAACATTGATTTCATACGATTCCGCACTAGTGGCGGGAGCAATCGGAGTACTAATAAAATCATTATTATTAGTGCTCGAGAACTCGCAAAGTTTGTTGTTTTCAGACATGATGGCTTCAACAAACAAACAAGAACCCAAGCAAGAAAGAAACCGGCAAAGGAAAACATCAAGGGCAAAAGAAAACGGCGAAGGGGAAAGGAGAATGAAAACTGCAAATGTGAAGTGGGGGAGAGGAAAACGAGAGGCAACTGGCAAAAAAAGTAAATGCAAGACAAGAGTTTGTGAGACCTACTTGGATAGATCTTGATTTCTCCTCCCCGGCAACGGCGCCAGAAATACTTCTGATGTTTGCTGTGTATCCCTTGCAATGGCGCCAGAAATAGTTGTGTCGACGGCACGAGGAATCCTTCAGCTACGGCTACGCCTTAAGGGACTTCCTAGGCAAGTATGCAAAGGATTTCCTGTCACATCCCTGACCCCTTAAGCAAGTTAGTCTTGTGCTCATGTCTTCTTTGCATTTGCATCTAAGAAGTTTCAACAAAAACAAGAAAGTGGCAAAGGAAAAACTCAAAACCCTAGCCACTACTTTAAATAAAGAAAATCTCAAACTAGTTCAAATCAATGAACCCAAAATGGCCTCAAGAAATGTTCAAACTTTCTGATAAATCATGAAAGTAAATGGGCATTGGAGAAAACTATTTTCTTGACACTTTAAGCATTTTAAATTAATGCAAAAAGCCAGTGGTTTCAAATTTTAAAATTGAAATCAGAAACTATAAATTTTCAAAAATGTTGAAAACTTTGGAAATGGTTGGGAATATTATAACTATATTTCAGGAGGTCTAAAATAGTTTTTACTTTTTGTTTTGGAGCTGAAATAAATAGCAAAACAATAGTTAGAAAAATAGAAAAACAAAAACAGAAAAAATGGGAAACTCTTACCTGTCGCCTAGCCTGGCCCGGCCCATCTCCCTGGCTCGTCCCCTCCCTCGCGCCAGTAGGAGCAGGAGGTGGCCGCCGCCTCCTCCGGCGCGGCCACGCACCTGTGCGCCTGCCTAGCCGCCGCCTCGCGCTGGCAAGGCCGGGGATAAGCTCCCCGAGGCCTCCTCTATCCATTCCCAGCGCTAACTCTCTCCCTCTTCCCGGATCTCTTCCTCCTTCCTGCTGCCGCCATTGGAGCCGAGCTCGAGCTCGAGCCGCAGCACCTCTAGCCATGGGAACCCTCCTCCGAGTAGTCCGTTAGCTCCGCCTCGTCGCCCTAGTCATCTCTGCAGAAGCCGAAGCTTCCCCGAGCTCTGCATCACCCCCAACGCCATCGTCTTCCACCTCCGGCCGCCGGACCTCTTCCGTCGATTCGCTCCCTCCGGCGCATCCCCGAGCCCCTCAAGAGCACCATCGGAACCGCCGTGAGCTCGTCGTCGTTTCCCCTCTCGCCCAACGCTCTCCCGTGCATCGTAGCCTCGTTCCCCACCAAGGCCGAGAGCTCCTCGCCGCCGGCCATGTCGTCGCCGTCTCTTGTGGTGTCTGATCCATGCGCTCGAGCTAGGGTTCGAGCTCCTGGAGCCTCCAGGAGTGCGATGGGCCCTCCAGCTGCCCTCCCCGTGCCCTAGAGCCATCGCTCGTAGAAGGCCGAGCTTCGGCCGCCGCTCCGGCTCGTCGTCGGCGCCTCTCCCGGCGACCCTAGCCTCCCCTGATGCCCCTGCCAGATCGGCTACTTTACCAGCGTTCTGTAGCTGCAAACCGCGTTCAAATTGGTGCTGTGCAGCGCCGATTAGGTCGTCTCCGGCGAGCCCTCCGCCACGGGCTTGGTCGCCAGCGACCACCCTCCGGTGGGCGTCGACGTGGCCGACCATTAGGGCGTAATTGCCGTCCCCTCAGTCGTTGCCAGAGGGCCCCACGCCTGGTCAAACCCCAATTAGGGGCTGGTCAGCGCGGGATTAGTCCCAGAGAGGCTGACCAGTGGGGCTCCCCTGTCAGGTTTGACCTGAACAGGTCGGCTGACCTGCTGACGTCAGCCTGATGCAATAAATAGAATTTCCAGTATAGAAATAATTGCAGTAAATTGCTAAAACTTGTAAAAATCATAGAAATTAATCTATAACTCCAATGAAAATAATTTATATATGAAAAAGTATCAGAAAAATTCAAGGATTCTGATTATGCTATTTTTCAACCATGTTTGAAAAAGTTACAGAACCCTAAAATGTGGAATAAGGAATAATTCAATTCTTATAATTACTTTTAAATGGAATTTGGAAAAATATTCAAATTTCATTATGAATGCAATGATCACACACTGTCCTAGTTACAAATCAGTACCATAACATGACATCTCATGAAAGCTAACATCATGTTGATCTGAGCATCAGGTCGAATCAATTAAATCGGTAACCGTGAATACCCCGTTTGAAGTGATACCGAATATGATTCAAATCAACTCTAAACCTAATACATGTTGATTATAATAACTTATCACCTTGCATTCTCATGCCATGCTCATGCATCATTTTGATTGCATATGATTGTTATTGAATGTTGCCATTTATTTCGGTAGGCTCCGCAACCCCGGATTCCACCGAATATCCATCTGACGGATATCGTTCCTCCTTTGAGCAACAAGGCAAGCAACCCTTTTGATCATCCCGAGAATTCCCATGTTCTTGCTCCTCCACTTAGTTATTGCATTAGGATCAAATGCTTCAACTGCTTTTGCCACGATAGTTGAACCCACTTCCTTTGCATGACCTAACCTTGTCACAGTAAATAGCCGAACCTTGCAACCTAGCATACCTGGTAGTTGCTTGAGCTATGATGTGCCTTATCCTGCTATGCATGCTATGCTTAGAGTTGTGTATGGTCTGTCAGCTGGGAGATGAACAGAATTGTGGAATGTGTTTGGTGAGCAAAGGTTGTGTGTTGAACTTGATTTGGTAAAGGTACCGGTGAAAGGCTGTGTAGGAGTACATGGCGGGTTGTTTCATTGGAACCGTCCTTAGGAACTGAGTTCCGTGTATGTAATCCAAGACTAGATACTACCACATGCTGGGCCCTGAAATATGACCCCGCTCGGCCTATTAATCGCGTAGTACTCGGTCCAGGAGTTGCAAGTAGTTTCTGGTGTTTATAGTAATGCTGGAGGCCGTGCATGGTGCTGACCTGAGAGGTGGGCCGTGATGCGGTAGGCAGTGGCACGGTGTACCAAGTGGCACCCGGATGGTGGGCTTGGGAACCCTGCGCACATCGTTTGAGGCCGTGGCGGAAACCTCGGCCGGACTTCCATACGGGTTACTCTCAGATAGGCGATAAACCTGGACTAGGTACTAGTGTGGTTAACGGACGTGGCCGACTCCCTCGCTGGGCTTCCGCTTGAAGGTTGCCGAGGTACCTGACGTGCACATGGCGATAAGTGGCGAGAGCGTGTGTGACGAAGTACACCCCTGCAGGGTTATGATCTATTCGAATAGCTGCGTCCACGGATATGGACTACTTGGAGACATATGTTGTTCATAGATAACTTCAATGGCTACTCATAAAATTGTCAAGATAAGCGTGAGTGTCGTGGACGGCATTTCCATACGGAGACGGAATGATTCCACGATAGTGTATTGTTGTGGTGTTAGTGGACTCGTGTGCGAGAAATCAAGTTGTCAAAATTATTTAAAAATGCAAGTTGTCTAGCCACGAGTCAAATGCTGGCTTTCCGCATGAAACAGCACAATACCTTTTAATACCTTGCATGAGTAGTTAGTTCTCCTAAAGTCTTGCTGAGTACCTTCGTACTCATGTTTGCTTAATACATGTTGCAGAGGTTGCTAATGACCCTAATGGAGGGTTCTTCGTAGACATCGACGACGACGAGTAGCTGGTGTCCCAGCTACGATCTGGCCCTACGTCGGCTCTGTAGTATAGTCAGGCCATGTGCCTTCTAGTTGCCCTGTCTGTACCCAGACAGTTTATAACTCTTCCGCTGGCTTGTAATTGTATGACTGCTATTATGGGTCGTGAGACCCTTAATGTGTAATATTATGTGTGTGGCTCTTCCGAGCCTCTTAAATAAAGGTTGTATGTTTATGGTTATGTTGTGATGCCATCGATGTATCTATACATATCGATATGCCATGCGTACGTGTGTCGTACTTGATATGTATGGGGTTCGATTACTTAGTCGTGAACTTTAGTAGCACTCCTTACAAGGAAATGCCCCTTTGTGATCCAACGAGCCTTGGTAGTTCGCTACTGCTCCGGACACAATGGTTGACCGGCATGTGTCCTTCTTAGCTGCTGTGTCTGTCCCCTTTGGGGAAATGTCACGCGATGTAATGGAGTCCTTGTAGCTTGCTACGACTCGTCTACATTCGCTGATGACCGACACCTGCTTTGTTGGGTCATGTATGCCTGTCCTTGTGCGGTACTGCCACTTTGGTTTATGACTAGACATGTCGATCCGGGTTCTTTGACATTGGATTGCTAGCGACACCTTCGCATACGTGAGTCAAAAGATGCAAACGGTCCCGGCTAAGGTAAGGCTGCAGCCGTGGAGTTAACCGTGCGTGAGACCACAAAGGGATGCGATGTGTTACAGGCTGGATTCCTATGGCTTAGGGTCGGGGTCCCGACATTTCCCCCGTGGCCTTGGAGCCTTGCGTTGGTGTTCCCTCGAAGCGGAAAGGATGATGTAGCACAACGACGGTAAGTATTTCCCTCAGTTTGAGAACCAAGGTATCAATCCGGCGGAAGAGTATCTCAAGATCCTGCACAAACACAAAAGCTTGCACCCAAAGCTATGAAGGGGTTGTCAATCCCTTATAGATTGTTTGCCAAGTGAGAACTGAAAGCAACAAAGTAACAAAGCAAAGTAAAAGCGGAGATGTAAACGATGGATGTGAATAGACCCGGGGGCCGTAGTGTTTACTAGTGGCTTCTCTCATGAAAGCAAGTAGATGGTGGGTGAACAAATTACTGTCGAGCAATTGATAGAACTGTGCAGAGTCGTGACGATATCTATGCAATGATTATTTCTATAGGCACGAAACAAGTAGACCGATACTTTCTGCATCTACTACTATTACTCCACACGTCGACCGCTATCCAGCATGCATCTAGTGTATTAAGTCCATAAGAACAGAGTAACGCCTTAAGCAAGATGACATGATGTAGAGGGATAATCTCAAACCAATGATAAAAACCCCATCTTTTTACCCTTGATGCCAACTGCTTGATGTGTGCCTTGCTGCCCCTACTGTCACTGGGAAAGGTCACCACATGGCAGAACCCAAAACCAAGCACTTCTCCCATTGCAAGAATCATAGATCTAGTTGGCCAAATAAAACCCAAGACTCGGAGAGACTTACAAGGATATCAAATCATGCATATAAGAAATCAGCCAAGACTCAAATATATATCATAGAAAATCTGATCACAAGTCCAAAATTCATCGGATCTCGACAAACACACCGCCAAAGAAGATTACATCGGAGAATTCTGAAAAATTACGACGGTTTGGGCAATTGGCATATCAACCAGCATCAAGAAGAATCGTCTCAAAAGCTCTTTTTGGTTAAAAATGAAACATAACTTCGTCAGCGAAAAGTTTCTGTCTTTTTCCAGCAGGATCAAACAACCATCACCAAACTAGTCATAAAGGTTTTACTTGGCTCAAACACAAAAAGAAACACAAGATACACAATCATAACAGAATTATGATGGTGTGGACGCAACAAAACATAAAGCAAAAAGAAAATATAAATTCATTGGGTTGCCTCCCAACAAGCGATGTTGTTTAACGCCCTTAGCTAGGCATAAAGTGATAGAATCACGTATCGTCGTCTTTGGTGCTCAAACCATAAGTAGCCCTCATCATGGATTTATAAGGCAATCTTATTTTCTTTCTAGGAAAATGTTCCGTGCCCTTCTTTTAAGGAAATTGAAATCTAATATTCCCTTCCTTCATATCGATGACAGCATCAATAGCCCTTAGGAAATGTCTACCAAGAATGATAGCATATGTAGGATTGCAATCAATATCAAGCTCAATGAAATCCACGGGTACATAGTTCCTATTTGCAATAATAAGAACATCATTGATCCTTCCCATGGGTTTCTTAACAGTAGAATCCACAAGATGCAAATTGAGAGAGCACTCATCAATCTCATTAAAGCCTACAACATCACATACATACTTTGGAATCGCGGAAACACTAGCACCCAGATCACACAAAGCATTGCATTCATTGTTTTTTATCTTCATTTTTATAGTAGGTTCCCACTCATCATGAAGTTTTCTAGGAATAGAAACTTCCAATTCAAGTATCTCTTCAAGAGATTTTAACATAGCATCGACGATATGATCGTAAAGGCTTTGTTTTGGCTATAAGAGTGTGGAGAGTTTAGCATGGATTGCATCAAGGAAATACATTCAATCAAAGAGCAGCTATCATAATTTAATTCCTTAAAATCCAAAGTAGTAGTTTCATTACTACTCAAGGTTTTTATATCCTCTACTCCACTTTCAATGCTTTTAGCATCAACATAGATAGACTCCGAATCATTGCGGCGTTTTTCAACCAAGGCAGATTCATATCCAGCCCCATCATCATTAGGTTTGACACAAGAAAATAAGGATTAAATGGGAGTCACACCAAGCACTTTAAGATATCTGTGATTCTCATCACGAGAACACGCCTTTTTAAGCCATTCATGTCTAGCACGAATTTGGGCGGTTCTTTCTTTACTCTCATTCATGGAAACACGCATAGCTTTCAAAGTTTCATCCATATTGATCTTGGGAGGAGCACATCTAACTTTCAAAGCATCAATATCAATATACATTATATCAACGCTCCTAGCCAAATCATCAATTTTGAGTAGTTTTTCTTCTATGGACGCATTGAAAATCTTTTGCGAGTTGATAAACTCTTTAATATTACTCTCTAGACCGGAGGGTAATTTGTTGTAATTTCCATGAGCATTGTTGTAGGAGTTGCCAAAGTTATTAGAGGGATTAGAAGGAAAAGGCCTAGGATTATAGTATCCTCTAAAAGCTTTGTTGTTGCCAAAATTATTCCTACCAACAAAATTAACGTCCAAGCTCTCATTGCTACTCTCAATCAAGGAAGACAAGGGCGTATCATTTGGATCTAAAGGAGCACCTTTACTAGCAAACAATTTCATTAACTAATCCATCTTAGCACTCAACGAGTTAATTTCTTCTATAGAGTGTACCTTTTTACTAGTAGGTGAACTTTCAGTGTGCCACTGAGAATAGTTTGTCATGATATTGTCTAGGAGTTTTGTGGCTTCTCCTAATGTGATTTCCATGAAGGTTCCACCGGAGGCGGAGTCCAAGATATTTCTAGAAGCAAAATTCAAACCAGCGTAGAAGATTTGTATAATCATCCAAAGACTCAAGCCATGGGCCGGACAATTTGTAATCATCAATTTCATTCTCTCCCAAGATTGTGCAACATGTTCATGATCAAGTTGCTTAAAATTCAGCATATCATTACAGCGAGAGATAATATTAGCCGGCGGAAAATACTTGGATATATAAGCATCTTTGCACTTGTTCCAAGAATTATTTAATCACATCATTGTCCACATCTTTCTTCTTTTCCATATCGCAAAGCTCAATGAAGGTATTAATATGGGATGCGACATTTTCACTAGGAAGCCGGAGAATTGCTCTTTCATAACAAGATTCAGCAAAGCAACATTGAGTTCATATGATTCGGCACTAGTGGCGGGAGCAATCGGAGTACTAATAAAATAATTATTATTAGTATTCGAGAAGTCACAAAGTTTGGTGTTTTCAGTCATGGCGACTTTAGCAAGCAGACAAACACACAAGCAAACAGAAAGCAAGCGAAAGAAAAGGGCGAATGAAAAAGGCAAATATTTTTGTAAAATTTTGTTGTTCAGAAGTGGGCGAGAGGAAAACGAGAGACAAAAAGTAAATGCAAGAGATGAGTTTCCGACACTTACTTGGATAAGCTTCACTTAGAATAATCCCCAGTGCCAGAAATTGACACGTTGACGGGAGACTATTCTTGACTTGATCCTCCCCGACAACGGCGCCAGAAATTATTCTTGCTATCTCTTGAGCTTGCGTTGGTTTTTCCCTTGAAGAGGAAAGGGTGATGCAGCACTGTAGCAGTAAGTATTTCCCTCAGTTTTGAGAACCAAGGTATCAAGCCAGTAGGAGAATCGCGTAAAAACAGCAAACTTGCACCCAACACTACAAATGGGTTGTCAATCCCTTCACGATTGATTGCAAGATGAGATCTGAAGGCGGAAAGTGCAACAAAGTAAAAGTGTGGAGCTGAAAATATGATGTGAAGTAAACCCGGGGGCCATAGTGTTCACTAGAGGCTTCTCTCAAAATAGCAAATATTACGGTGGGTGAACGAATTACTGTCAAGCAATTGATAGAACCACGCAAAGTCATGACAATATCTAAGGCAATGATCATACATATAGGCGTCACGTCCGAGACAAGTAGACCGATACTGTCTGCATCTACTACTGTTACTCCAGACATCGACAGCTATCCAGCATGCATCTAGTGTATTGAGTTCATGACGAACAGAGTAACGCTTTAAGCAAGATGACAGGATGTAGAGGGATAATCTCAAACCAATGATGAAAACCCCATCTTTTTACCTGTCGGTGAATACTCACAACATATGCCATGGGTAGGCTAAAGTCGGTGAGAACCGAAGGGACAAAGGTGGGCGCTGGGAACGAGGTTGGTACACGCATGGGACGCACGATGTACCCAGGTTGAGGGCTCTCCGTAGAGATAATACCCCTAATCCTGTCGGAGTGTTTGATGTATAGGAACAGAATATAATGTCTCTCCTGAAGCTGTGTTGGGAGGAGGAAGAGGGGAGCAGCCGGCTCGTCTCTACCTCTCTCTCTGTGGTTGGTGAATGTGTTGTGTTGAATGACTGATGAAGGATCGGTCCCCTTGCATGGAGGGCGACCGGGGGTTTTTATAGACGAAAACACCGGCCTACAATATGGATAAAGGGTTCAAGTGTAGAACCCGGCTAGCAGCTTCGCCGTCTGGCGAGGGGCCCACAAGGGTCTTGTCTTGTCAATGGGGGGCCCGCCGGCTGCATGGTCTCGATTGCCTGTGGGACCTGCCGGCTAGCCAATGAGGCTCTCGCGTAAGGTTGACGCTGATCACACGCTGTACGTCAAGCGTTGCCCCGCGAGATTCTTCATGGGCAGGTAGTACGACTGCCTCCACTGTTCCCCACGCCGAGTGCAGTAATGGAGTGGGAGTGTGACGGTCCGATACTATGCTAGATGATGGATCAGAGCCGGGGTAGGTCAGCGGCGTGTCCGCAGACGCTCGTACCTGCCGGGCGCCCTGACCGAGTACCCTTTGCTGATGTGTAGCTACCTTTAATCGTGAGGTCTCTTCCTGACCTACGATCTGATGTGATTTGTGATCCTCGGCCGGCTAGCCTGCTTGGTCAGCCGGCTTAAGTGTGGCCGCCTCCTCCCCAGTCCGGCTGGCGGGGCCAGGCTGGGACCGAAGAGGAGGCCGCCAAGATTCTAGCCGGTAGGGGTTGCCTGGCCGGCCAGAAAGGTGTTCGCCTTGTCCTCTAGCCGGCAGGTGATGCCTAGCCGGCCAGAAGACTTGGGCCTTGGGAATCTTCATACGTCCATGTCTGTTGGGCCGAAAATGAAGGACTAGGCTTGATGAGCCTACCCCGACGTTATCCCCTCGACAGTAGGCCCCAAAGCTGGCGAGGTCTGCAGCCTTTGGGCGGGCGGCCTCACCGGCTTGTTTATTTGTCTTGACATTTTGAGTGCTATTCGCGGCAAAGGACGCCGGCTTCGAAACCGGGTGGCTTCGAAGCGACGCCTCGGTCTAGTCGCAACTTGTTCAGAGAACGCCACGTGCGAGGCCCCGCCTGGCGTAATGATGGCGATTACTGCTGACGGGACCGGGCCTGGGACCTGGGTCCCGCCACGACGCCTCCTCGGCCTCCGCGCGGGAGATCCTCTGCGGATTTACTTCGCGGCGTTTGGGCTTAGGGGAGCGTTACCGCCCTTAATACACGGGATTAATGGGGCCCGATGCGCACTGGATCCCCTCCCCACGACGCTTCGTGGGGGTTTAAATGGGACGCGAGGCTTTCGAGGAAGCCATTCCCCCCTCTTCTCGCCTTGCATCTGCGCTCTCTTCCTCCCTGCGTCCTAAGAAAAAGAGCTTGCGACCTTCGTCTTCTTCATCCTCGCCGTCGCGACATCACCAACCACTCCGAGCTCTCGCCATCCACAGCCATGGATGGCGGTTCTTCCTCGAAGAAGTCGTCGGCGCAGAAGGCGTCCTTGCAGGGGGCCTGGTTGGGCAGCGACGTCGACGAGGGGCACATCGAGGCGCTTCGTCACCATCGACTGCTGCCCCCGGCCTCCCAAGGGTTGGTGCGCCTCCCCAGCTCCAAGACCGCTCCCGCACCCGCCGCGGGAGTGGTTGTGGTCTTTGTCGAGCACTTCTACCAGGGCTTCGGGCTCCCGACTAGCTCCTTCTTCGCCGAATGGCTCCAATTCTTCGGCCTGCAGCCGCATCATCTAGCGCCGAACGCCATACTGCAGCTGGCCACCTTCGTGGTTCTATGCGAGGGCTTCGTCAATCTGTGGCGCAGTCTATTCTTCTTCAAGCAGCAATCCATCGCCATGGAGAATCCGAGGTGGAGAGGCTAAAGGGGACCCGCCCCATGACGCCGTGCGGGGCTGCGTTGGTGCATCATCGCCTGAAGTCTGGCTTCCCCCAGATGCCTCTGCAAGAATCCATCAAGCATTGGCAGAAGGGTTTCTTCTACGTGAAGAGCGCCGACCCAGCCCAGGATGCCCTCAACATGCCCCCGTTCGCCATCGCTCCCCCGACGTGACAAAACTGGGATGCGAAGACTCCCAGGCCGCATCCTGAGGTGGCGCTTATCTGCGCCCACCTCGATATTTTGGAGAAGAGTGGCCTCCTCGGCCGTGACCTTCCCGCCAGCATGGTGGTCCACCGGATTCTGCCTCTGCAGAGGCGGCCGCATCTGGTGTGCCAGATGAGCAGCCAGCTTGATCCATGCCGGCTATCCACCAAGAGGTTTACCCCGGGCGCTGTAGCACGAAGGGTGAACCTGATCTCCACCACCCGCATGGATGAGGGCGGGGAATGGACATGGGGGATGTCCCCGTTCAACAGGGCTCACCCGCCTCCGATGGTAGCTTTACTCTATTTTTTCTGTTGTTTTTGTCTTGAAGCCGGTGGCGTTGCTGATCCTTTGGTCAAATTCTTTCTCGTAGTTGTTCGAGACCCTGCAGGGGTCCCTCCGTCAGCCTGCTCCCGATGTGGACGTGTCCGACGCCTCCGAGATTGAAGACGAGGGTGCGGTGGAACCCCGCTCAGGCTCCTTCGCCGGCTCGGAGGATCGCCTGGAGTCGGAAGGGACCGAGCCGTTTGGTTAGTATACGCGGCCTGCCGTAGCAGACTGGGAGGACGACGACGAGGTAGCCTCATTTTGTTCTGGTGCAGCCTTCGAGGAAGACTCTAATGAGGTGGAGGAGGTCACCAGCCCACCACTGATGTGTGGCCAGCGTCAAGGTGGCGGGGTGACCACTGCTGACGAGGCAGCCATGAAGAAGGGCAAGGGTGCCACAGCTTCCCGGCCAGCCTCTAAGCGGCCGGCGCCGGGTCCTCCATCCGGGCAGCGAGCAGGCGGCGCCAAGAGGCGCCGTGATGGTGGCCGGAGGCACGTCCCTGTAGTAGTGGGGTATGGCTTCCTCCTCGTTTCCTTTGTCCATCTTGGGATGAGCTTTGTTTGTTAGGAGCTTTGCTTGACAAGGAGGCGGAGGACGCAGATGAAGACACCGCCTCCGCAGGTGAGCAGGCCGGCTGGGTAGCAGCTGATGCTGCCCAGAGGGAGCTTGAGATAGAGTCCAAACGCCGGTGGGACACGGCAGCGGGGAAGACCGCCGTGGGTCAGCCTCGCCCCAGCCGGGTCGAGAGGCCGGTGGAGAAGCGTGCGAAGGCTAGACATGACCCCTCCGCACATGCCCGTGCGGAGGAGCCAGCTAGCGAGGCCACCTCCAGGCCGGCCCCAAGGACCGAGGGGGCCCAGCCATCTGAACCGGCAGCCTCGGCACAGGTCGACCTGGAGACGATCCCTTACTTTCCCAGGGCCGAGGCGGCCCCCGACTCACCGGAGCTAGACTTGGCAGCGCCAGACGCGGCCCCTGACGCCCCAGGGGAGACCATGGATGCGCCGGATGCAGCACATCCGCCTCCTGCGGGGGAGGTAGCGCCGGTCAGGACGGTGCCCGAGCCGGTTGTCGAGCCGGCACCAGGAGCCAGCGCCATCGTCGTTCCTCAGCCCGGCCCTGTTGCACCAGGAGCTGGGGGCCGGGCTGGGTGCCGGCCTATGAAGACATGGCGGGCGGTGAACTTGGCCTGCCTGCGACTGCCCGCTGGCACCATTCTTTCCGGCGTACGGGAGCTGGTGACGATGTTTTCCAGCAGCCGGTTGAAGGTGGAGCAGTCGGCCCGCGTGGTATGCGGCGACATGGAGCTTCTGGAAGCCCGCACCCAGGTAGGCATTGCCTTCTTTGGTTTTTTGTACTTTTTTCTCTCCTCTTGGCGTTAGTGGGGGCGCGAGAGCGCACCCACTGGGTGTAGCCCCCAAGAATCGGGCGGGTCGTTTGCCGACCGGTCCGAATCTCTTGGAGGCCCTTTTCCCTGCATAGTTTTCTTAAATGGGGCCGCGCTAGCGCACCCACTGGGTGTAGCCCCCGAGAATCGGGCTGGTTAGGTTTTTAACCAGGTCGAGTCTTAATCCTGTTCCCATTTTCTCTCTTTCAGCACGCGCTTTATGATGCTCAGGCACAGACATACAACGATCTACGGACCCAGCACCTAGGGGCCGATAGCCGGATTGCCGAGCTTGAAGCCCGGCTGGGCGAGGTCGCCGCAGAGCGTGACGCCCTGCGCAACGCCGGCGGCCGGCTCCAAGAGCAGCTGGACCTTCTTCAGGCGGAGAAGAAGGAGCTCGAGACGGCCGGCCTGGTCGAGTTGGAGCGGCTGCGGGCCACGCTACAGGAGAAGGAGACCTCCTACTCTGCCGATGTAGACCACCTCGCATCGCTTCACCTCAAGGAGGTGGACCTCAAGGACGCCGCCTTGAGGGAGAAGGAAGAGGCCCTTGTGTAGAAGCAGACGTAGCTGGCCAAGGCTCTGGAGTCTGCGGCGACCCTCCAGGAGGAAGTTGCCCGCCTTACTCATGCGAGTAAGGTGCGGGAGCACGAGGTCCTCGAGGTCTCTCATGAGACCGACGGCGCCTTCCATCGTGGGTCTCTCTTCTTTGTCTCATGTTTGGTCTTTTTCCCGTCTCCTCGTTTTGTTGTGCTCTTACGTCCTGGTTGCCGTCATTCCAGGTGTCTTCCCCAAGACCTAGATCACAGTCGACACCGCCGTCGAGGTGTGCCGTGAGGAGCGCCGCGTGGCCAGGCAGGAGGTAGACACTACCTCCGGCTGGAGTGTGGAGGAGATCGGGGTGGGCCTTCTGGACCGCCTACACGCCCTGGGCGAGTCTGTGTCTCAACTCCAGGTTGCAGGTTCGTCGATGGTGGCGGCCTTATGGCCGGAAGGCGTGGAGCCCGCGTCCATGAGCCGGCTCGCCCGCTGGCTTGCAGTGGGTGGAGAGCGCCTGGATGCCTGGCGTGCCTCCGCCGCGCGGTCTGGGGCTTATATGGCCCTACGCTTGGCCAAGTCATGGTATCGGAACCTAAACTTGGGCAAGCTGGCTGCCCAACGCGACGACTTGGAGGCGGAGCTGCAAGGCATGGAGGAGGAGCTTCGCGTGAGAGCCAGCGCCATCGTCGAGTACGCAGCCTGGGACGACTTTGTTTTGGAGCGGGGTGAAGATTTGCACGGCCTTCAGCCCTATGATGCCGACGGGAGCTCCGACGAAGCGGTCCGGGCTGCGGAATCTGCTGCCGCCTCCGGTGGTGCGGCGTATGCCGACTCCAGTGTTGACGGAGCCGGGGGCCTCAGCGAGGGAGACGGCGCAACCACCTCGGGAGGAGCCGGAGGCGGTGATGCTACCACATCAGGAGCAGCGGCCGAGACAACCAATGAGGCTGTTGTCCCGTAACCGGTGTCCTTTTGTGTTTTGTTCTACCCCCGGAGGGATGTAATGAACGTGGGCCGTGGGCCAATGCTTTTGTGAACGTATATATTCAACATTTTATTCGTCACCAAGCATGTTGTCTTATGATCCTGTCTTTTGATTCCTGGTTGACCTCTCTTATCCGAAGTCATCAAGACATAAAGAACAAGACATATGCCAATCAGAGGCCGGCTTGAATGGGATCGTATATATGATCGAGCCAACCCGAGCCGGCGACCCAAGTGTAGCCAGACTTTGCATGTATTCTACCTGACCTGGCGTCACCTCGCAAACCGAGCGACCGGAGCCAGCCCACAGGTTCGTACGAGGGACCAGGGATCAGTCGGTACACTATGTGTCCATTTACAAGGTAGGGCGTCCGAGCAACTAGCGAGCCCCCGAGCTTGTTAAAGCCAGCAAGGGGCCGCGCTGCGTAGCCTCCGAGCTTGATTAAGCCAGCAAGAGGTTGTACGCGGTGTAGCCCCCGAGCTTAATGAAGCGTGTCAGAGGGCGTACATTGAGTAAAAACTCTCAATAAAAAGAAACATGAAGCATGCTCTTTTTATCGCATTTGTGCGTAGCCTCCAAGCTTGATTAAGCCAGCAAGAGGTTGTACGCGGTGTAGCCCCTGAGCTTAGTGAAGCGTGTCAGAGGGCGTACACTGAGGGAAAACTCTCAATAAAAAGAAACATGAAGCATGCTCTTTTTATCGCATTTGTTGTTCACTGAAGAGGGAGGAAGATACATGTGCATGCTCTTTCCTTTGCTTGACTTCTGCCTTTCAGCAATTGAACGGGCGAAGCAACGCCGCGTTCCATGGACATTCCGTTTCTTGGCCGGAGTCATCCCTCTTGCGTTTCCTTGGCTTTTGGGCGTCAATCAGGTAGTAAGCGTTGTTGTGCAATGGCCTACTGATGATGACGGGTCCCTTCCATGGGGATGAGAGCTTGTGCTGGCCGGCAGTTCGCTGGATTCTTCTGAGGACCAAGTCTCCCTCCCTGAAAGAGAGAGGCCTGATCTTTTTGCTATGGTACTATCTCAACTTCTGTTGGTAGATG
Organism: Hordeum vulgare subsp. vulgare; assembly: GCF_904849725.1. NCBI lineage: Eukaryota > Viridiplantae > Streptophyta > Magnoliopsida > Poales > Poaceae > Hordeum > Hordeum vulgare. Next base: position 374,622,185 of record NC_058523.1, read on the forward strand.
GCCGTCCGGCTCAAAGCCAAGTCCCTTGCTTCTTCGAGGAGATCCACACCGTCTTCTCTAGCCTCCTTCGCCTCCGTTTCTGTGTATAGGGTGACCCGAGGCGAGTTGAACTCGACATCCGTGGGAATAATAGCCTCAGACCCATACACCAAAAAGAACGGAGTGAAGCCGGTCGACCAGTTGGGCGTGGTGCGGAGGCTCCATAGCACAGCTGGCAGTTCTTCAATCCAGCAGCCAGCTGACCTGACCAGTGGTGCCACCAGCCTTGGCTTGATGCCGGCTAGGATCAGGCTGTTGGCCCTCTCTGCATGGCCGTTCGACTGAGGGTGCGCCACTGAAGCCAGTTCGAGCCGGATGCCTACCTTGGAACAGTAGAGCGCCAGGGCGCCCTTGGCGAAGTTGGTGCCATTGTCGTTGATGGTGTTGTGGGGAACACCGTATCGGACAGAGATATCTGTGATGAACCTGACAGCAGTGGGGCCGTCAAGCTTTTTGATAGGTCTGGCTTCGGTCCACTTGGTGAATTTGTCGACGGCTACCAAAAGATGTGTCATCCCTCCGCGAGCCGTCTTGAAGGGCACAACCATGTCCAGTCCCCAGACGACGAATGGCCATGATAAGCGAATGGTTTTGAGTGCCGAAGGCGGCATGTGGCTTTGTGCACTGAAGCGTTGGCAGCCTTCGCATTTCTCCACCAGATCCATGGCCTCCTTGAGGGTCGTGGGCCAGTAGAATCCATGGCCGAATGCTTTGGCCACCAGGGTTCTGGAGGTGGCGTGATGCCCGCACTCCCCCTGGTGGATGTCTCTGAGGATCTCCTGCCCTTTTTCTGATTCGACGTAGCGTTGGAACACGCCGGTTGCGTTGCGTCGCACCAGTTCGCGATTGATGATGGCGTAGGCGGCGGACCTGCAATGGATCTGTCTCGCCTCCGCCTCGTACCGAGGAAGCTTGCCACGAAGAAGGAAGGCCAGAATGGCTTGAGCCCATGATGGAGCCGACACAAAGGTCGCCTCTACTTCGTCTTGACTGTTGGAGGCTTCTGCAGCCCCCCAATTTGATGGTGTCTCGGGTGCTATTACTACAGCCGGCTCACCGTCTACCTCCATGACGTCCACCCATAGGGAGGATTCGAGCCCGGACAAAGCCGGGGTTGTTGTTGTAGCTGGTGCCGGTATAGGATCCGCAACCGGCGTAGTTGGTGGAGCCGACGGCGCTTGCATCGTGGATTCAGTCGGTGCCGCATTTGGAGTCGGTGCCGCTAGTGCAGCCAGCATGGGGTTCGTAGCCGACGTAACTGGTGTAGCCGGCGGCGCTTGTATCGTAGAGTCGGCCGGTACGAAGATTGATGCCGACTCGGGAGATGGCTTGATAGACGGCTTATGGACTTGCTCGAGGGAGACGCCGGCTGGAATGGCCTGTCTTGTGGAGCCGATCTTCGCCAGTGTATCGGCCGCCTCATTTTCCGCCCTGGGAACATGGTGGAACTTGCAACCCTCGAAGGGGCCGCTGAGCTGCTGGATGAGGAAGCGGTAACTGGCCATGTTGGCATCCCTGGCATCCCATTCGCCAGAGACCTGTTGCACCACCAAGTCTGAGTCGCCGAAGCATATGAGCCGCCGGATGCCAATCTCCTTGGCAAGCCGGAGGCCAAGAGCCAGTGCTTCGTACTCGGCGACGTTGTTGGAGGTGGCGAAATGGATCTGGAGAGCGTACTTGAGCTGGTCCCCTTTTGGAGACGTCAAGATGATGCCGGCTCCCAGCCCTGTCCGCATCTTCGAGCCATCGAAGTGCATCCGCCAATGCGTGGAGTCTGGAGGCGGTGGCTCCAACTAGGTCTCGGCCCAGTCGACTAAGAAGTCGGCCACCACCTGTGATTTGATAGCGGTGCGGGGCTCGTACCGAATATCATGGTCCGCTATGGCGATGGACCATTTGGAAATTCTGCCCGTGGCATCACGGTTACCCATGATCTCTGAAAGTATTGTTTCAATTTCTTTGCAGCAAGGTAAAGACCATAACACATTTTTGATAATGAGGGTAGTTCTGCTTAGAGGCGGACAAGACCTCGCTAAGGTAGTAGACAGGGCGCTGCACTGGCAGGGCCTTGCTTTCCTCTTTACGCTGAACTACCAACACTATGCTGACCACGCGAGTGGTCGCCGTGATGTATATGAGTATGGGTTCCCTTTCAGATGGGGATGCCAAGATTAGCAGGCTCGAGATTACCCGCTTGAGGTCGCGGAAGGCTTCGTCCGCCTGGTCATTCCACTCGAACTTTGTCTTCTTCTTCATGAGCTGGTAGAGTGGAAGGGCCTTCTCGCCAAGCCGGCTGACGAACTGGCTGAGGGATGCCAAGCAGCCGACGAACTTTTGGACGTCGAGGATCCGAGCCGGCCGCACCATCCGCTCGATGGTGCTGATCTTCTCACGGTTTGCTTCGATGCCGCGGGCGGATACGGAGAACCCCAAGAGTTTGCCGCCTGGGACCCCGAAGACGCACTTCTCAAGGTTGAGCCGGATCTTGTATTCGCGCAGATTAGCGAACGTCTCCCGTAGGTCGTCGAGGAGGCTGAAGTGCTGCTTCGTCTTGACGACGATGTCATCCACATAGACGTGGATGTTTCTGCCAATCTGTGGGAGTAGACACTGCTGCATGTAGCGTTGGAATGTCGCACCTGCGTTCTTCAGACCGAACGTCATGGTGGTGTGGCAGTAGGCCCCGAAGGGTGTGATGAAGGAGGTCTTCAGGCGATCAGCTGGATCCAGCTTGATTTGATGGTAGCCTGAATAAGCATCCAGAAACGACGGCAGTTCGCAGCCTGCAGTGGAGTCGATCACTTGATCTGTCCTATGCAACGCGAAATGATCTTTCGGACAGGCCTTATTCAGGCTAGTGTAGTCGATACACATTCGCCATGTGTTGCTCTTCTTCAGCACCAGGACTGGGTTAGCCAGCCAGTCCGGGTGGAAAACCGCCATGATGAATCCGGCTGCAAGGAGTCGGGTGATCTCTTCTCCGATTGTGCGTCGCTTCCCCTCGGCGAAGCGGTGCAAAGGTTGTTTCACCGGCTTTGCATCCGGTCGCACGTGAAGTTTGTGCTCGGCGTACTTCCTCGGAACACTCGGCATATCTTTGGGGGACCATGCAAAGATGTCCCAGTTCTCATAGAGGAAGTCGACGAGCTCGCCTTCCTATTTGGGGCTGAGGCCAGACCCGATGGTGACGCACTGTTTCGGGTTGGCAGGGTCGAGTGGGACCTGCTTGGTCTCTTTAGCCGGCTTGAAAGAGCCCTCGCCGGCTGATTGGGATGGAGGGGAAGGTATCGCCGACTGCTTGGTAGCCTGGGCCACGAGCCGGTCGATCTGCCGCTTCTCCTCAGCAATCACCAAGGCGTCGGCGAGGCGGCTGCTATCTTGGGCACACTCGAGCGACTTCTTGTAGTCGCCAACAACTGTGATGATGCCCTTGGGACCCGGCATCTTCATCTTTAGGTAGGCGTAATGCACGATAGCCATGAACTTGGCCAGAGCCGGTCATCCCAGCAGCGCGTGATATGGGCTACTGAGGTCCACTACCTTGAAACATATGGACTCACGGCGGAAGTGGGCCTTGTCGCCGAAGAGGACGTCCAGCTAGATCTTGCCGACGGGTGAGCAGGGCTGCCCATGCACGATGCCATGGAAGACAGTGTTGGTTGGCAGGACGTCCGTCTCCTTGAGCCGGAGCTTGAGGAGAGTGTCGAGGTAGAGGATGTTGATGCTGCTGCCGCCATCGACCAGCACCCGGGAGAATCGACAGGTGAGCCTTTTGGAGGTGAAGGTGGGGTCGAGGACGAGTGTGTATGATCCCGGGTTGGGCATCACCGCAGGATGGTCCGCCCGGCTCCATGTGATTGGTTTGTCAGACCAATGCATGTACTCGGGAACCGGGGGGACAGTGGCGTTTACCTCACGCCGTCTTTGGCGCAGGCTGTGCTTGTCGTCGCCTTCGCTAGTGAAGATGACGAACGCTCCGTCTTGATGTGGATAGTCGTCGGGGTGATGACCGTCATCGCGAGGGGGCGGTGGTGGAAGCGGAGCGTGGTTGGGAGCCGGTGCACGATGCGCCGCCTGTGCACCCGGAGGAGCCGACAAGCCATCCTCTTGCGACAGCCGGCGCGCAACACTGCACTGTCGAAGGGTATGGGAAGACGGCATCGCCCCAGAATGTATCTTGCAGGGGGCATCAAGCAACTGCTCAAAGGACTGCTTGGGCAGCCAGTTGGGGTTGCCCCGGTTGGGACGCTTTCGTGGAGGGCCGCCTTGAGGAGCCGACGCCTCGCACTCCACATTGGCCACCAACTTGCTGTTGGAGCGGGGATCCATCTGATCCGCCTTGCGCTTGTAGTTGTTCTGGCCGCCTCGGTTGTCCCCAACCGGCTTGGGGGTAGCCGGCGTAGGCACAACCTTGTCCGTGGCGGTCACCTTGATGCGCATTGCGGAGTCGGCCATGGTGTACTTGTCCACCTTGGCCATGAGCTCCGCCAAAGAGGTGGGCTCGGCGCACATGAGCTTGTGCTTGAGGAGGGTGCCGTCTCGGCAACCGTCAATGAAGTACTGGATTGCTTGTACCTCATGCACCCCCTCGCAAGAGTTGCGGAGCTCAGTCCACCGGGTGACGTAGTCGCGAAGGGGTTCGTCGGCCTTCTGGACGCACATAGCCAGCTCGCGGGGCAAACCAGGTTGCTTGTAGGTGATGGTGAAGTTGCGGACGAACGCCTCCTCGAAGTCCACTCAGGAGTTGACGCTGTCAGCCGGGAGGCTGTTAAGACAAGTCCGAGCCGAGCCGGCCAACATGAGTGGCACGTAGCAAACTGCTACGCGCTTGTTGCCCCTGGCGATGCCTACGGCTATGGTGTAGTCAATCAGCCAGTCTTCTGGCTTGGCTGTGCCGTTGTATTTTGGCGTATCCCGAGGTAGAGTGAAACCTCGGGGGAACGGCTCCCCTTGGATCCGGGGGCCGAAGCATGCCGGATCAACGGGTCCCTCTTCCTCTAGGAGGGCTGACTGGGCCAGGGCGATGATACGTCGGCGGGCATCCCGCTCATCCTGGGTGGTGTGGGCACCAGCACCGGTGGCTAGAGGGGATGCGCCTCGTGAGCCGGAGACATGACTTCTTCGCAGGGGAAGAACCTCACACTCCGAATCGCACTCGTCGCCTCCGCGGCGCAAGCCCTAATTGTGCTTGCTCTGGCGCTGAGAGCGCCGGTCTTGGCTTCCCTCGCCCCTCCGGCCGGAAGGGCGATGCGAGGAAGATCCTTCTGCGTGGTACTAGCCGCTAGGGTTGGGACGTTCCCCCGAGTTTGGTCCCGGGGACTCCAATTGAGCCTGACCGGGGTCATGCCGAGCTTGCTGCTGGTTGGCGGCGTCAAGGAGATCCTTGGCACGCTTCTCCTGGAAGGCACGCTCCTTGCCTTCCAGGCTTGCCATCTTTCCATGGCTGCGTGCGCCGCTCGCATGTTGGCCATAGGAGTCTCGTAGGTGGGCAGATCCCTGCCTAGAACCTCGGTGATGAACCGGCCGTGACTGCGGACCGATCCAAGCCAGCTAGGGGCCTCGGAAACCGGAGTGAGACCGTATGCGGAGTTTTACTCGCGCTGCGTAGCTTCCAACCGACGTTTCGCCGAAGCTACGGCGATGCCCTCCTCCAAGATACGCTTGCGAGCCTCCTCCAGCGAGGCCTGAGCGTCCGCAGGGTCGGCGGAAGTGGTGACAGGCTTCTTGAGGCCAGTGATGGTGTACCGAAGAGTATCAGCGGTGGCCGCAGCGGGTTCGCCAGCACCTGCGGAGGCCTTGCCGGGAGCCGAGCAGGTGTCAACGCTGATAACCATCACCTCCACGGTGTTGGAAACGACAGCAACGTGGTAGGGGGTGAAGAACCCTACCGACAGCGGAGGGCCGTCGAAGATGAGGACGTTACTGGGGTAAACGTCGTGGGCAGGCATCTCAGCGATAGAGAGCCTGCTGAAGCTGGCGCAAAGCGCCTCAACGTCGAGGTCCTCGCTGAAGTAGCGCGGGCCATCGTTGAGACGAAGGTCGCTAAAGAGAACGGTGAGGTTCTCCGTAGCAGCAACGACGACGCTGGGGAGCGCCTCGTCATCAGAATCTTCGTCCGAATCCCCATGGCGGACGGGGACGTCGATCATCATGGGTGTCGCCTCGTCGAAAGCGGGCTCCACGGGCATGCAAACTGATCCGGACGCGATGCATCCGGTGGTGTAGGTGCGGGGCCCTGCCCAGCCCGTAAAGCTCGCCGATGCCGCGATCCGCACCATGGTGGGTGCCAAATGTTGGTGAATACACACAACATATGCCATGGGTAGGCTAAAGTCGGTGAGAACCGAAGGGACAAAGGTGGGCGCTGGGAACGAGGTTGGTACACGCATGGGACGCACGATGTACCCAGGTTCAGGGCTCTCCATAGAGATAATACCCCTAATCCTGCCGGAGTGTTTGATGTATAGGAACAGAATACAGTGTCGCTCCTGGAGCTATGTTGGGAGGAGGAAGAGGGGAGCAGCCGGCTCGTCTCTACCTCTCTTTGTGTGGTTGGTGAATGTGTTGTGTTGAATGGCTGATGAAGGATCGACCCCCTTGCATGGAGGGCGACCGGGGGGTTTTATAGACGAACCCACCGGCCTACGATATGGATAAAGGGTACAAGTGTGGGACCCGGCTGGCAGCTTCGCCGGCTGGTCAGGGGCCCACAAGGGTCTTGTCTTGTCGATGGGGGGCCCGCCGGCTGCATGGTCTCGATTGCTTGTGGGACCCGTCGGCTAACCAATGAGGCTCTCGCGTAAGGTTGACGCCTAGCACGCGCTGTACGTCAAGCGTCGCCCTGCGAGATTCTTCATGGGCAGGTAGTACGACCGCCTCAACTGTTCCCCACGCCGAGTGCAGTAATGGAGTGGGAGTGTGATGGTCCGACACTATGCTAGGTGATGTATCAGAGCCGGGGTAGGTCAGCGGCATGGTCGCCGATGCTCGTACCTGCCGGGTGCCCTGTCCGAGTACCTTTTGCTGACGCGTAGCTACTTTTAATCGTGAGGTCTCCTCCTGACCTACGATCTGATCTGACTTGTGATCCTCGGACGGCTAGCCTGCTTGGTCCGTCGGCTTAAGTGTGGCCGCCTCCTCCCCAGTCCAGCTGGCGGGACCAGGCCGGCTCCGAAGAGGAGGCCGCCAGGATTCTAGCCGGCAAGGGTTGCCTGGCCGGCCAGAAAGATGGCCGCCTTGTCCTCTAGCCAGCAGGTGATGCCTAGCCGGCCAGAAGACTTGGGCCTTGGGAATCTTCATACGTCCATGTATGTTGGGCCGGAAATGAAGGACTAGGCTTGATGAGCCTACCCCGGGGTTATCCCCCCGACATTACCCTTGATGGCAACAACATGATGCGTGCCTCGCTACCCCTTCTGTCACTGGGTGAGGTCACCGCACGGTATGAACCCAAAACCAAGCACTTCTCCCATTGCAAGAATCATAGATCTAGTTGGCCAGACAAAACCCACAACTCGAAGAGAATTACAAGGATATGAAATCATGCATAAGAGAGATCAGAAGAAACTCAAATAAGATTCATAGATAATCTGATCATAAATCCACAATTCATCGGATCTTGAGAAACACACCGCAAAAGAAGATTACATCAGATAGATCTCCATGAAGATCATGGAGAACTTTGTATTGAAGATCCAGGAGAGAGAAGAAGCCATCTAGTTACTAGTTATGGGCCCGTAGGTCTATGGTGAACTACTCACGCATCATCGGAGAGGTCATGGTGTTGATGAAGAAGCCCTCCGTGTCTGAATCCCCCTCTGGAAGGGCACCAGAACGTGCCCTAGATGGGATCTTGCGGAGACAGAAGCTTGCGGCGGCGGAAAAGTGATTTCGATGATCTCCTGATATTTTTGGGATTTTTAGGGAATTTATACGCGCAACCCCTAGGTCAGGGGGCGCTCAGGGGGTTCACAAGCCTGAATGGCGCGGCCTCCCCCCTGGCCGCGGGGTGGGGGCTTGTGGGGCCCCTCTGGCTCCCCTGACTTCACTCCCAAGCTCCCGATCTTCTTCCATTCCAAAAAAAAACTTTTCGGGGATTTTCTTGCGTTTGGACTCCGTTTCAAAATCTCCTCTGAAAGGGGTCAAAAACATGGAAAAACTGGAACTGGCACTTGGCACTGAGTTAATAAGTTAGTCCCAAAAAATATATAAAAGGCATGCAAAACATCCAAAGTTTGACAAGATAATAGCGTGAAACCATCAAAATTATAGATACGTTGGAGACGTATCAAGCATCCCCAAGCTTAACTCCTGCTCGTCCTCGAGTAGGGAAGTGATAAAGAATGAAATTTTGATGTGGTATGCTACCTAGCATATTTGTCCTTTGCAACTTCTTTCATGTGACATGAATGTTAAGATCCGTAAGATTCGAAAAATAGTTTGCTATTGACATGAAAACAATAATACTTCAAGCAAACTAGCAAAGTAATTATGAACTTTCAAAATAACAAGGCCAAAGAAAGTTATCCTTACAAAATCATATATTCGGGCTATGCTCCATCATCCTCACACAACTAATGTAAATCATGCACAACCCCGGTATTGGCCAAGTAATTGTTTTCGCACTCTTACTTTCTCTATCTTTTCATAACTATCACGCAATACATGAGCGCGAGCCATGGATATAGCACTATAGGTGGAATAGAGTGTGGTGGTTGTTGTGAGACAAAAAGGAGGATACGGTCACACTGACTCGGCGTATCAATAGGCTATGGAGATGCCCATTAATAGATATCAATGTGAATGAGTAGGGATTGCCATACAAAGGATGCACCACAGCTATATGTATGTGAAAGCTCAAAAAGGAAAACTAGTGGGTGTGCATCCAACTTGCTTGCTCACGAAGACCTAGGGAAATTTTGAGGAAGCCCATCATTGGAATATACAAGCCAAGTTATATAATGAAGATTCCCACTAGCATATGGTAGTGACAAAGGAAGAAGCTTTCAATCATGAAGAACACGGTGCTATCATGAAGCACAAGTGTGGAAAAAGATAGTAGCATTGTCCCTTCTCTCTTTTTCTCTCTTTTTTTACATTTGGGCTCTTAGGCCTCTTCTTTTTCTCTTCTCCTTTTTTTGTTTTTGGGCTCTTTGGCCTCTTTTTTTTATTCCTCACATGGTACAATGCTCTAATAATGATGATCATCACACTTTTATTTACTCACATCTCAAAGATCACAATGATGATGACTCCATAGGAAATGCCTCCGGCAGTGTACCGGGATGTGCAACGGTCTAGCATGGCGTATGACGTTGAAACATCTCGCTAGATATCTTACGATCATGCAATGGCAATATGAGAGTAACGGCACAAGTCATGAGACGGAACGGTGGGAGTTGCATGGCAATATATTTCGGAATGGCTATGAAAATGCCATAGTAGGTAGATATGGTGGTTGTTTTGAGAAAGTAATTTGGTGGGTTTGTGCACCGGCGAGAATAGCGCGGCACTAGAGAGGCTAGAAATGGTGGAAGGTGAAAGTGCATCTATACCATGGGCTCACATTAGTCATGAAGAACTAACATACTTGTTGCGAAAGTTTTTATTAGTAATTGAGACAAAGTCCTAAACGCATACTCTGAGGGGAATGGTTGGTAGGTGTTAACCATCGCGCGATCCCGACATCAACACAAAGGATGACAATTAATAGATCAATCATGCTCCGACTTCCTAACATAGCGGTTCACCATACGTGCATGATATGGGAATCACTAACTTCAACACAAGTATTTCTAGATTCACAACACCCTACTAACATAACTCTTAATATTACCAAATCCATGTCTCAAAACTATTTGAGAGGAATCAAAACTTCTCTTTCTACTCAATGCACATGAAGATGGAGGTTTTTTGCATCCTCTTTGGGTATCTATCACTTTTAGGACTACTTTCATAGCATAAGCCAACTACCAAATCACGCACCGTCGTGCTCTAAAAGATATTAGTGGAGCACAAGAGCAAAAGTATCTAGCTCAAAAGATATAAGTGAAGCACTATGAGCATTGTAGCAAAATCACGATGAGTGCATGTCTCTCTCTCTCAAAAAGGTATGCAGCAAGGATGATTGTGACACAACAAAAGGAAAAGACTCCTACGATAGAAGATGCTCGAAGCAAAACACATATCATGTGGTGAATAAAAATATAGCTCCAAGTAATGTTACCGATGGATTGAAGACGAAAGAGGGGATGCCTTCCCGGGGCATCCCCAAGCTTAGGCTTTTTGGTGTCCTTGAATTTGGCTTGGGGTGCCTTGGGCATCCCCAAGCTTAGGCCTTTTGGTGTCCTTGAATTTGGCTTGGGAGGCCTTGGGCATCCTGAAGCTTGAGCTCTTTCCCCTCCTTACCTCTTTGTCCATGAGAACGTCACCCAAAACTTGAAAACCGCACAACACAAAACTAAAATAGAAACTTGTGATAACATTAGTACAAGAAAACAAACTACCACTTCTTTTGGTACTGTAGCAAACTTGAATTCCATCTATATTGGTGTTGGGCTACTGTATTCTCACTTTTCCATGGCTAGTACACCCCGATACTAACCATAGTTTCATCAAAACAAGCAACCAACTCAACAAAAATAGAATCTGTCAAAAACAGACCAGTCTGTAGCAATCTGTATAATTCGTATACTTCTGGTACCTCAAAAAAACTGAAAACTTACGAATGCCTGGGCAAAAAGCATATCAATCAGCAACAAAAATAATCAACTCAAACGTTCTTTCTGAATAAAAATGATAAATCATCTCGTGGGCGAAACGTTTGTGTTTTTTCCAGCAGGATCAAACAACCATTACCAAGACTAGTCATAAAGGTTTTCCTTGGCTCAAACACAAAAAGAAACACAAAAAACACAATCACAACAGAATTATGTAAGTGTGGACGCAAAAAAACAGAAAGAAAAAGATAAATTATGTAAGTGTGGAGGCTCAGGGGACCTCCAAGGGGCCCACAAGCCTGGATGGCGCAACCCCCCTGGCCGTGGGGTGGGGGATTGTGGGGCCCCTGGGGCTCTTCTGGCTTGGCTCCCAAGTTCTCCGATCTTCTTTCGGTCCAGAAAAAATCTTTTCTGGGATTTTCTTCCGTTTGGACTCCGTTTCAAAATCTCCACTAAAAGGGGTCAAAAACATGGAAAAATCAGGAACTGGCACTTGGCACTGAGTTAAAAGTTAGTCCCAGAAAATAAATAAAAGGCATGCGAAACATCCAAAGTTTGACAAGATAATAGCACGAAACCATCAAAAATTATAGATACGTTGGAGACGTATCAAGCATCCCCAAGCTTAACTCCTGCTCGTTCTCGACTAGGGAAGTGATAAAGAATGAATTTTTGTTGCGGAATGCTACCTAGCATAGTTGTCCTTTGCAACTTCTTTCACGTGGCATGAATGTTCAGATCTGTAAGATTCAAAACAATAGTTTACTATTGACATGAAATCAATAATACTTCAAGCAAACTAGAAAAGTAATCATGAACTTTCAAAATAACAAGGGCAAAGAAAGTTATCCCTACAAAATCATATAGTTTGGCTATGCTCCATCATCCTCACACAACTAATGTAAATCATGCACAACCCTGGAATTGGCCAAGTAATTGTTTTCGCACTCTTACTTTCTCAAACTTTTTATAACTATCACGCAATACATGAGCGCGAGCCATGGATATAGCACTATAGGTGGAATAGAGTGTGGTGGTCGTTGTGAGACAAAAAGGAGGAGATGTCACACTGACTCGGCGTATCAATAAGCTATGAAGATGCCCATTAATAGATATCAATGTGAATGAGTAGGGATTTCCATACAAGAGATGCACTAGAGCTATAACTATGTGAAAGCTCAAGAGAAAAACTAGTGGGTGTGCATCCAACTTGCTTGCTCACGAAGATCTGGGGCAATTTTGAGGAAGCCCATCATTGGAATATACAAGGCAAGTTATAAAACAAAGATTCCCACTAGCATATGGTAGTGACAAAGCAAGAAGCTCTCAATCATGAAGAACATGGTGCTAACATGAAGCACAAGTGTGGAAAAAGATAGTAGCATTGTCTCTTCTCTCTTTTTCTCTCATTGTTTTTATTTGGGCTCTTAGGCCTCTTTTTTCTTTTCTCTTTTTTTTCTTTGGGCTCTTTGGCCTCTTTTTTGTATTTCCTCACATGGGACAATGCTCTAATAATGATGATCATCACACTTTGTAGTTACTCAAAGCTCAGAGATCACAATGATGATGACTCCATAGGAAATGCCTCCGGCAGTGTACCGGGATGTGCAACGATCTAGTCTGATCATGCAATGGCAATATGAGAGTGACGGCACAAGTCATGAGACGGAACAGTGGGAGTTTCATGGCAATATATCTCGGAATGGCTATGAAAATGCCATAGTAGGTAGGTATGGTGGTTGTTTTGAGGAAGGAATTTTGTGGGTTTGTGCACCGGCGAGAATTGCGAGACACTAGAGAGGTTAGCAATGGTGGAAGGTGAAAGTGCATCTATATCATGGGCTCACATTAGTCATGAAGAACTCATATACTTATTGCGAAAGTTTTTATTAGTAATCGAAACAAAGTGCTAAACGCATACTCCGAGGGGAAGGGTTGGTAGGTGTAAACCCTCGGGCGATCCCGACCTCAACACAAAGGATGAGAATCAATCACTACTGGAATTCATAAATTTGCCGTCAGCCTGGCCTTTGTCGTCTGCTGAAGCATGTCAAAGGTACACTTTGCCATCAGCTGTAGCACTGCTGACGGCAAAGAGGTGGCTGATGGCAAAGGTTTATTTTGCCGTCGGCCACCTCTTTGCCCCACCCGATGCCTCCCCACCCCGCCTCTTTGCCGTCTGCCTGGGGGTCCTTTGCCGTCTAACTGGGGCACGGCGGACTGCAAAGGGGCGGCCCACCAACCACTATCAGGCCAACCCCCTCCTCCCACGTAGCCCGAGTCCCCTGCTCGAATCAACCCCGCGCCCATCGTCCCTCCCGCGCCGCCCCGACGTCCCTCCCGTCACCTCACACACAGTCGGCCCCCTGAGCCGCCCCCCTGCACCGCCGCCCCCCTCCACCGCCGCCCCCCCTGCGCCGCCCCCATGCGGCCCCTCCCCTCACCGGCCGGCCCCCTGCGCCCCCTCCCCTCACCGGCCGCCCCCTGCGTCCCCTCCCCTCATCTGCCGTCCCCAACTCCGGTAAGATTTTTTTCAAATTTGATAGTTATTTTTTTCTATTTTTCTGTTAAATTAGATAGGTAGATTATTATCTACTAGATAGAAAAAATAACTTAGAGGATAGTTATTTTAGGTAGAATAAAATATATAGAAAAAATAGATAGAAAAGAAAAAACATAGAAGATAATAATAGAAGAAAAAAACTAGAAGAAAAAAGAAGAAGAAGAAGAAGAAGAAGAAGAAGAAGAAGAAGAAGAAGAAGAAGAAGAAGAAGAAGAAAGAGGAGAGGAGGAGAAAGAGAAAAGAAAGAAGAAAAAGAAGAAGAGGAGGAGGAGGAGAAAAAAGAAGAAGAAGAATAATAATAAGAAGATGATCAAGAAGAAGGAGAAGAAGAAGAAGAAGAAGAAGAAGAAGAAGAAGAAGAAAAAGAAAAAAGAGGAAAAGAAGAAAGGAGAGGAAAAGGGAACCCCGGCACCCCGACACTGACCCTCGACCCCCGACCCCTGACGCCCGACGCCACTGACCCTCGACCCTCGACCTCCGACGCCACTGACCATCGACCCCCGACCCTAGATCCCCGACGCCACTGACCCTCGACCCCCGACCCCCGACACCTGTTCGGCCTCTGGTTGACCGAAAAGACCCCAACCCCCGATGCTAGTGACCCTCGACCCCCGACGACACTGACCCCCGACCACCGACGCAACTAACCCCCGACCCCCGACGCCACCGACACCCGACACCACCGACCCTCGACGCCACTAAGCCCCGACCCCCGACACCTCTTCTGCCTACCGTTGAATGAGAAGGTGCATTTCGGCCTTCTAGAGGCCGACGGGGGTCATAGTTTTGTAAATTATGAGTTAGGCCACATATTTTCTGATTATGTTAATTACAAAAACATCATATTTGTGTTGATCGTGTGAATTTCAATGTGCAGTTGTTTGACGACCTCCACTTGCATTGGACGAGCTCCGCCCTTGCATTTGTTGGTGAGCACAAATGACTTCTCCTACTACCCCCTTAATTTGCTCTGTCCCGGTCTTCGTGCCGATAAAACTTGCTAGCTATAGGTTTCTTCAATCATGAGTATGCGTGACCAGTATGTGTCTCCCGTTCGAAAGGGCGACAGCTATAAATATGCATTTCTTTGCATATTTATAACTGCCATCCTTTCGAATTGTCCAACATTATCCATGGACAGCCCGAGTATGTGTAGATCGGGTTCGTTTTCCCGTATGATGTGCTTTGGATCCGATGCAGAATTTCGTCAGTGCCTCCATGTTGTTCTCCAGGTACACATCCTCTCTGCTTATTGCCGAGACGTGTATCCAGAGAACAGCGGGGAGGTGCTGCCAAAATTCTTCGTCGCATCTGGAGCAAGAGCATGGGAACACGAACCCAATCTACACGTACTCGGGTGGGATTATGACCTATCATTACCTATTAGCGTGTAGGTTGCATGGACGTAATAAAACTGACAAACTTGATTAGTGTATGAATGTAGATGATGAATTATATATTTATTTCTTGTGCCCCCATAGGTAGCTAGGCAACATGAGTGATCGTGCTTGGATGTATACGGGTCACCCTAGTCAGAAAGACATGACCCATGAATGGTTAACAAAAACTAGGGGGTTTGTGAGAGCCGCATTTGCAAATGGCCAGCAAAAAACATGGTGCCCCTGTCCCAACTGCGACAACTAGAAAAAGCAGACAGAGTTTGAAATGGGTAAACACTTGTAGAAGTGGGGTTTTACGCCTAATTATACGGTGTGGACTTTTCATGGTGAGTCTGACCAACGTGCCAGAGTTGAGGTGATTCGTCGTTGCACCGACGAGCATGGTACCGGGATTGAAGACATGGTGCAAGACTTTGATGATGCTCGGGATTCGGTTGATGAGATGGAGGAATCTGCAAAGGCCTTCTATGAAATGTTGGAGTCTTCAAAACATCCTCTCCACGAGCAGACTGAGCTTTGTCAGCTGGATGCCATCGTGCAAGTAATGGCTCTGAAGGCTCAATTCAACCTAGGTAGAGAATGCTACGACGCGATGATGACGATATTTGGACGCTTTCTACCCGAAGGCCATGTACTGTGTGCTAACCTGTACCAGTTAGAGAAAATCCTCCGTGTACTTAAGATGCCCTATGAGAAGATACATGCCTGTGAGAATGGATGTGCCTTATTTAGGCTTGAGTATGCGGCCTTGAACTATTGCCCCATTTGCAATTCTTCCAGGTATATTGTGGTAGACAACGGTATGGGTGAGAAGAATCAGACCAAAATCCCCATTAGTGTTCTTCGGTATCTGCCAATCGTACCAAGACTTCAACGTCTTTTCATGGTCGAAGAGACGGCCAGACAGATGACATGGCACAAATCGGGCAAAAGAACCAAACTAGATGCGGATGGGAACAAGATGCTGGTACACACTTCAGATGGTTTTGCATGGAGGAACTTCAATGCATTACATAAGGATAAATCGAAAGATCCAAGGCAACCTAGAGTTGCCATCAGCACGGATGGGTTCAATGTGTATGGTATGACGGCAGCACAATACAGTTGTTGGCCTGTATTTGTCATTCCACTAAATTTGCCACTCGGAGAGGTTATGAAAAGAAATAACATTTTCCTGACGTTGATAATTCCAGGGCCCAACTATCCGGGGAAGAATATGAATGTGTACATGAAGCCACTTAAGGATGAGTTGCAAGTAGCCTGGGATAATGGGATCAAGACCTACGACGCGGCTACCAAAACAATTTTCCAAATGCATGTGTGGTACATGTACTCGACGCATGATTATCCGGAGTTTGCGCTATTCGCTGGCTGGTGTGTGCATGGAAGGTTCTCGTGCACCACATGCAAGGCAGCTCTTCAGTTCCGTTGGCTGCAGGCTGGTCGCAAGTATTCTTGCTTCGACATGCATAGACAATTCCTGGATCGTGACCATAAGTTCAGAAAAGACAAGAAGAATTTCATCAAAGGTAGAGTTGTCAAAAACACTGCACCAGCTGCGTTGACAGGCCAACAGAGCCTTGATCAGTTAAACGCTCTCGAGCCTGATCCTTTGCGTCCAGGATATTTCAAAGGGTATAATAAGGAACACGCCTGGACTCACAAGTCATGCTTATGGGATCTGCCTTACTTCAAAGACCTCCTTTGCCCACACAACATCGACGTGATGCACACTGAAAATAATATTGTGGAGGCCATTTTTGGTACATTGTTCGGCATAGAGGGGAAGTCAAAAGATAATCCTAAGGCTAGAATCGACCTGGAGGCTCTATGTGATAGACCGTTGCAAAACTTGAGACAACGGAAAGGAAAGCAAAGCATAGCGAAGCGAAAGGCATGGTTCAATCTTGAAAGGCCAGCTATGAGGGAAATGCTATTGTGGGTGAAAATGCGGTTGATGTTCCCCGATGGGTATGCTGCGAATCTAAAGAGGGGAGCGAGTCTTGAGAAATTGAAAATATTTGGTCTCAAGCGTCATGATTGGCACATATGCATTGAGCGGGTAATGCCTGTGATGTTGTGTGGCTTTATCCCTGAGGATGAATGGCTAGTACTGGCAGAGCTGAGCTATTTCTTCCATTCTCTTTGTGCGAAAGAACTATCGCCTGGCGTGCTAGATGAAATGGAAGAGTTGGCGCCGGAGTTGATCTGCAAATTAGAAAAGATATTTCCACCGGTCTTCTTTAATCCAATGCAACATTTGATTTTGCATCTCCCGACCGAGGCAGGAATGGGGGGGCCCGTTCAAAATCGATGGTGCGACTCAACTGAGAGGATGCAGAAGACGCTTCGAGCTAAGTGTAAAAATAAACGTAGAATTGAAGCATCGATGGTCGAGGCATTCATTACTGAGGAGGCGGCAAACTTCGTGACAGCACACTACGAAGCCAAAAATCATCATTTGCATAACCCGAAGCCTCGGTACGATGATGGCGATCCAAAAAAAGTTTGATCCAACCTCATCCTATTCAAAGGTAAGCTCGCACCATCCGGTGCTTCGAAAGGGAAATCATTGGATGTCAAAGAATGGCGGACCATTTCATTGTATATCTTCACCAACCTAACAGAAGTGCGGCCGTACATCGAGTAAGTTCTCGGTAATTTATTATTCCACAACTTCTAATTGCTTTGAACTACTCTTATTCCCGAATATTTGATATAGTCGATACATCGCCGAATTCTCGGATGGAGCGGTCATCAAAAAGGATTCCGTCGAAGAGTATGAGCTTCTCGCAAAGCATGGAGGCGAGTATCCCGGTTTCATATCTTGGTTCAAACAAAGGGTAATAAATTACCATTAAGGGCCCATTTGATTTCTTGGTCTAATTTGTGGCTAATGCATCCATTCTTTCGTATTAAACTTGTAAGCTGATGCAGAGTCTATGGACGCCGAGTTGAGACAAGTCGCTAATGGTTTTGACTATAAGGTCCGTTCATTTGACAAATACAACATCAACGAGTATCACTTTCGTACCTTTGGCAAAGAGCTATCTATGCCCGACCTAAAGACTACAAATTGTTCTGTCTCTGCTATCGGCGAAGTTGACACCGAGTATTATGGAAGAGTTGAAGCAATTTATGAACTTCTATTCTATGGTGAAAACTCACCGACCGTCGTAGTCTTCAAATGTTATTGGTTTGAGCCGAGGGAGACTAGAAGGACTCATGAACATATAGGACTAGTCGAAATCAACCAAAACACCCACTTAGATGTTCCTAATGTCTATATTACGGCTCAACAGGCGACACAAGTTTTCTATCTACCGTGGGCCTGCCAAACTGATCCTAATCTCAAAGGTTGGGATGTCGTTTATGAAGTGCCACCACATTTGAGACCACCTACCCTCAATGAAGAGGATTATGAACCTCACATTAACCCAGACACATATGAAGGAGAATTCTTCCAACAAACACGTATGTCCAAGAAACGTTTCAAGAACCGCTCTACTTCACCCCAGAACATTGAAGTAGACAGCGACAGTGAATCCGTCTTAACCCCTGAGCCCAAACAGGAAGAGCTGGAAGAAGAAGAAGAGGTTACTGCTGCGGAGGACCTGTCACTTCTTGACCGTTTACATAATGGTGTCCTTCCACATGTTCTTCGTGATAGTGATGATGATGATGCATTTATTGATGATAGTGATGATCATGATGCATTTATTGACCCCAAAGCATATATAGACGAGCACGATTGCTATTAGTTCATGTCAGGTATTCAACTATTATACTATATATAAATTTTGAGTTCATGTTAGGTATTCAATTTTTATTAGTCATGTTGGTATTTATGACGATAATACAGTGAAATTATATAAATTTTATTACTCGTGTTGGCACTTATGGTGTACTGATTTCATTTACTCTTTGTCATGACAGGTGTTGAAAGATGGTGGGAAAGGGTCGAAAGCATTTCGCGGCTCCTTCTTCGTTGGTGGGTGATGGGATGGGTACTTCCATTCCTGCCTCGCCTCTTCGGAGAGCGTTTCTCTCTACTCTGCAAGGAGCCCCCCCCCCCCCGTGAGAGGAGGTCGACCCCCCACAAAGCCGAGAGGTACTAAAGGTACACGTTGTATTCATGTTGGTATTTATGTTCTACTCTTGTTGTATGCATATTCGTATTTATACACATTTTATTACTCATGTTGGTATTTATGTTGTACTAAAGGTACACGTGGCCGCGAGAGAGGTAGGGCGGTGGCTGCCACGCCTTCTGAGGTGGAGGCTACACGGTCTCCGCCACCACCCCAAGCTGATTCACCTGAGCACAAGACTTCTATGGTGGATTCGTCTGAGGTGGAGGCTACACGGTCTCCGGTTCACGAGCCTCGGGTCGACGAGCCTTCGACCCACGAGACTCGTGTCCCAGAGGCTTCATTCCAGGCGACTCCGGAGCAAAGCAGGGATGTGGGTACGTCCCAAGAGACCCAGTGGGATACCTGGGCTGAGCCAAGTGGCCATGCTGGTAGCGACGAGGAGCTGGGTGAGGGGGCTACCGTCTACCAGCGTGGTAGTTCGGGGCTCCCACTCGTGACGGCGACCCGCGAGCAGAGGTGGTCGATTAGGCCAAATGGGGATAAGTAAGTTAATTTACTCTTATTTAACCTTTTGCCTTCGTGTTTTCTCAAATATCTAATGTTTTGGATTTAATTTGTCATACCATAGGGGTTGGATTGTTGCCAAGGGTGTCCGCAAGCCCAATAGCGTCCTTGGTGTGCTTTGCCGTAAACACTTCCCAGGGTTTGTTATGTTGCCCGGTCAGGAGCGAGAGGTAGGAATGACCTGGGAGCACTACTTGGGTGCCCCGGCCCCGCCGGAGGTGGAGATCGACGGTGTTTTGTGCCACACGAGGGCCGACATGGTGATCCGACAGTTCTGGCTAATTTCTCCTTCACACAACTATAAATCAACCATAGCTATTTATTGTACTAATTGGTGTTGTCTCATTTGCAGACCTACTACAGGTGTGAGGAGGGATACGAGGAGGACGCGGCAAAGGTTATCGAAACCGAATGTCGCCGCCTACTTCAAAACATTCGGCACAAGGCTCGGGTGCAGGCTGTTCGAGACTACTATGCCACGAGGCGTATTAGGATTAACAAGGCAAAGTGTCGTGATGCTAAGATGGAGAAGGAGCATTACATGAAGGTAATTACATATAATTAAGGCTTTGTAGTTAGTTTCCTAGATTTGGTTCTTACGCGCTCAAATTTCTCTTTATTAACTTAGGTGCCCCCGAGATGGTGTGTGGATAAGATGGATTGTTGGGAGGCCTTGGTGGATCAGTGGTGCTACGAAACATGGGAGGCCAGCCACAACAACGCCAAGGAGAGGCGTGGAAAAATGGTTGGTGTGCCACACCATCAAGGGAGGGTCAACTTAATCCAATTTAGCGAGAACTGGGTATGTGGTTTGCTTCATGACTCATGCAATTCATTCTTAATGCTATCTTGAGCCCTTTACTAATACAATTTTCCTCTCTCTCTCTTTTAGGCGCATCACAATAAGACGGAGGTGCCACAGATGTACGACCTGTATGCGATGGCCCATACTGCCTCGTACAAGAAGGTCAAGGCATTCTCTGAGTCTGACCTCGAGCATCCAGAAAACTTCACCAACATCTCCTCCCACCGCAAGCTCATGAAGTACGGAGATCACGGAAAGGCGAGGAAAGGAGAGGACTTTAACCCGAGCGAGGGGCCTATTGATCCAGAGCTGGTGATGATAGCTGGCAATGGGAGGCCCCATGGCTCGATCGCCATTGGAGACGGCTTTATACGTTGTCATAGCACTCTCCGGCAGATAAAGGCACGCCAAACGAGCTCCTGTCCGGAGATAACACGTCGTCCACGGCCAATCGAGCTCGCCATCGAGGTTAGTTTAATGGACTCAACTATCTTTCTGCATTATGTGGTGCGTTGGAACCAATATGATTACATTGCTAACAATGAGTTGTGTTGCAGGCTGCTATTCAGAAAGTGAGAGAGGCAATGCAGGCGGCTATGGCGGAGAAGGATAAGGAGATTAGGGAGCTGGAGGAGAGGACGACTGCATTGGTGGAGGCGGAGAGGGCACGGAACGATGCGTCAAACAGGACCATATACGAGCTCTTCGTGGTAAGTTTCTTTTTCATGTTATTTCAAATCTTGCATTTGAATGTCCGTTTCATTAATAAATAAAATGTTTGACTTGTCGAAACCAAATGTACACTCTATGTGCGAGAAGAGCGGCCAAGTCCCTCCGCCGATGCCAGTCATTAACGTGGCGGGGATGGTGAGTTTCATTTCAGTGCAGTGATCTTAAGAGTGTCCTCGTGCTAATGACACATTGCAAACGATGTTTGGTGCAGAATATCTCCCGAAACGCATCGCACGACCCTTCTACAGTGGAGCCTTCTCCAGGGCAGCCTTCTCCAAGTGAAACAAGCCAGAGCCACCGTGCTTCACCGCCGTGATGACGATAATAGTATGTTATTTCTAGTGTTTTAATAAAAATTAGCTAGACTTCCATCTAAATGACATAATTAGCTTAGTTAGCTCCAAAATGGCTTAATAAGCATAGTTTGCTCCGGAATGGCTTAATAAGCTTAGTAAGCTCCAAAATGGCTTAATAAGCTTAGTTAGCTCCAAAATGACCTATATAATAAAAAATGACTTATAGTTAGCTAAGTTCTCTCCTAAATGACATAATAAGGCTTACATAGCTGCAAGCTGACCTATTCCCCCTAACTTAGGTATTAAATGGGCTATAATTAGAGTAGGTAGCTCCAAAATGGCTTAATAAGCATAGTTTGCTCCGGAATGACCTATTTTACCCAAGTTAGCTCCGAAACGACCTATAGTTAGCTAGGGTTCCACCTAAATGACATAATTAGCTTAGTTAGCTCCAAAATGGTCTATTTAATAAAACATGACCTATACTTAGCTAATTATCCTCAAAATGACCTAATTAGCTCCAAAAAGGCATTCTTAGCTAATTTAGCCTGAAGAAGGGGACAAGAGGAGAAGAAAGAGGAAAAATGAAAGGAAGGAAGAAGAAGAAGAAGAGAAGGAGGAGTATAAGAAGAAGGAGAAGAAGGAGGAGAAGAAGGAGAAGGAGCTCCTCCTTCTCCTTCTTCTTCCTCCTTCTTCCTCCTTCTCCTTCTCCTTCTTCTTTTCTTCTTCTTCTCCTCTTCCTTCTCCTTCTCCTCCTCCTCCTCCTCCTCCTCCTCCTCCTTCTTCTTTTACTTCTTCTTCTCTTCTTGCTTCTTCTCTTTCTCTTCTTCTACGTAGCTTAGACTCATCCAAGAAAGACTAAATTGGCTAATTATCCTACAAAATGACATAATTAGCTTAGTTAGCTGCAAGATGACCTATTTAATAAAAAATGACCTATAGTTAGCTAAGTTATCTCCTAAATGACATAATAAGGCTTACGTAGCTGCAAGATGACCTATTCCAACTAACTTAGGTATTAAATGGCGTATAATTAGCCTAGGTAGCTCCAAAATGGCTTAATAAGCATAGTTTTCTCCGGGATGACCTATAGTTAGCTAGGGTTCCACCTAAATGACATAATTAGCTTAGTTAGCTCCAAAATGATCTATTTAATAAAACATGACCTATACTTAGCTAACTATCCTCGAAATGACATAATTAGCTCCAAAAAGGCATTCTTAGCTAATTTAGCCCGAAGAAGGGGACAAGAGGAGAAGGAAGAGGAAAAATGAAAGGAAGAAAGAAGAAGAAGAGAAGAAGAAAAAGAGAAGGAGGAGGATATATAAGAAGAAGGAGAAGAAGGAGGAGAAGGAGAAGGAGCTCCTCCTTCTCCTTCTTCTTCCTCCTTCTTCCTCCTTCTCCTTCTCCTTCTTCTTTTCTTCTTCTTCTCCTCTTCCTTCTCCTTCTCCTCCTCCTCCTCCCCCTCCTTCTTATTTTACTTCTTCTTCTCTTTCTCTTCTTCTACGTAGCTTAGACTCATCCAAGAAAGACTAAATTGGCTAATTATCCTACAAAATGACATAATTAGCTTAGTTAGCTCCAAAATGACCTATTTAATAAATAATGACCTATAGTTAGCTAAGTTCTCTCCTAAATGACATAATAAGGCTTACGTAGCTGCAAGATGACCTATTCCCCTATCTTAGGTATTAAATGGCCTATAATTAGCCTAACTAGATCCAAAATGACTTAATAAGCATAGTTTGCTCCGGAATGACCAATTTTACCCAAGTTAGCTCCGAAACGACCTATAGTTAGCTAGGCTTCCACCTAAATGACATAATTAGCTTAGTTAGCTCCAAAATGGTCTATTTAATAAAACATGACCTATCCTTAGCTAATTATCCTGGAAATGACATATTTAGCTCCAAAAAGACATTCTTAGCCAATTTAGCCCGAAGAAGGGGACAAGAGGACAAGAAAGAGGAAAAATGAAAGGAAGGAAGAAGAAGAAGAAGAGAAGAAGAAGAAGAGAAGGAGGAGGATAAGAAGAAGTAGAAGAAGGAGGAGAAGAAGGAGAAGGAGCTCCTCCTTCTCCTCCTTCTTTCTCCTTCTCCTTCTCCTTCTTGTTTTCTTCTTCTTCTCCTCTTCCTTCTCCTTCCCCTCATCCTCCTCCTCCTCCTCCTCCTCCTTCTTCTTCTTTTAGTTCTTCTTCTCTTCTTGATTCTTCTCTTTCTCTTCTTCTACGTAGCTTAGACTCATCCAAGAAAGACTAAATTGGCTAATTATCCTACAAAATGACATAATTAGCTTAGTTAGCTCCAAAATGACCTATTTAATAAAAAATGACCTATAGTTATCTGAGTTCTCTCCTAAATGACATAATAAGGATTATGTAGCTGCAAGATGACCTATTCGCCCTAACTTACGTATTAAATGGCCTATAATTAGCCTAGGTAGCTCCAAAATGGCTTAATAAGCATAGTTTGCTCCGGAATGACCTATTTTACCCAAGTTAGCTCTGAAACGACCTATAGTTAGCTAGGATTCCACCTAAATGACATAATTAGCTTAGTTAGCTCCAAAATGGTCTATTGAATAAAACATGACCTATACTTAGCTAATTATCCTCGAAATGACATAATTAACTCCAAAAAGGCATTCTTAGCTAATTTAGCCCGAAGAAGGGGACAAGAGGAGAAGAAAGAGGAAAAATGAAAGGAAGGAAGAAGAAGACGAAGAAGAGAAGAAGAAGAAGAGAAGGAGGAGGATAAGAAGAAGGAGAAGAAGGAGGAGAAGAAGGAGAAGGAGCTCCTCCTTCTCCTTCTTCTTCCTCCTTCTTCCTCCTTCTCCTTCTCCTTCTTGTTTTCTTCTTCTTCTCATCTTCCTTCTCCTTCTCCTCCTCCTCCTCCTCCTCCTCCTTCTTCTTTTACTTCTTCTTCTCTTGTTGCCTTTTCTCTTTCTCCTCTTCTACGTAGCTTAGACTCATCCAAGAAAGACTAAATTGGCTAATTATCCTACAAAATGACATAATTAGCTTAGTTAGCTCCAAAATGACCTATTTAATAAAAAATGACCTATAGTTAGCTAAGTTCTCTCCTAAATGACATGATAAGGCTTACGTAGCTGCAAGATGACCTATTCGCCCTAACTTCGGTATTAAATGGCCTATAATTAGCCTAGGTAGCTCCAAAATGGCTTAATAAGCATAGTTTGCTCCGGAATGACCTATTTTACCCAAGTTAGCTCTGAAACGACCTATAGTTAGCTAGGGTTCCACCTAAATGACATAATTAGCTTAGTTAGCTCCAAAATGGTCTATTGAATAAAACATGACCTATACTTAGCTAATTATCCTCGAAATGACATAATTAACTCCAAAAAGGCATTCTTAGCTAATTTAGCCCGAAGAAGGGGACAAGAGGAGAAGAAAGAGGAAAAATGAAAGGAAGGAAGAAGAAGACGAAGAAGAGAAGAAGAAGAAGAGAAGGAGGAGGATAAGAAGAAGGAGAAGAAGGAGGAGAAGAAGGAGAAGGAGCTCCTCCTTCTCCTTCTTCTTCCTCCTTCTTCCTCCTTCTCCTTCTCCTTCTTGTTTTCTTCTTCTTCTCATCTTCCTTCTCCTTCTCCTCCTCCTCCTCCTCCTCCTCCTTCTTCTTTTACTTCTTCTTCTCTTGTTGCTTTTTCTCTTTCTCCTCTTCTACGTAGCTTAGACTCATCCAAGAAAGACTAAATTGGCTAATTATCCTACAAAATGACATAATTAGCTTAGTTAGCTCCAAAATGACCTATTTAATAAAAAATGACCTATAGTTAGCTAAGTTCTCTCCTAAATGACATGATAAGGCTTACGTAGCTGCAAGATGACCTATTCGCCCTAACTTCGGTATTAAATGGCCTATAATTAGCCTAGGTAGCTCCAAAATGGCTTAATAAGCATAGTTTGCTCCGGAATGACCTATTTTACCCAAGTTAGCTCTGAAACGACCTATAGTTAGGTAGGGTTCCACCTAAATGACATAATTAGCTTAGTTAGCTCCAAAATGGTCTATTGAATAAAACATGACCTATACTTAGCTAATTATCCTCGAAATGACATAATTAACTCCAAAAAGGCATTCTTAGCTAATTTAGCCCGAAGAAGGGGACAAGAGGAGAAGAAAGAGGAAAAATGAAAGGAAGGAAGAAGAAGACGAAGAAGAGAAGAAGAAGAAGAGAAGGAGGAGGATAAGAAGAAGGAGAAGAAGGAGGAGAAGAAGGAGAAGGAGCTCCTCCTTCTCCTTCTTCTTCCTCCTTCTTCCTTCTTCTCCTTCTCCTTCTTGTTTTCTTCTTCTTCTCATCTTCCTTCTCCTTCTCCTCCTCCTCCTCCTCCTCCTCCTCCTCCTTCTTCTTTTACTTCTTCTTCTCTTGTTGCTTTTTCTCTTTCTCCTCTTCTACGTAGCTTAGACTCATCCAAGAAAGACTAAATTGGCTAATTATCCTACAAAATGACATAATTAGCTTAGTTAGCTCCAAAATGACCTGTTTAATAAAAAATGACCTATAGTTAGCTAAGTTCTCTCCTAAATGACATGATAAGGCTTACGTAGCTGCAAGATGACCTATTCCCCCTAACTTCAGTATTAAATGGCCTATAATTAGCCTAGGTAGCTCCAAAATGGCTTAATAAGCATAGTTTGCTCCGGAATGACCTATTTTACCCAAGTTAGCTCCGAAATGACCTATAGTTAGCTAGGGTTCCACCTAAATGACATAATTAGCTTAGTTAGCTCCAAAATGGTCTATTTAATAAAACATGACCTATACTTAGCTAATTATCCTAAATGACATAATTAGCTGCAAAAAGGCATTCTTAGCTAATTTAGCCCGAAGAAGGGGACAAGAGGAGAGGAAAGAGGAAAAATGAATGGAAGGAAGAAGAAGAGAAGGAGGAGGATAAGAAGAAGGAGAAGAAGGAGGAGAAGAAGGAGAAGGAGCTCCTCCTTCTCCTTCTTCTTCCTCCTTCTTCCTCCTTCTTCTTCTCCTTCTTGTTTTCTTCTTCTTCTCCTCTTCCTTCTCCTTCTCCTCCTCCTCCTCCTTCTTCTTCTTTTACTTCTTCTTCTCTTCTTGCTCCTTCTCTTTCTCTTCTTCTACGTAGCTTAGACTCATCCAAGAAAGACTAAATTGGATAATTATCCTACAAAATGACATAATTAGCTTACTTAGCTCCAAAATGACCTATTTAATAAAAATGACCTATAGTTAGCTAAGTTCTCTCCTAAATGACATAATAAGGCTTACATAGCTGCAAAATGACCTATTCCCCCCAATTTAGGTATTAAATGGCCTATAATTTGCCTAGGTAGCTCCAAAATGGCTTAATAAGCATAGTTTGCACCGGAATAACCTATTTTACCCAAGTTAGCTCCGAAACGACCTATAGTTAGCTAGGGTTCCACCTAAATGACATAAGTAGCTTAGTTAGCTCCAAAATGGTCTATTTAATAAAACATGACCTACACTTAGCTAATTATCCTCGAAATGACATAATTAGCTCCAAAAAGGAATTCTTAGCTAATTTAGCCCAAAGAAGGGGACAAGAGGAGAAGAAAGAGGAAAAATGAAAGGAAGGAAGAAGAAGATGAAGAGAAGAAGAAGGAGAAGGAGGAAGAAGAAGGAGAAGGAGAAGGAGGGGAGAAGCTCCTTCTCCTCCTCCTTCTCCTTCTTCTTGTCCTTCTTCTTTTCTTCTTCTTCTCCTTCTCCTCCTCCTTCTCCTCCTCCTCCTTCTTCTCCTTCTTTTTATTCTCCTTCTTCTTCTCTTCTTGCTTCTTCTCTTCTTGCTTCTTCTCTTTCTTCTTCTACGTAGGTTATTTTCCCCAACAAAGACATACTTAGCTAATTATCCTCCAAAATGACATAATTAGCATTGTTAGGTAAAAACATCATAAGAACCTTGGTTAGCTCATTAAAATGACTAATTTAGCTCCAAAATGACATAATAAGGTCAAAATGGATTAATAATCATAGTTGGCTACAAAATGACATATTTTATCCAAGTTAGCTCTAGAATGACCTGTACTTAGCTAAGTTCTCTCCTAAATGACATAATAAGGCTATGTAGCTCCAAAATGACCTATTCCACCTAACTTAGCTATTAAATGTCCTATACTTAGTTAATTTCTCTCCGAAATAACCTATATACTTCTTCATCTAGTATTATTCTTCTAACTTTCTTATCTGTCATTTTGCAGATTACATTCACTTCACGGGAAGCTTGGATTATATTGATGGAATGCTTGAAGATGATTTCTTGTACCATGGCTTCACGGAAGCTTGTATTGAAACTATTGTAGTATATGGATATATATGAAACTTTGTATGCATGTGGATGAAACTGGTGTAATATATCGTTTGGTACGGATGCAACTTGCATAATATCTATGTACTATGGATGAAAGTTATTTTAATATGGTTATGAGTACGGAAAGAAATTTATTTATGTCAAATATATATATATATATATATATATATATATATATATATATATATATATATATATATCCTGATTATTGTGAAAAATGCTGGATATAATAAGAAATAAATTAACAAGGGGCTGGTTCCCCCCTTTGCCGTCTGCCCCCACATGGCAAAGGGGGGATGGCAGACGACAAAGGGGGAGAGAGAGGGGGCTGGTTCCCCTCTTTGCCGTGTGGGGGCAGATGACAAAGAGAGGAGAGAGGGGGCTGGTTCCCCCTCTTTGCCGTCTGCCCCACATGGCAAAGGGGGGAACCAGCCCCCTCTCACTCCCCTCTTTGCCGTCTGCCCCCACATGGCAAAGGTGGGATGGCAGACGGCAAAGAGGGGAGAGAGAGGGGGCTGGTTCCCCCCTTTGCCGTCTGCCCCCACATGGCAAAGGGGGGATGGCAAACGACAAAGAGAGGAGGTCGGTCGTTAACACTTAACGGGGCCGTTGGTGTATGTGTCGTCCCACTTATTTTGCCTTCTGCCCCCTCATGGCAAAGATTCTTTGTCGTCCACTCTAAAATAGCAGACGGCAAAGAACCTCTTCACCGAATTTTTTTTGTCGTCTACTTTGCCGTCTGCTGACCGACGGCAAAGCCTTTGCCGTCCGTGGTTCCCCCCTTTGCCGTCTGCCATGGCAGACGGCAAATTTCTGAATTTCAGTAGTGAATAGATCAATTATGCTTCGACTTCCTAACATAGCGGTTCACCATACGTGCATGCTACGGGAATCACTAACTCCAACACAAGTATCTCTAGATTAACAACACCCTACTAACATAACTCTCAATATTACCGAATCCACATCTCAAAACTAATTGAGAGGAATCAAAACTTCTCTTTCTATTCAATGCACATGAAGATGGAGGTTTTTGCATCCTCTTTGGGTACCTAGCATATTTGGGACTACTTTCGTAGCATAAGCCAACAACCAAATCATGCACCGCCGTGCTCTAAAGATATAGTGAAGCACAAGAGCAAAAAGTATCTAGCTCAAAATATATAAGTTAAGCACTAGAGCAAAAGTATCTAGCTCAAAGATATAAGTGAAGCACTATGAGCATTCTAGCAAAATCACGATGGGTGCATGTCTCTCTCTCAAAAAGGTGTGCAGCAAGGATCATTGTGACACAACAAAAAGAAAAGACTCCTAAGATACAAGACGCTTGATACGTCTCAAATGTATCTATAATTTCTGATGGTTTCATGCTGTTATCTTATCAACTTTGGATGTTTTATATACCTTTTATATATTTTTTGGGACTAACTTATTAATTCAGTGCCAAGTGCCAGTTCCTGTTTTTTCCGTGTTTTTGACTATTTTCATATCTACTTTTGGAATGGAGTCCAAACGGAATAAAATCCCCGAAATAATTTTTTCCAGAACAGAAGAAGATCGGGGGACTTGAGGGCCAAGGCAGGAGAGCCACAGGGGACCCACAAGCCCTGTAGCCACCACTAGGGGGGCCGGCGGCTACCAGGCTTGTGCCCCCCCCGGAGCTCCCCTGCCCTAGCTCTTTCGCCTATATATTCCCTAAAATCCCAGAAAAAATCAGGGCATCCACGAAAACACTTTTCCGCCGCAACAAGCTTCCGTTTCCGCGAGATCTCATCTGGAGACCCTTCCCGGTGCCCTGTCGGAGGGGACTTTGGAGTTGGAGGGCTTCTACATCAACATCATCGCCTCTCCAATGACTTGTGAGTAGTCCACTTCAGACCTACGGGTCCGTAGTTAGTAGCTAGATGGCTTCTTCTCTCTCTTGGATCTTCAATACAAAGTTCTCCATGATCTTCATGGAGATCTATCCGATGTAATCCTCTTTGGCGGTGTGTTTGTCGAGATCCGATGAATGGTGGATTTGTGATCAGATTATCTATGAATTATATTTGAGTCTTTGCTGATTTATTATATGCAATGTTTGATATCCTTGTAAGTCTCTCGGAGTCTTGGGTTTTGTTTGGCCAACTACATCTATGATTCTTGCAATGGGAGAAGTGCTTGGTTGGGTTCATACCATGTGGTGACCTTTCCTAGTGACAGAAGGGGCAGCAAAGCACGCATCGTGTTGTTGCCATCAAGGGTAACAAGATGGGATTTTATCATAGATATGATATTGTCCATCTACATAATGTCATCTTGCTTAAGGCGTTACTTTGTTCTTATGAACTTAATACACTAGATGCATGCTGGATAGCGGTCGACGTGTGGAGTAATAGTAGTAGATGCAGAAAGTATCGGTCTACTTGTTTTGGACGTGATGCCTATAGATATAATCATTGCCATAGATAACGTCACGACTTTGCGCGGTTCTATCAATTGCTCGACAGTAATTCGTTCACCCACCGTCTACTTGCTTTCATGAGAGAAGCCACTGGTGAACACTATGCCCCCCGGGTCTATTCACAACTATCGTCTCCACTTTCAATTTTACTTTGCTTTGTTTACTTTTTGCTTTCAGTTCTCACTTTGGAAACAATCTATAAGGGATTGACAACCCCTTCATAGCGTTGGGTGCAAGCTCTTTTTTTGTGCACGTACTTTTGACTCGACGCGATTCTCCCACTAGATAGATACCTTGGTTCTCAAACTGAGGGAAATACTTACCGCCACTATGCTACATCACCCTTTCCTCTTCAAGGGAACACCAACGGAAGGCTCCAAGGCCGTGGGGAAATCCTTTGCATATTTTCCAAGGAAGTCCCTATAGGCATAGCCCGTAGCAGCAGGATTCCTGGTGCCATTGTCAGGGAAGGTCTGTTGTCGCAGTAGCAGAAGGATTTCTGGCACCGTTGCCGGGGAAGTTCTGTTGCCGCAGTAGCACAAGGATTTCTGGCGCCGTTGCGGAGGAGGAGGATCGCTTGCCGAGGAGTATCAAGACAAGAATAATCTCCCGTCAACACGCCTATTTCTGGCGCGGGGAAGGGAAATCAAGTCAAGATCTATCCAAATAGGTGTCACAAACTCGTCTCTTGCATTTACCTTTTTTTGCCAGTTGCCTCTCGTTTTCCTCTCCCCCACTTCACGTTTCCCATTTTCATTTGCCTTTCTCCTTTGCCGTTTTCTCTTGCCTTTTGCCTTTCCCCTTTGCCATTTTTCTTGCTTGCTTGTGTTCTTGTTGGTTTTTTGAAGTCATCATGGCTGAAAACACCAAACTTTGCAACTTCTCGAGTACCAATAATAATGATTTTATTAGTACTCCGATTGCTCCCGCCTAGTGCGGAATCGTATGAAATCAACGCTGCCTTGCTGAATCTTGTTATGAAAGAGCAATTTTCTAGCCTTCCTAGTGAAGATGTTGCATCCCATCTCAATACCTTCATTGAACTTTGCGATATGCAAAAGAAAATATATGTGGATAATGACGTGATTAAGTTGAATCTTATTCCTTTCTCATTGCAAGATCGTTCAAAAACTTGGTTTTCTTCTTTGCCTAAAAATAGTATCGATTCATGGTATAAGTGCAAAGATGCTTACATATCCAAGTATTTTCTGCCGACTAAGATTATCTCTCTACGTAACGATATCATGAATTTCAAGCAACTTGATCATGAACACGTTGCACAATCTTGGGAGAGGATGAAGTTAATGATTAGAAATTGTCCCACTCATGGCTTGAGTTTGTGGATTATTATACAAATCTTTTACGCTAGTTTGAATTTTGCTTCTCGCAATATCTTGGACTCTGCCTCAGGTGGAACGTTCATGGAAATCACGTTAGGAGACGCTACAAAACTCCTAGACAATATCATCACCAACTACTCTCAGTGGTGCACTGAAAGGTCACCTGCTAGCAAAAAGGTACACGCTATAGAAGAAATTAACTCACTTAGTGCTAAGATGGACGAGTTGATGAATTTGGTTTTCTAGTAGAAATGCTCCTTTAGATCCTAATGACATGCCACTATCTTCCTTGATTGAGAGTAGCAACACTAGTTCGGACATTAATTTTGTTGGTAGGAACAATTTTGGCAACAACAATGCTTTTAGAGGAAACTATGTTCCTCGGCCTTTTCCTAGTAACTCCTCTAACAATTATGGAAATTCCTACAACAACACTTATGGAAATCACAACAAATTACCCTCTGATTTAGAGAGTAGTATCAAAGAGTTCATCAACTCTCAAAAGATTTTCAATGCGTCCATAGAGGAAAAACTACTCAAAATAGACGATTTGGCTAAGAGCGTTGATAGGATGTCTTGTGATATTGTCGGGGGGATAACCCCGGGGTAGGCTCATCAAGCCTGCTCCTTCATTTCCGGCCCGAAGAACATGAATGTATACATATTCCCAAGTCCCAAGTCTTCCGGCCGGCTAGGCAGCACCAACCGGCTAGAGGACGAGGCGGCCATTCCTCTGGCCGGCCGGGCAACCCCCGCCGGCTAGAGTCGAGGCGGCTACTTCTTCTGAGCCGGCCTGGTCCGCCAGCCCGGCTAAGAAGGAGGCGGCCGCGCCCAAGCCGGCTAGCCAAGCAGGCTAGCCGGCCGAAGATCACAAGTCACATCAGATCGTAGGTCAAGATAAGACCTTACGATTAAAGGTAGCTACGCGTCAGCAAAAGGTACTTGATCGAGGCGCCCGGCAGGTACGAGCGTCGGCGGCCACGTCGCTGACCTACCCCGGCTTTGATCCATCATCTAGCATAGTGTCGGACCGTCACACTCCCACTCCATTACTGCACTCGGGGTGGGGAACAGTGGAGGCGGCCGTACTACCTGTCCATGACGAATCTCGCGGGGCGACGCTTGACGTACAACGTGTGCTCGGCGTCAACCTTACGCGAGAGCTCCATTGGCCAGCCGGCGGGTCCCACTGCCAATCGAGACCATGCAGCCGGCGGGCCCCTCAAGCGACAAGACAAGCCTCTGGTGGGCCCCTGGCCAGCCGGCGAGGCTACCAGCCGGGTCCCACACTTGTACCCTTTATCCATATTGTAGGCCGGCGGGTTCGTCTATAAAACCCCCCGGTCGGCTTCCATGCACGGGGGGCGATCATTCCACAACGGAACGTGACTATACACTCACCAACCGCAGAGAGAGGCAGACCTGTACTCTGTTCCCCTCTCCCTCCGCTCAACACAGCTCCAGGAGCAACCATGTACTCTGTTCATACACATCAAACACTCCGGTAGGATTAGGGGTATTATCTCTATGGAGAGCCCTGAACATGGGTACATCGTGCATCCCATGCGTGTACCAACCTCGTTCCCAGCGTCCACCTTTGTCCCTTCGGTTCTCACCGACTTTAGCCTACCTATGGCATATGTTGTGAGTATTCACCGACATTTGGCGCCCACCCTGGGGCCGATCGCGGCATCGGCTGGCTTTACGTGCTGGGCGGGGCCCCGCACCTACACCACCGGATGCATCTCTTCCGGATTAGTTTACATGCCCGTGGAGCCCGCTTTCGAAGAGGCAACAACCATGATGATCGACGTCCCCGTCCGCCATGCGGATTCGGACGAAGATTCTGATGACGAGGCACTCCCTAGCGTCGTCGTCGCTGCTATGGAGAACCTCAACGTTCTCTTCAGTGACCTTCGTCTCAACGACGGTCTGCGCTACTTCGGCGAGGACTTCGACATTGAGGTGCTCTGCGCCAGCTTCAGCAGGCTCTCTATCGCTGAGATGCCTGCCCACGACGTATATCCCAGCAACGTCCTCGTCTTCGATGGTCCTCCACCGTTGGTGGGGTTCTTTACCCCATACCACGTTGCTGTCGTCTCCAACACCGTGGAGGTGATGGTTATCAGCGCCAGCACCAGCACGGCTCCCGGCAAGGCCTCAACAGGTGCTGGAGAGCCCGCCGCTGCCACCGCCGATACAATTCGGGACGCCATTGCTGGCCTGAAGACACCCGTCACCACTTTCGCAAACCCTGCTGACGCTCGGTCCTCGCCGGAGGAGGCTCGCAAGCGTATCCTGGAGGAGGGCATTGTCGTAGCTTCAGCAAAACGTCGGATGGAGGCTACGCAGCGCGAGTATAACTCCGCATACGGCCTTACTCCGATTTCCGAGGCCCCTAGCCGGCTTGGATCGGTCCACAGCTGCGGCCAGTTCATCGCCGAAGTCCTAGGTGGCGATCTGCCCACCTACGAGACCCCTGCAGCCAACATGCGAGCGACTCAGGCAGCCATGGAGGAGATGGCGACCTTGAAGGCGATGAGCGCGCTTTCCAGGAGAAGCGGTTCAAGGACCTCCTGGACGCCGCCAACCAGCAACACGCTCGATGCGACCCTAGTCAGGCTCAGTCGGAGTCCCTGGGACCCAACCCCAAGGCACGCTACAACCCTAGCGGTCAGCATTATGCAGAAGGACCTTCCTCGCATCGCCCTTCCGGCCGAAGGGGCGAGGGAAGCCAAGGCCGGCGCTCTCAGCGCCAGAGCGAGCACACTTCGGGCTTGCGTCGCGGAGGCGACGAGGTCGACTCGGAGTGTGAGATTCTTCCCCCGCGAAGAACTCACGTCTCTGGTTCACGAGGTGCCTCCCCTCTCGCCACTCGGGCTAGCGCTCATGCCACCCAGGATGATCGGGACGCTCGCCGACGTCTCATCGTCCTGGCCCAGTCAGCACTCTTAGAGGAAGACGGCCCCATCGGTCCGGCCTGCTTCAACCCCCGGATCCGAGGGGAGCCGTTCCCCCGAGGTTTCACCCTGCCTCGGGACACGCCAAAATACAATGGCACGGCCAAGCCAGAAGACTGGCTAATTGACTACACCACGGCCGTCGGCATTGCCAGGGGCAACATGCGCGTAGCAGTCCGCTACGTGCCACTCATGTTGACCGGCTCGGCCCAGATTTGGCTTAACAGCCTCCCGGCCGGCAGCGTCAACTCCTGGGTGGACTTCGAGGAGGCGTTCGTCTGCAACTTCACTGGCACCTACAAGCGCCCTGGCCGGCCCCGCGAGCTGGCCATGTGCTTCCAGAAGACAGACGAACCCCTTCGCGACTACGTCACCCGGTGGACTGAGCTCCATAATTCTTGCAAGGGGGTGCATGAGGTACAAGCCATCCAGTACTTCATCGACGGTTGCCGAGACGGCACCCTCCTCAAGCACAAGCTCATGTGCTTCGAGCCCACCTCTCTGGCGGTGCTCATGGCCAAGGCAGACAAATACGCCACAGCCGTCTCGGCGATGCGCGTCAAGGTGACCACCTTGGGCAAGGCTGTACCTACGCCGGCTACTCCCAAGCCGGCTGGGGACAACCGAGGCGGCCAGAACAACTACAAGCGCAAGGCAGATCAGACAGACTCCCGCTCCAATAGCAAGTAGGTGGGAAGCGTGGAGGGCGAAGCATCGGCTCCTCAAGCCGGCCCTCCGCGAAAGCACCCCAACAGAAGCAATGCCAACTGGCTGCCCAAGTAGTCCTTCGAGCAGCTGCCCGACGCCCCCTGCAAGATACATTTTGGGGCACAGCCGTCTTCCCACACCCTTCAACAGTGTAGCTTGGCGCGCCGGCTGTCGCAAGGGGATGGTCTGCGAGCTCCTCCAGGTGCGCAGGCGGCCCCTCGTGTACCGGCTCCCAACCAAGCTCCGGCTCCGCCGTCGCCGCCTCGCGACGACGGCCACCACCACACGACTACCCTCATCAAGACGGAGCATTGGTCGTCTTCACCAGTGAAGGCGACGACAAGCACAGCGTGCGCCAGAGGCGGCGCGAGGTAAAAGCCACTCTCCCCCTGGTTCCCCAGTACATGCATTGGTCCGACAAACCAATCACGTGGAGCCGGGTGGACCATCCTACGGTGATGCCCAACCCGGGGTCATACACACTCGTCCTCGACCCCACCTTCGCCTCCAAGAGGCTCACCTGCCGATTCTCCCGGGTGTTGGTCGACGGCGGCAGCAGCATCAACACCCTCTACCTCGACACTCTCCTCAAGCTCGGGCTCAAGGAGACGGACGTCCTACCGACGAGTACTGTCTTCCATGGCATCGTGTCGGGGCAACCCTGCTCGCCCATCGACAAGATCCAGCTGGACGTCCTCTTCGGCGACAAAGCCCACTTCCGCCGAGAGTCCATATTATTCGAGGTAGTGGATCTCAATAGCCCGTATCACGCGCTGCTGGGAAGACCGGCTCCGGCCAAGTTTATGGCTATTCCGCATTATGCTTACCTGAAGATGAAGATGCCGGGTCCCAAGGTCATCATCAATGTTGTTGGCGACTACAAGAAGTCGCTCGAGTATGCCCAAGATAGCAGCCGCCTCGCCAACGCCTTGGTTATTGCTAAGGAGAAGCGGCAGATCGACCAGTTAGTGGCCCAGGCTACTGAGCAGCTGGCGGTTCCTTCTCCTCCATCCGAATCGGCCGGCGAGGGCTCTTTCAAGCCGGCTAAATAGACCAAGCAGGTCCCACTCGACCCTGCCAACCCAAAGAAGTGCGTCACCATCGGGGCTAGCCTCAGCCCCAAATAGGAAGGCGAGCTCGTCGACTTCCTCCGTGAGGATCGGGACATCTTTGCATGGTCCCCCAAGGACATGCCGGGTGTTCCGAGGAAGTACGCCGAGCACAAACTTCACGTGTGACCGGATGCAAAGCCGGTGAAACAACCCTTGTGTCGTTTCGCTGAGGGGAAGCGACGAACGATCGAAGAAGAGATCACCCGACTCCTTGTAGCCGGCTTCATTATGGAGGTTTTCCACCCGGACTGGCTAGCTAATCCAGTCCTGGTGCTGAAGAAGAACAACAGATGCCGAATGTGTATTGACTACACTAGCGTGAATTAGGCCTGTCCGAAAGACCCTTTCGCGTTGCGTAGGATAGATCAATTGATCGACTCCACTGCACGCTGCGAACTGCTGTCATTTATGGATGCTTATTCAGGCTACCATCAAATCAAGCTGGATCTAGCTGATCGCCTGAAGACCTCCTTCATCACGCCCTTCGGGGCCTACTGCTACACCACCATGACGTCCGGTCTGAAGAACGCAGGTGCGACGTTCCAACGCTGCATGCAGCAGTGCCTACCACAGATAAGCAGAAACATCCACGTCTATGTGGATGACATCGTTGTCAAGACGAAGGAGCACTTCAGCCTCCTCGACGACTTGCGGGAGACGTTCGCCAATCTGCGCGAATACAAGAACCGGCTCAACCTCAATTTGTGCGTCTTCGGGGTTCCATGCGGCAAACTCTTGGGGTTCTTCATGTCCGCCCGCGGTATCGAAGCAAACCCCAAGAAGATCGGCACCATCGAGCGGATGGTGCGGCCGGCTCGAATCCTCGATGTCCAGAAGTTCGCCGGCTGCTTGGCATCCCTTAGCCGGTTCGTCAGCCGGCTTGGCGAGAAGGCCCTTCCACTCTACCAACTCATGAAGAAGACAACGAAGTTCGAGTGGAACGACCAGGCGGACGAAGCCCTCCGCAACCTCAAGCGGGTAATCTCGAGCCTGCCAATCTTGGCAGCGCCG
Source organism: Hordeum vulgare subsp. vulgare (assembly GCF_904849725.1). Lineage (NCBI taxonomy): Eukaryota > Viridiplantae > Streptophyta > Magnoliopsida > Poales > Poaceae > Hordeum > Hordeum vulgare. Next base: position 374,659,289 of record NC_058523.1, read on the forward strand.
TCTGAAAGGGAACCCGTACTCATATACATTGCGGCGACTACTCGCGTGGTTAGCATAGTGTTGGTAGTTCAGCGTAAAGAGGAGGGAAAGGCACTGCCAGTGCAGCGCCCCGTCTATTACCTTAGCAAGGTCTTGTCAGCCTCTAAGCAGAACTATCCGCATTATCAAAAAATGTGTTATGGTGTTTACCTTGCTGCAAAGAAGTTGAAGCAATACTTCCAAGAGCATGCCATCACCGTGGTAAGCACTGCTCCACTTTCAGAGATCATGGGCAACCGTGATGCCACGGGCAGGATTGCCAAATGGTGCATCGCTATGGCGGATCATGATATCCGGTACGAGCCCCATACCGCCATCAAATCTCAGGTGGTTGCCGACTTCTTAGTCGACTGGGCCGAGACCCAGTTTGAGCCACCGCCTCCAGACAACACGCATTAGCGGATGCATTTCGACGGCTCGAAGATGCGGACAGGAGTGGGAGCCGACATCGTCTTGACGTCTCCGAAAGGGGACCATCTCAAGTATGCTCTCCAGATCCATTTCGCCGCCTCCAACAACGTCGCATGTACGAAGCACTCGCTCATGGCCTCCGGCTTGCCAAGGCGATCGGCATCCGGCGGCTCATATGCTTCGGCGATTCAGACTTGCTGGTGCAGAAGGTTTCTGGCGAATGGGATGCCACGGACGCCAACATGGCAAGCTACCGCTTCCTCATTAAGCAGCTCAGTGGCCCCTTCGAGGGCTGTGAGTTTCACCACGTTACCAGGGCAGAAAATGAGGCGGCCGATACACTGGCGAAGGTCGGCTCCACGAGACAGGCCATTCCAGCCGGCGACTCCCTCGAGCAAGTCCATAAGCCGTCTATCAAGCCGTCTCCCAAGTCGGCATCGATCTTTGTGCCGGCTGACACTACGGTGCAAGCGCCGTCGGCTCCATCAGCTACGCCGGCTACGGTTCCCACGCCGGCTGCGTTGACCACGCCGACTCCAATAGCGGCACCGGCTGAATCCACGGTGCAAGAGCCGTCGGCTCCACCAACTACGCCGGCTGTAGTTCCTATGTCAGCTCTATTTGCCCCGCCGACTCCAATGGCGGCACTGGCTACGACAACAACCCCGGCTCTGCCTGGACTCGAATCCTGTCGTCTCGACACCCAGTGGGTGGACATCATGGAGGTAGACGGTGAGCTGGCTGCCGCGACAGCACCAGAGACACCTTGTTTCGAGCCCACAGCTGCGGCTCCATCAAGCTCGAGGGCTGCAGAAGCCCCCAACATTAAAGACGAGGCGGAGGCGACCCTTGTGTCGGCTCCATCATGGGCTCAAACTATTTTGGCCTTCCTTCTTCGCGGCGAACTTCCTCAGAACGAGGCGGAGGCGAGACAGATCCATTGCAGGTCTGCCGCCTACGCCATCATCAATCACGAACTGGTACGGCGCAGCGTGACCGGCGTGTTCCAACGCTGCGTCGAATCAGAAAAGGGATAGGAGATCCTCAGAGACATTCACCAGGGGGAGTGTGGGCATCACGCCGCCTCCAGAACCCTGGTGGCCAAGGCATTTCGCCACGGATTCTACTGGCCCACGGCTCTCGAGGAGGCTGTGGATGGTCGACAAGTGCGAAGGCTGCCAATTCTTCAGCGCGAAGAGCCATATGCCGCCTTCGCCGTCTGGGGACTGGACATGGTAGGGCCCTTCAAGACATCTCGCGGTGGGATGACGCATCTCTTGGTGGCCGTCGACAAGTTCACCAAGTGGATCAAAGATGGACCTATCAAGAAGCTTGATGGCCCCACCGCTGTCAAGTTCATCACAGACATATTTGTTCAATTTGGCGTTCCCCACAGCATCATCGCCGACAACGGCACCAATTTCACCAAGGGCGCTCTAGCGCTCTACTGTTCCAAGGTAGGCATCCGACTCAATTTGGCATCAGTGCCGCACCCTCAGTAGAACGACCAAGCACAGAGGGCTAACGGCCTGATCCTCGCCGGCATCAAGCCAAGACTGGTGGCACCACTGGTCAGACCGGTCGGCTGCTGGATCGAAGAACTGCCGGTTGTACTATGGAGCCTCCGCATCATGCCCAATCGGTCGACCGGCTTCACTCCATTTTTTTTGGTATACGGGTCCGAGGCTATTATTCCCACGGATATCGAGTTTGACTCGCCTCGGGTCACCCTTTACACATAAACGGAGGCGAAGGAGGCAAGAGAAGACGGTGTGGATCTCCTCGAAGAAGCAAGAGACTTGGCCTTGAGCCGGACGACCATCTATCAACAGAAGCTGAGATACTACCACAGCAAAAAGATCAAGCCTCTCCCTTTCAGGGAGGGAGACTTGGTCCTCAGAAGAATCCAGCGCACTGCCGGCCAGCACGAACTCTCATCCCCATGGGAGGGACCCTTCATCATCAGTAGGGCATTGCACATCAACGCTTACTACTTGATCGATGCCCAAAAGCCAAGGAAGCGCAAGAGGGACGACTCCGGCCAAGAAACGGAATGTCCATGGAACGCAGCGCTCCTTCACCCGTTCTATTGCTAAAAGGCAAGAATCAAGCAAGAGAAAGAGCATGCACATGTATCTTTCTCCCTTTTCAGGGAGCAACCACAAATGCAATAAAAAGAGCATGCTTCAAGTTTCTTTTTATTGAGAGTTTTCACTCAGTGTATGCCCCCTGACTAGCTTCAATAAGCTCGGGGGCTACACCGCGTACACCTCTTGCTGGCTTTATCAAGCTCGGAGGCTACACAATACACGCCCCTTGCTGGCTTTAACAAGCTCAGGGGCTCGCTAGCCATTCGGACGCCTTCCTTATTGTAAAAAAACACATAGTGTAACCGGTTGATCCCTGGTCACCTCGTACGAGCCTGCGGGCTGGCTCCGGCCGCCTGGTTTGCGAGGTGACGCCAGGTCAGGTCGGATACATGCAAAGTTCGGCTAAAAGGGTCGCCGGATCGGGCTGGCTCGATCATATATACGATCTCATTCAAGCCGGCCTCTGTTGGTTTATGTATTGTTATTTAAGTCTTGATGGCTTCGAAAAAGGAGTCAACCAGGAATCAAAAGACAAGAATATAAGACAACACGCTTGGCAATACGAATATAATGCTGAATATATACATTCAAAAAGCATTGGCCCACGGCCCACATTCATTACATCCCTCCGAGGGTAGAACAAAACACACAGAACACCGGCTACGGGGCTGCGGCCTCATCGGTCGCCCAAGCCCTGCTCCTAATGTGGTAGCATCACCATCTCCGGCTGCTCCCGAGGTGGTTGCACCGTCTCCTTCGCGAGGGCTCCCGGCTTCGTCCGCAGCGGAGTCGGCGTACACCGCACTGCTCGAGGCAGCAGCAGATTCCATAGCTCGGGCCGCCTCGTCGGAGCTACCGTCAGGGTCATAGGGCTAAAGGCCATGCAGATCTTCAGCGATCACACTGCCATCTTCACCCCGCTCCAAAACAAAGTCGTCCCAGGCTGCGTACTCGATGATGTCGCTGGCCCTCACACGAAGAGCCTGCTCCATGCCTTGTAGCTCCGCCTCCGGGCCATCATGCTGGGCGGCAAGCTTGCCCAAGTCCATGTTCTGATACCAGGACTTGGCCAAGCGCAGGGCCATGTAAGCCCCAGCCCGCGCGGCAGAGGCCCGCCAGGAATCCAGGCGTTCTCCACCTGCTGCAAGCCAACGGGTGAGATGGCTCATTGACGCCGGCTCCACGCCTTCCGGCCACAAAGCCGCCACCATCGACGAGCCTGCGATCTGGAGCTGAGCCACAGACTCGCCCAAGGCGCACAGGCGGGCCTGAAGGCCCACCCCGATCTCCTCCACGCTCCAGCCGGAGGTAGTGTCTACCTCCTCCCCGGTCGCGCGGCACTCCTCGCGACTCACCTCGACGGCGGGGTCGGCCGCGATCTGGGTCTCATGAAAGAGACCTGGAATGGCAACAGCCAGGACGTAAGAACACGGTAAAAAGAGGAGACGGCCAAAAAGACCCAAAACAAGGAAAGGAAGAGAGACTCACGATAGAAGGCGCCATCGGTCTCATGGGAGCTCTCGAGGACCTTGCGCTCCCGCACCTTACTCGCATGAGTAAGGCGGGCAACCTCCTCCTGGAGAGTCGCCGCAGACTCCAAGGCCTTGGCCAGCTGTGTTTCCTTCTGGACAAGGGCCTCCTCCTTCTCCCTCAAGGCGGCGTCCTTGAGGTCCATCTCCTTGAGATGAAGCGACGGGAGGCGATCCACATCGGCGGAGTAGGAGGCCTCCTTCTCCTACAGCGTAGCGCGCAGTCGCTCCAGCTCGACCCGGTTGACTGCCTCGAGCTCCTTCTTCTCCGTCTGAAGAAGGACCAGCTGCTCCTGGAGCTGGTTGCCGGCATTACGCAGGGCGTCCCGCTCCGTGGTAGCTTCGCCCAGTCGGACTTCGAGCTCGGCGATCCAGCCATCAGCTCCCAGGTGCTGGGTCCATAGCTCGTTATAAGCCTGCGCCTGAGCGTCATAAAGCTCCTGCCAAAAAGCAAAAAGGAACAAGATTAAGATTCGGCCTGGTTAAGACTTAACCAGTCCGATTCTCGGGGGCTACACCTAGTGGGTGTGCTAGCGCGCCCCCACTGAAGAAACAATACGGGGAAAAGGACCTCTAAGAGATTCGGACCGGTCGACGATCGACCAGCCCGATACTCGGGGGCTACACCCAGTGGGTGCGCTGTCGCGCCCCCACTAACCAAAAGGAAGAAAAAAAGTTCAAAAAGCCAAAAAGGAAACACCTACCTGGGTGCGGGCCTCCAGGCGCTCCATGTCGCCGCACACCACGCGGTCCGACTGCTCCACCTTGGACCGGCTGGTGGTAAACATCGACACCAGCTCCGGGACGCCGGAAAGCGTGGTGTCGGTGGGCAGTCGCAGGCGGGCCAGGTTGGCCGCCCGCCAAGTCTTCATGGGCCAGCTCCTAGCCTGGCCTCCAGCTCCTGGCGCAATAGGGCCGTGCTGGGGAATGACGATGGCACTGACTCCTGGTGCTGGCTTGACGGCCGGCTCTAGCGCCGTCCCGGCTGGCGCTATCTCCTCTGCGGGAGGCGGATGGGCCGCATCCGACGCATCCATGGTCACCCCTGGGGTATCAGGGGCCATGTCCGGTGCAGCTCGGTCCAGCTCCGGCGCGTCGGGTGCCACCTCGGCCCTGGGGGAGTCAGGAACCGTTTCCAGGTCCACCTGCGCCGAGGCTTCCGACCCTGAATGCTGGCCCCCCGCAGCCCTTGGGGCCGGCCTTGAACCGGCATCGCTAAATGGCTCCTCCGCGTGAGCATGTGCGGAGGGGTCATGTCTAGCCTTCGCACGCTTCTCCACCGGCCTCTCGACCCGGCTGGGGCGAGGCTGGGCCACGGTGGCCTTCCCCGCAGCCGTGTCCCATCGACGCTTGGACTCCGTCTCAAGCTCCCTCTGGGAAGCATCGGCTGCTGCCCAGCCAGCCCGCTCGGCTGCGGAGGCAGTGTCTTAATCCACATCCTCCGCCTCCCTGTCAAGCAAAACTCCTAAGGAAGAAAGCTCCTCGCAAGATAAACGAAGAAAAGGGGGAGGAAATCTTACCCCACTACCACAGGGACCTGCCTCCGGCCAGCACCGCGGCTTCTCTTCGCACCGCCTGCTCGCTGTCCGGCTGGAGGATCCTACACCGACCGCTTAGGAGCCGGTCGGGAAGCTGTGGCACCCTTGCCCTTCCTCCCGGTTGCCTCATCGGCAGCGGTCGCTCCGCCCCTTTGGCGCCTGCCGCGCGTCAGTGGCGGGCTGGTGACCTCTTCCACCCCATCGGAGTCCTCCTCGAAGGCTGCACCAGAAATGAATGAGGGAATTTCGTCGTCATCCGTCCAGTACGCAACGGAGGGCCGTGCGTACTCACCAGACGGCTCTGTCCCTTCCGACTCCAGGAGATTCTTCGAGCCGGCGGAGGAGTCCGAGCGGGATTCAATCATGCCCTCGTCCTCAATATCTGAGGCGTCGGACACATCCACGTCAGGAGCGGGCGGACGGAGGGACCCCTGCAGATTCTCGAACAGCTGCGGAAGGGGATTCAATCGCCGGCTCAGCAACACGACCGGCTTCAAGGCAAACAACAAAGAACAAAGAAACCACCTACCATCGGAGGCGGATGGGCCCTATTGAAGGGGGACATCCCCCACGTCCATTCCCCGCTCTCATCAATGCGGGCGATGGAGAGCAGGTTCACCCTTCGCGCTACAGCACCAGGGGTGAACCTCTTGGTGGATAGCCAGCATGGATCATGCCGGCCGCTCATCTGGCAGAACAGATGCGGCCTCCTCTGCAAGGGCAGGATCCGGCGGGCCACCATGGTGGTGAGCAGGTCGTGGCCAACGAGGCCGCTCATCTCCAAAATGTCGAGGTGGGCACAGATCAGCGCCACCTCGGGAATCGGCTTGGGGGTCTTTGCATCCCAGTTCCGCCTCGTCGGCGGAGCGATGTCGAATGGGGGCATGTTGAGGGCATCCTGGGCGCAGGGAGGAACAGAGCGCGGATGCGGAGCAAGAAGGGGGCGAATTGCCTCCTCGGAACCCCCGCATCCCATTTAAACCCCCACAAAGCGTCGTGGGGAGGGGATCCGGTGCGCACCGGACCCCCATTAACCCCGTGTATTACGGGCGGTAAAGCTTCCCTAAGCCCAACCGTCGCAGAGTAAATCCGCAGAGGATCTCCCGCACGAAGGACGAGGGGGCATCGTGGCGGGACCCAGGGCCCAGGCCTGGTCCCGTAATCAGTAATTACCATCATTACGCCAGGCGGAGCCTGGCACGTGGCGTTCTCCGAGCGAATTGCGACGAGGCCGAGGCGTCGCTTCGAAGCCAATCGGTTTCGAAGCCGGCGCCCTTCGTCACGAGTGGCGGCGAAAAAACATCAAGACAAATCGACAAGCCGGTGAGGCCGCCCGCCCGCACGCGGTAGGCCTCGCCAGCTTCGAGGACTACTGTCGGGGGATAACCCCGGGGTAGGCTCATCAAGCCAGCTCCTTCATTTCCGTCCCAAAGGACATGAACGTATACAGATTCCCAATGCCCAAGTCTTCCGGCCGGATAGAGGACGAGGCGGCCATTCCTCTGGCCGGCCGGGCAACCCCCGCCGGCTAGAGTCAAGGCGGCTACTTCTCCTAAGCCGGCCTGGTCCCGCCAGCCCGGCTAAGAAGGAGGCGGCCGCGCCCAAGCCGGCTAGCCAAGCAGGCTAGCCGACCGAAGATCACAAGTCACATCAGATCGTAGGTCAGGATAAGACCTTACGATTAAAGGTAGCTATGCGTCAGCAAAAGGTATTGGATTGCGGCGCCCGACAGGTACGAGCTTCGGCGACCACGCCGCTGACCTACCCCGGCTCTGATCCATCACCTAGCATAGTGTCAGACCGTCACACTCCCACTCCATTGCTTCACTCGGTGTGGGGAAGAGTGGAGGCGGCCGTACTACCTCCCCATGACGAATCTCGCGGGGCGACGCTTGACGTACAACGCGTGCTTGGCGTCAACCTTACGCGAGAGATCCATTGGCCAGCCGGCGGGTCCCACTGCCAATCGAGACCATGCAGCCGGCGGGCCCGTCAAGCAACAAAACAAGACTCTGGTGGGCCCCTGGCCAGCCGGCGAGGCTGCCAGCTGGGTCCCACACTTGTACCCTTTATCCATATTGTAGGCCGGAGGGTTCGTCTATAAAACCCCCCGGTCGCCCTTCATGTAGGGGGGCCGATCATTCCACAACGAAACAACACTATACACTCACCAACCGCAGAGAGAGGCAGAGACGAGCCGGCTACTCCCCTCTCCCTCCTCTCAACACAGCTCCAGGAGCAACCCTGTACTCTGTTCATACACATCAAACACTCCGGCAGGATTAGGGGTATTATCTCTACGGAGAGCCCTGAACCTGGGTACATCGTGCGTCCCATCCGTGTACCAACCTCGTTCCCAGCGTCCACCTTTGTCCCTTCGGTTCTCACCGACTTTAGCCTACCTATGGCATATGTTGTGAGTATTCACCGACAGATATTGATGCTTTGAAAGTTAGATGTGCTCCTCCCAAGGTCAACTTGGATGAAACTTTAAAAGCTATGCATGTCTCCATGAATGAGAGCAAAGAAAGAACCGCCCAAATTCGCGCTAGGCATGAATGGATTAAAAGGGTGCGTTCTAGTGATGCAAATCACGAAGATCTTAAAGTGCTTGGTGTGACTCCCCTTGAATCTTTGTTTCCGCATGTCAAACCTATTGATGAAGGGGCTGGATATGAATCCACTTTGGTTGAAAAATGCCCCAATGATTGGGAGTCCACCTATCTTGATGATAAAGGTGTGGAGAGTGGAGTAGAAGAAATTAAAATATTGGGTAGTAATGAAACTCGCACTTTGGATTTCTAGGAATTCAATTATGATAGTTGCTCCTTATTTGAATGCATTTCTTTAATGCAATCCATTGCATACTCTCCACATGCCTATAGCCAAAGCAAAGCCTTTACAGCACATACCGTAGATGCTATGATGAAATCTCTTAAAGAGAAGCTCGAATTAGAAGTCTCTATACCTAGAAAACTTCATGATGAATGGGAACCTACTATCAAAATCAAAATCCAAAACTATGAATGCAATGCTTTGTGTGATTTGGGAGGTAGTGTTTCCGCGATTCCAAAGTCTTTATGTCATATTCTTGGTTTTCATGAGATTGAAGAGTGTTCTCTTAATTTGAATCTTGCGGATTCTACTGTCGAGAAACCCATGGGAAGGATCGATGATGTTCTTATTGTTGCCAATAAGAACTATGTACCCATGGATTTCATTGTACTTGACATAGATTGCAATCCTTCATGTCCCATTATTCTTGGTAGACCTTTCCTAAGGACTATTGGTGCTATCATCGATATGAAGGAAGGGAATATTAGATTTCAATTTCCTCTAAAGAAGGGCATGGAGCATTTTCCTAGAAATAAAATAAGATTACCTTATGAATCTATGATGAGGGATACTTATGGTTTGAGCACCAAAGATGACTATACGTGATTCCATCACCTTTTGCCAAGCTAAGGGTGTTAAACAATAGCGCTTGTTGGGAGGCAACACAACGAATCTATCCTTTTTCTTTCTATTTTGTGTTTTCCACACTTTCATAATTCTGTTATGATTGTGTTTTTTGTGTTTCTTTTTGCGTTTGTGCCAAGTAAAACCGTTATGACTAGTCTTGGGGATGATCGTTTGGTCATGCTAGAAAAGATAGAAACTTTCTGATTATTTTCGTTTTTTTTCTGTAAGTGATTTTGAGTTGATTATTTTTGCTTCTGATTGCTACGCTAATTCTTCATACTGTCGTAATTTTTCAGAATTTTTGAAGTACCAGAAGTATACGAAGTATACAGATTGCTACAGACTGGTCTATTGTTAACAGATTCTGTTTTTGTTGAGTTGGTTGCTTATTTTGATGAAACTATGGATAGTATCGGGGGGTATTAGCCATGGAAGATTGAAAATACAGTAACCCAACATCAACATAAGTAGAATTTAAGTTTGCTATAGTACCTAAGGAAGTGGTGGTTTGCTTTCTTATACTAATGTTATCACGAGTTTCTGTTTAAGTTTTGGGTGAAGTTCTTATGGACAAAAAGATAAAGAGTGGCAAGAGCTCAAGCTTGGTGATGCCCAAGCTACCCCAAGTTGATTGAAGGATGTCTTAAAATACTAAGCTTGGGGATGCCCCGGGAAGGCATCCCCTCTTTCGTCTTCAATCCATCGGTAACGTTACTGGGGGCTATATTTTTATTCACCACATGTTATGTGTTTTGCTTGGAGCGTCTTGTATCGTAGGAGTCTTTTATTTTTGTTGTTTCACAATCTTCCTTGCTTCACACCTAGAGAGAGAGACATGCACTCACTGTCATTTTGTCGAGCGTCACTTATATCCTTTGGTTAGACAATTCAACTCACATGTGCTTCACTTATATCTTTTGAGCTAGTTGATTTTGCTCTATGTGCTTCACTTATATCTTTTAGAGCACGGAAGCGCGTGGCTTGGTAGTTGATCTATGTTATGAAAGTAGTCTCAAAAGGGGTAGTTATCCAAAGGGATATGAAAACTTCCACCTTCATGTGCATTGAATAGATACAGAAGCTTGATTCATCTCATTTAGTTTTGAGTTGTGGTTGTGGTAATATTGAAGTTATGTTAGTATGGTGTTGTGGATCTAGAAATACTTGTGTTGAAGTTAGTGATTCCCGTAGCATGCACGTATGTTGAACCGCTATGTGATGAAGTCTGAGCATGATTAGTTTATTGATTGTCATGCTTTGGGTGGCGGTCGGGATGGCGCGATGGTTTATACCTACCAACCCTTCCCCTAGGAGTATGCGTTGAATGCTTTGTTTCGATTACTACTAAAACTTTTGCAACAAGTATATGAGTTCTTCATGACTAATGTTGAGTCCATGGTTTAGATGCACTTTCACCTTCCAGCATCACTATCTTCTTTAGTGTCGTGCAACTTTCGCCGGTGTACAAAACCCACCATATAGCCTCCCTCAAAACAGCCACCATACCTACCTACTATGGCTTTTGCAAAGCCATTCCAAGATATATTGCCATGCAACTACCACCATGACATGTGCCACAGCTTCTACATTGCCATTGTATGATCGTAAGATAGCTAGCATGATGTTTCCATTAATGTCTATGCCATGCTAGATCATTGTCACGGTACACTACCGAAGGCATTCCATATAGAGTCATCATTGCTCTAAGTTTTGAGTTGTAAGTGTGATGATCATCATTGATGGAGCATTGTTCCATGTGAGGAAATAAAAGATGCCAGCGAATCCCATTTATAAAAAGATGCCAAAGATGCCCACCAAAATAAATAAAAAATAAAATAAGGACGCCAAAGAGCCCACCAAAAAAAATGAGAGAAAAAGAGAGAAGGGACAATGCTACTATCCTTCCACACTTGTGCTTATTAAGCACCATGATCTTCATGATTGAGAGTCTCTCATTTTGTCACCACCATATAGCCAGTGGGAAATTTTCATTATATAACTTGGCTTGTATATTCCAATGATAGGCTTCCTCAAAATTTCCTTAGGTCTTCGTGAGCAAGCAAGTTGGATGCACACCCATTAGTTTTCTTTAAGAGCTTTCACATACTCTTAGCTCTAGTGCATCATTTGTAAGGTAATCCCTACTCATTCACATTGATATCTATTGATGAGCATCTCCATAGCTCATTGATATGCCTAGTTAATGTGACCATCTTCTCCTTGTTTGTCTTGCAACCTCCACCACACTCCATTCCACTTATAGTGCTAAAACCATGGCTCACGCTCATGTATTGCGTGAGAGTTGAAAAGGTTTGACAAAGTAAAGGTGTGAAAACAATTACTTGGCCAATACCGGGGTTGTGCATGATTTAAATTCATTGTGCAAGGATGATAGAGCATAGCTAGACTATATGATTTTGTAGGGATAACTTTCTTTTGGCCTCGTTATTTTGAAAGTTCATGATTGCCTTGCTAGTTTGCTTGAAGTATTATTGTCTCCACATCAATAGAAAACTATTGTTTTGAATCTAATGGATCTGAACATTCACGTCACATAAGAGGAGTTACAAAGGACATCTATGCCAGGTAGCATGAAAGCATCAAAAATTCATTCTTTATCACTTCCCTACTCGAGGACGAGCAGCAGTTAAGCTTGGGGATACTTGATACGTCTCAAACGTATCTATAATTTTTTATGGTTTCATGTTGTTATCTTGTCAACTTTGGATGTTTTATATACCTTTTATATATTTTTTGGGACTAACTTATTAATTTAATGCCAAGTGCCAGTTCCTGTTTTTTTCTGTGTTTTTGACTCTTTTCAGATCTGATTTTGGAATGGAGTCCAAATGTAATAAAATCCCTGAAATAAATTTTTCCAGAACAGAAGAAGATCGGGGGACTTGAGGGCCAAGGCAGGACAGCCACAGGGGGCCCACAAGCCCTGTAGCCGCCACCAGGGGGGCCTGCGGCTACCAGGCTTGTGGCCCCCTTGGAGCTCCCCTACCCTAGCTCTTTCGGCTATATATTCCCTAAAATCCTAGAAAAAATCAGGGCATCCACGAAAACACTTTTCCGCCGCCGCGAGCTTCCGCTTCCGCGAGATCTCATCTGGAGACCCTTCCCGATGCCCTGCCGGAGGGGACTTTGGAGTTGGAGGGCTTCTACATCAACATCATCGCCTGTCCAATGACTCATGAGAAGTCCACTTCAGGCCTACGGGTCCGTAGTTAGTAGCTAGATGGCTTCTTCTCTCTCTTGGATCTTCAATACAAAATTCTCCATGATCTTCATGGAGATCTATCCGATGTAATCCTCTTTGGCGGTGTGTTTGTCGAGATCTGATGAATTGTGGATTTGTGATCAGATTATCTATGAATTATATTTGAGTCTTTCTGATTACTTATATGCATGATTTGATATCCTTGTATGTCTCTCCGAGTCTTGGGTTTTGTTTGGCCTACTACATCTACGATTCTTGCAATGGGAGAAGTGCTTGGTTTTCGGTTCATACCGTGTGGTGACCTTTCCCAGTGACAGAAGGGGAAGCAAGGCACGGAACGTGTTGTTGCCATCAAGGGTAACAAGATGGGCTTTTATCATAGATATGAGATTGTCCATCTACATCATGTCATCTTGCTTAAGGCGTTACTCTGTTCTTATCAAATTAATACACTAGATGCATGCTGGATAGCAGTCGACGTGTGGAGTAATAGTAGTAGATGCAGAAAGTATCGGTCTACTTGTTTTGGACGTGATGCCTATAGATATAATCATTGCCATAGATAACGTCACGACTTTGCGTGGTTCTATCAATTGCTCGACAGTAATTCATTCACCCACCGTCTACTTGCTTTCATGAGAGAAGCCACTGGTGAACACTATGCCCCCTGGGTCTATTCACAACTATCGTCTCCACTTTCACTTTTACTTTGCTTTGTTTACTTTTTGCTTTCAGTTCTCACTTTGCAAACAATCTATAAGGGATTGACAACCCCTTCATAGCGTTGGGTGCAAGCTCTTTGTGTTTGTGCAGGTACTTGTAACTCGACGCGATTCTCCCACTGGATCGATACCTTGGTTCTCAAACTGAGGGAAATACTTACCGCCGCTGTGCTACATCACCCTTTCCTCTTCAAGGGAACACCAACGCAAGGCTCCAAGGCCACGGGGAAATCCTTTGCATATTTGCCAAGGAAGTCCCTATAGGCGTAGCCCGTAGCAACAGGATTCCTGGCGCCGTTGTCAGGGAAGGTCTATTGTCGCAGTAGCAATGCTCCAAGCAAAACACATATCATGTGGTGAATAAAAATATAGCTCCAAGTAATGTTACCGATGGATTGAAGACGAAAGAGGCGATGCCTTCCTGGGGCATCCCCAAGCTTAGGCTGTTTTGGTGTCCTTGAATTTGGCTTGGGATTCCTTGGGCATCCCCAAGCTTCAGCACTTTCCACTCCATATGTCTTTGTCCATGAGAACGTCACCCACAACTTGAAAACTTCACAACACAAAACTTAAACAGAAACTTGTGATAACATTAGTACAAGAAAACAAACTACCAATTCTTTTGGTACTGTAGCAAACTTGCATTCCATCCATATTGATGATGGTCTACTGTATTCTCACATTTCCATGGCTAGTACCCCCCCCCCCCCCCCGATACTAACCATAATTTCATCAAAATAAGCAACCAACTCAACAAAAACAGAATCTATCAAAAACAGACCAGTCTGTAGCAATCTGTATACTTTGTATACTTCTGTTACCTCAAAAAATCTGAAAAATTACGACGGTCTACATAAAAAGCATATCAATCAGCAGAAACAAGAATCAACTCAAAATCTCTTTCTGAATAAAAATGAAAAATCATCTCGTGAGCGAAAAGTTTCTGTCTTTTTCCAGCAGGATCAAACAACCATTACCAGGACTAGTCATAAAGGTTTTGCTTGGCTCAAACACAAAAATAAACACAAAAAACACAATCACATCAAAAAACGCAACAAAACAGAAAGAAAAATATAAATTCATTGGGTTGCCTCCCAACAAGCGCTATTGTTTAACGCCCTTAGCTAGGCATAAGAGCGATAGAAACACATATCGTCGTCTTTGGTGCTCAAACCATAAGTAGCCCTCATCATGGATTCATAAGGCAATCTTATTTTCTTTCTAGGAAAGTGTTCCATGCCCTTCCTTAAAGGAAATTGAAATCTAATATTCCCTTTCTTCATATCTATGATAGCACCAATAGTCCTTAGGAAAGGTCTACCAAGAATAATAGGGCATGTAGGATTGCAATCAATGTCAAGCACAATTAAATCCACGGGTACATAGTTCCTATTTGCAATAATAAGAACATCATTGATCCTTCCCATGGGTTTCTTGATAGTAGAATCAGCAAGATGCAAATTAAGAGAACACTCTTGAATCTCATTAATACCGAGAATATCACATAAAGACTTTGGAATCGCAGAAACACTAGCACCCAAATCACACACAGCATTGCACTCATAGTTTTTGGTTTTGATTTTGATGGTAGGTTCCCACTCATCATGAAGCTTTCTAGGGATAGAGACTTCCAATTCAAGTTTCTCTTCAAGAGCTTTTATCATAGCTTCGACGATATGATCGGTAAAGGCTTTGTTTTGGCTATAAGCGTGTGGAGAGTTCAACATGGATTGCATCAAAGAAATGCATTCAATCAAGGAGCAACTATCGTAATTGAAATCCTTGAAATTCACGGTAGTAATTTCATTACTACTCAAAGTTTTAACGTCTTCTACTCCACTTTTAATGCTTTCAGCATCAAGATAGATGGACTCCGAATCCTTGGGGCACTTTTCAACCAAAGTGGATTCATATCCAGCCCCATAATCATTAGGTTTGACACAGGAAAACAAAGATTCAATGGGAGGCACATCAAGCACTTTAAGATCTTCGTGATTCTCATCACGAGAACATGCCTTTTTAAGCCATTCATGTCTAGCACGAATTTGGGCGGTTCTTTCTTGGCTCTCAATCATGGAAACACGCATAGCTTTCAAAGTTTCATCCATGTTTATTTTGGGAGGAGCACATCTAACTTTAAAAGCATCAACATCACAAGAAATCGTATCAACGCTCTTAGCCAAATCATCAATTTTGAGTAGTTTTTCCTCTATGGACACATTGAAAATCTTTTGAGAGTTGATGAACTCTTTGATATTACTCTCTAGATTAGAGGGTAATCTATTGTAATTTCCATGGGTATTGTTGTAGGAGTTGCCAAGGTTATTAGAGGACTTACTAGGAAAAGGCCTAGGAACATAGTTTCCTCTAAAAGCGTTGTTGTTGCCAATGTTATTCCTACCAACAAAATTAACGTCCAAGCTAGCGTTGCTACTCTCAATCAAAGAAGACAAAGGCATATCATTAGGATCCAAAGGAGCACTTCTACTAGCACCCAAATTCATTAACTCATCCATCTTAGCACTCAACGAGTTAATTTCTTCTATAGCGTGTACCTTCTTACTAGTAGGTGACCTTTTAGTGTGCCACTGAGAGTAGTTCGTCATGATGTTGTCTAAGAGCTTTGTGGCTTCTCCTAACGTGATTTCCATGAATGTTCCACCTAAGGCGGAGTCCAAGATATTTCTAGAAGCGAAATTCAAGCGAGCGTAAAAGATTTGAATAATCATCCAAAGACTCAAGCCATGAGCGGGACAATTTCTAATCATTAATTTCATTCTCCCCCAAGCTTGTGCAACATGTTCATGATCAAGTTGCTTGAAATTCATGATATCATTACGGAGAGACATGATCTTAGTCGGCGGAAAATACTTGGATATATAAGCATCTTTGCACTTATCCCAAGAATCGATACTATTTTTGGGCAAAGAAGAAAACCAAGTTTTTGCGCGATCTCGCAACGAGAAAGGAAAAAGCTTCAATTTAATCACGTCATTATCCACACCTTTTTTCTTTTGCATATCGAGATGGGATACGGTATCTTCACTAGGAAGGCCAGAGAATTTCTCTTTCATAACAAGATTCAGCAAAGCGGCATTGATTTCGTATGACTCCGCACTAGTGGCGGGAGCAATCGGAGTACTAATAAAATCATTATTATTAGTATTCGAGAAGTCACAAAACTTGGTGCTTTTGTTCATGGTGACTTCAGCAAGCAATCAAGCACACAAGCAAAGAAAAAGTAGGCGAGAAAAAGGGCGAACGAAAAAGGCAAATTGGTGAAGTGGGGGAGAGGAAAACGAGAGGCAACTGGCAAACAAAGTAAATGCAAGAGATGAGTTTGCGACACCTACTTGGATGAGTTCTTGACTTGATCTTCCTCGCCGGCAACGGTGCCAGAAATTCTTCTGCTGCGGCAACAAAAGTCCTTCCCTGGCGCTTAGGAATTCTTCTTGTTACTTCTCTGGTTTGCGTCGGTTTTTCCCTTGAAGAGGAAAGGGTAATGCAGCACAGGAGCAATAAGTATTTCCCTCAGTTTGAGAACCAAGGTATCGACCCAGAAGGAGGGCCTCGTCAAGTCCAAAGTACCTACGCAAACACAAACAAGCTTGCACCCAACGCTTCAAAGGGGTTGTCAATCCCTTCAAGATTGTTTGCAAAGTGAGATCTGAAGGCGGATAGTGCAACAAAGTAAAAAGTGTAAGGCTGAAAATATGGTGTGGAGTAGACCCTAGGGCCATAGTGTTCACTAGAGGCCTCTCTCATAATAGAAAATATCACGGTGGGTGAACAAATTACTGTCGAACAATTGATAGAACCGGCATAGTCATGACGATATCTAAGGCAATGATCTAGCATATAGGCATCACGTCCGAGACAAGTAGAGCGATACTTTCTACATCTACTACTATTACTCCACACATCGACCGCTATCCAGCATGCATCTAGTGTATTGAGTTCATGACGAACAGAGTAATGCTTTAAGCAAGATGACATGATGTAGAGGGCTAATCTCAAACCAATGATGAAAACCCCATCTTTTTATCCTTGATGGCAACAACACGATACGTGCCTCGCTACCCCTTCTGTCACTGGGTGAGGTCACCGCACGGTATGAACCCAAAACCAAGCACTTCTCCCATGGAAAGAATCATAGATCTAGTTGGCCAAACAAAACCCACAACTCGAAGAGAATTACAAGGATATGAAATCATGCATAAGAGAGATCAGAAGAAACTCAAATAAGATTCCTAGATAATCTGATCATAAATCCACAATTCATTGGATCTCAACAAACACACTACAAAACAAGATTACATCGGATAGATCTCCATGAAGATCATGGAGAACTTTGTATTGAATATCCAAGAGAGAGAAGAAGCCATCTAGTTACTAGCTATGGACCCGTAGGTCTATGGTCAACTACTCACGCATCATCGGAGAGGTCATGGTGTTGATGAAGAAGCCCTCCGTGTCCGAATCCCCCCTCCGGTAGGACACCAGGACGTGCCCCAGATGGGATCTTGCGGAGACAGAAGCTTGCGGTGGCGGGAAAGTAATTGTGATCGTCTCTTGATTTTTTGGGAATATATAGGCGCAAGATCTAGGTCAGGGGATTTTCTTCCGTTTGGAGTCTGTTTCAAAAACTCCTCTGAAAGGGGTCAAAAACATGGAAAAAACAGGAACAGGCACTTGGCACTGAGTTAATAAGTTAGTCCCAGAAAATAAATAAAAGGCATGCAAAACATCCAAAGTTTGACATGATAATAGCATGAAACCATCAAAAATTGTAGATACATTGGAGACGTATCAGATGCGCGCGGCGACGAGCTCTGCTGGAGGCAGCAGCCGGCGGTGGTGGAGGTATTCGATGTGCCCCTCGCCAACGATGCTGCCCTCCCAAGTGCCTCAGGACCTCGCCTTCTTGGTGGTGGCTCGATACATGATCAGGGTGCGACGCGAGATACCGGAGCTGCACAGGGAGCCAACGGCGAGCGGCGACGAGATACCGGAGCTGCACAGGGAGCCGACAGTGAGCAATGACGAGAACACTACCGACTCTTCTCTCTCTCTCGCTTTGGGAAGGGTTGGGCATTGGAACGAAGTAAGACGGTGACAAATGGTCTCGTCGGCCTCCCCGCCTGCCCATTTAAACCCCGAGTAGGGTCGTGGAGAAGGGGATCCGATACGCACGATCCCCATCCCCCCGTGCTATGTGGATGCGTTAATGCGCCCCGGGATGCCAACCGCCATCCCGTATCCACATAAGATCCTCACGCGTGGGCCAAAGCCGTGGCGTGGCGGACCCCGACGTGCAGGCCCGATCCTGTCGCGCACGTGGCCTGTGAGGGCGCAACCCCGAAGCCCGACGTGTGGCGCACTACCACAATAAACAAAGAAGTCGAGGTGTCTAGCGAAAGCCGTCTGGCTCCCCACCCGACCTTCTCCAACACCTTGGTTCGCCAGCCGCTGGCTCCCAGGACCCGCGAACATGACATCCAAGCCGGCGAGGCCCTTCGATTTGAGCCGGCGGACCTCCCCTGCGTCGGAGACTACTTATGAAGGGATAACCCCGGGGTAGGCTCACCAAGCCTACTCCTCCACCCTTCGGCATAGAGTGAGGAGAAAGCCTCCTCAGAGGCCGACTCCTCCTGGTTGGCTGCATAGCCCACGCCGGTTAGGAGCGTTGCAGTCTACTCTTTGGCCGGATGGCTAGCCGCCAGCCGACTGGGAAGCACCCGTCGTATCAATCCCTATGATGTGACGGAGGCCTTCGATTAAAGGCAAAAGTACCTCATCTTGGGTATGATGGAGAGGAATATGCGTAGCTACAGTGGTGGTGACCGTAGTGCTGACCGGTGCCGGCTGCGACTCGTCAACTGTGTATAGTACCTGCATGCCACCACTAACTCCATTAGCTGGCCCGACGTGGCTACAGTGGAGGTGGTCGTACCGCTGACCGACGCCAGATCCCGCAAGACAACGGCCATCGTACCACTCGCACTAATCCCATAGGTCAGTCGTCGGGTCCCACGGTCTGAGGGGACCCTACAGTCGGCGGGCCCCGCCAGCAACAAGACTGATCAATAGCGGGCCCTCTTTCCAGCCGAAGAAGCTCTGAGCCGGGCCCCTCAAATTGTACCTTATATCCATTTTGTAGGCCGGGGATTCGTCTATAAAACCACTAGCCCCCTACATGCATAGGGTTGGCCATTCTTACGCACACACACACACTCATACAGGAGAGGTAGACTGCAAGGGAGCTGCTCCATCTTGCTCCTCCATCGAATAGCTCAACGAGCACATTGTAGTTCTCTTGGTTCATCAGCCACTCCGGCAAGACTAGGGGTGTTACCTCCCACAGAGGGCCCCGAACCTAGGTACATCGTGCGTCTTGCATCGCTAGTTACGAATCTCATTCTCGGAGCCTGCCGGTGTCCCTTCGGTCCCAACAACTCTCGATAAGCCTACCCATGGCATCTGTCGTGAGAAAACGACGACAAGGGTGGTGCCTCCTAGATTGGTTAGGTGTCGCTTGGGAGCCTCCTACTTCGTGATGTGGAGTTCAACCAAGATGTTTATAAGGGCAAGGAGATCACCTACTTTGTGAAGATCTACCGTGAGTGAGGCTAGTCCTTTGTGGACGGAAGCGGTGGTGGAATATACAAGGCCACTTCTTCGTGGACCCCTTGTAAGTGGATCCCTCCATGGACTCTCACAACCATTATCCTCCGTGGGTTGAAGTCTCCACTATCATGGACGTACGATAGTGCCACCTATCGAAACGACGCCAAAAATCTCCGTGTCAACCTCATGCGTTTGATCGCCCTGCCTTACTCCTTTACTTTAGACTTGCATGTTTTCCTTTCCGCTGCTATACTCTTAGAACTGCATGTGTAGGGTGTACTTGACTTTCCATAATTGCTAAAACTGGCCCACAACTAAAATTTGGAAAAGGCTAAGTTTTATCTTATCAAGTAGTCTTATCACCCCCCCCCCTCGACATACTTTCGATCCTACACATCATCATGAGGTTGATCTTATCCTTGATCTAGATCACAGGGTTGAGGGCCTTCACTTTGTTCTACGAAAGCATGTGGGTCTTTCGTTCGTGATGGTTCCACTTGAGTGGAGCCTTGTTCTTCTCCTTCTGCCACAAGGGGTTCCTCAATGGGTAGGAAGTGTCCCACACCAATTTTTCTTATGGGTTGGGGAGGAATTTCATCACCTACATCACAAAGACCACTTCGCTCCACTTGGGAGCCATTATTCTCATCAAACACCATTTTACACGTCTCCTCAATGAGTCTAGAGGACTTGTTGAGAACACGATAATCATGAGAGTTTGTAGCATAACCAACAAATATGTCCTCTTCAGCTCTAGGTTCGCATTTAGACAAACGAGCACCTTTCTTAAGAATGAAACACTTCCAACCGAACACCCAGAAGTACTTAAGGTTGGGCTTGTTACCTGTAAGAATTTCATATGGAGTCTTGTTCAAGCCTTTGTGGAGGTAGAGCCGATTGGATGCATGACATGCAGTGTTGATGGCCTCGGCCCAAAAGTTATATGGAGATTTGAACTCCGCCATCATGGTCCTTGCGGCATCCATCAATGTTCGGTTCATCCTTCTCGCAACACCATTTTGTTGAGGAGTATAAGGTGCATAGAATTGATGCTTGATCCCTTCATCACTCAGAAATTCATTTAAGGTGTAATTCTTGAACTTGGTACGATTGTCACTTCTAATCATCAATATATTTGCATCATGTTGTCGTTGAGCTTCATTGGCAAAGTCGATGATCGTTTGTTGATTCTCACTCTTCCTCTTGAAGAAATATATCCAAGTATATCTTGAGTAATCATCCACTATCACCAAGCAATACTTCTTCCCCCAAGACTATTAAAGGATGTAGTACCAAAGAGACCCGTGTGAAGGAGCTCTAAGGTTTTTTTGAGTATATGGTAGTCGTGGGGCGGTGAGATATCTATTGTAGCTTTCCTTCAATACATGCACTACCAGCACGATCTTTAGCAAAACTTACATTTGTTAGTCCAAGAACATGGTGCCCTTTCAGGAGACTCTCCAAAGATCTCATATTGACATGGGCAAGCCGGCGATGCCACAATAAGCCAATATCAACTTTAGCCACTAGGCAAGTTGCGGTTTTAGTGGGTCGCTCCAAAAAGTTAACCACATAGAGACCATTGTTGACATGCAAAACAAAAGCTACTTTAAGAGTCTTGCTCCACAAAAGGGCCACGGAGTCAATTTCGGAGAAAGTACTAAAACCCATAAATGCAAGTTGACGAACGGAAAGTAAATTGTATGCGAGGGTCTCAACAAGCATGACCTTTCCAATGGTAACTTCCACAACAATTACCACCTTGCCGAGACCCAGTACCTTTGAAGTCGTATCAACACCAAAGGAGACTTGGTGGAAACGGATGGGTCGGGATGAAAGTCCACCACCAAGTCCTTGCTTCCGGTCATATGATTTGTTCCTCCGCTATCAAGCAGCCATGACACCCCACCGGAAGCAAACTCCTGCATAAGATCAATGCTTGGATTTAGGTACCCATTCTTTAATTGGTCCTTTCAGGTTAGTAACAAGGATCTTAGGAACCGAAATAGACCATTCTATGTACTCATAAGGGGAACCAACAAATTTAGCAAATACATTTCCATCACTAGCACGACACAAGACATAAGATGGGTTTAAGTCGCTGACATTGTTAGGAGGAGGGCTTTGCCCTTCTTGGCATTATCACCCTTAGCTTTGCTCTTCTCTTTTCCATGCGTATCCTCCCTAGCCCTAAAAAAGGATTCTTTAAGCAAGGGAGGCTCCTTTTTCTTAACCTTCTTGTTCTTCTTGGCCTTAGGAGCAAACCCAACCCCTTCCTTAGCAACCACTTCCTTTTGACTTCTCAGGAGGACATTAAGATTCTTTTCGCCTTGGATGCATGTCACAAGGCCTTCCTCAAGCTTCTCCTTTAATTTTGCATTAAATTCCTCACTAAAATGGTTGCCAACACACTCCAACAGGTTATCCTTAAGGCTCTGTTCGGTACTGGTGTTTTTTAACACCCAATAGGCTTGGGGATTGGAGGGGATTTGGTGATCCCCTCCCCTCCACCAAATCCCCTCAATTCCCCACTAATCCCCCACCCCAGGTCTTGTTTGGTACTAGAGCTTTTTAGTTTCCTGTGTTGATACAACAACATAGCACAAGTTGCAATAGTTGTCCTACATTGTGATAAGATGAAAAATAAAAATCAAATCTTTTAGTAATCCGGTCAGCTGTGCCAACGGAAACAACAAAGCACAAATCAGAACGACACAACAAACACAAAGATAATTGGATAATCAAAATGAAAATGTGATCTTTTCAGATCATCACATCAACAACTTAATTTTGCATGACTTAGAATCACTATCTCATCATAGCAACAATAGTCTCACAGTCATGAAACATTTTTGCAAAAGTGATACTGCAATCATTATGAACGAACCCCACAGTGTTTCCTCTAAACAAAACTTCAAAGTGCCTTTCTTCTGAATCATTTTCGCTTAGCACTCTCTTCCTCTCTAGTAAATGCATTAGTGAGCACATCAACGGCCCAATCCTTGGCATCCTCCTGCAAGGCAGAGATCTCAAGAGTAAATGTCTACCACAACCACTCAAATCATGCAGAATATAACCAGATAACTAATGAGGACACGAGGTAAACCAAACATGTGTATGGTCTCTAACAAAATGTGGTCAGATTGAAAAGAGATGCTTATTAGCATAAGATACACTTTTGGTGAGATCAATCAAAGAGAGATGCCACTTTTAGTAATTAATCTGGTACAATATATCCGTAGAGAATGAAACCTGCTACACATAGATCTATGTAAACCATTATATAACAGAATTATGTAAACCTGCTACAGACATATCTATGTAAACCATTATACAACAGAATTATGTAAACCTGCTACAGACAGATCTACTTGCCACACAAGCGAACGACCACATATCAGCAGAATAAGAATACCCAAAACCGATGTCGGTCACTCCCACTATAAACCAAGGCTCAGGTACCTACAAAACAGCAACATAATTGAGAAAGCATGTGTCGACATGTAAATATGTAGCATCTTCTCTGATTAAAAAAACAAATTCATAGATTTTTCAGCTACCCAGCTGCCATAATTTCCTGACTTGATGAACAATAGTTAATGTTTGGCTCCATCTTAAGTAATTGTATTTGCTGATGTTCTAGAACAACAGTTAATTTTCTGTAGGTTCCTCACATTGATCAGGTGACTATTGGTATTACGGAATGTGGATCAGAGTTTCTGGTAAATAAGTATTTACATGAGTTACTATGCAAATTGTCCAAAATTTGAACTGCTAATATGGAGACAAAGAAATGAGTTTGAGTTGTACAGTTACAGCAAACAAGAACAAGTGTGACTGTAATATGAGCTGTGAATGTACGGATGCAGGCTCAGAAGAGAATAGATAACCATAGTAGTGTTAGTTTGCTCGGTCTCTCAGAGGTTTGTCGCTGGCAAGCAACCAATAAATATGTGAAAGCGAGGGGGCACACGCTTAAGCTCCACGCAGGAGGTGTGATCCCTGGAAAACCAAACATTCAGAGCGAAAGAAATGTACTACTAGTATTAGTATTGAACATTTTCCTGGCTGAGTCAACTGTCAGAGAGGATAACCATCACGATGGAGAAATTAATACTCCTAGTTGCGATATAACAACAACCCAATTGTGGGATGCCTGCCTCATACGTACCTAACATCAGTTTCTTCACTACAGAACCAACTTACAGGTGTTCATCTTGATCACAAGCCACTACCAAACACAAAAGGCAGAGGAGCTCACAGAACCAACACGAGTAAGCTCATATTATAGTCACAGTATCCTCCTACCGTTGATTGATCTCAGTATATCCATAACCTCACACGTACCTTTGCCTTGCTTTTAACTAGTTCATATTACAACAAAGAATGTACGCAAAACTATACCCCTCCCTTGCTTTTAACTAGTATAAAACCATTTAGTTTCGGGATAAACAAGAACATCAGCAAATATAATTACTTAAATTGTTTGCCATAATGCTATCGCATTGTCCGTCTCCTTTGTTTTGGTTATGTACAAACTGTGAGTTACTGAAACATGATTTAGTCTCATCAGCTAGAAGATTGAAAATAACTTGGGACGCTATAATGGTTGAAATAACTAGGAATTGGAACCTGGGCTTTGATCCAAACACTATCATATCCAATCAGTCAATGCCAAAATCAAGCAACACTAACATAGCAAGAATCAAATGAGATGGAACCGGCGAACCCTAGAAAAGGGGGAGGAGAGGGGAGGGATGAGATGGAACCAGCCATTACCGGCGAAGACGCCAGTTTACCGGAGCAATGAGTTCTGGCGTTGGAGGCGGCAGGGGCTGAGGAGGCAGGACCGACGGACAGGGGTTGACGAGGCCTGGATGGAGCCGGCGAACGGCGGACAGAGGGTGGAGGGCCGACGATGGAGAGCAGAGGGCCGACGACGTAGAGCGGAGGACAACGGAGAGCGGAGGGCGGACGGTGGAGAGGGGCGAAGGGGCGACGGCGGAGGGGGCAGGCGGCGGGGGCGACGGTGGAGAGGTGCGAAGGGGCGACGGCGGAGGGAGGAAGTTCGCGAGGGGCAGCTCGCGTCTGCTCATGCACGGGTATTGAGGGTTTCAGCGTGTAAATTTAGGGATGGGCCAGTCCAATACCGGAGTAACGAACGGGCTGTCGGGAATCTTAGGGATTTTTTTACCGGGCCTGTAAAATACTCTAGATAAGGTCCAAATACCTGGGTACCGAACGAGGCCTAAGTGTGTTCACAAAAACCAGTATGGGTTTATCAAGTCAAGAACCATTCAGGATTGTATTGGATGTACACTTGAATACCTTCACAAGTGTCATTAGTCTAAGATGCCTATTCTTATACTCAAAGTAGACTTTGAGAAGGATTTTGACACCATCGAGCATGAAGTCATTATGCTACTCTTAAATTATAAATGATTCAACTCCAAATGAAGAAGTTGGATTCATCGGTTTCTCACATTTGGCTCTTCATCTATTTTTCTCCATGGAGTACCTCGTAAACAGTTCCAGTGCAGAGCTGGTGTGAGACAAGGGGATTCCATCTAACTGTTGCTCTTTGTTCTTGCTGCTGATCTATTGCAGTTAGTGGTAAATGGCATGCTCCAGAAGGGTCAAATTCAGTTTCCAATCCCATGCCATGATAAGGATTTCCATATCATTCAGTATGTTGATGATACTTTGATGGTTTTCCCATCTATGGAGGAACAACTCATAGCCCTGAAGGAGATGTTAAAGGTTTTTTCCCAATCAACATGTCTTCATATCAATTATCAGAAATCCTCAATGGTCCCTATCAATGTTACCCCTGAGGAAACTGAGAGACTTGCCCAGGTTTTTGGTTGTCAGGTTGGATCTATGCCTTTCACCAATCTTGGTTTACCAGTTGGTACCTCTAAGCCTAGGATGGAACACCTCATGCCTCTGGTTAATTGCATGGAAAGAAGGATGTCTTCTAGTTCCTCCTTTTTGGCTCAAGGTGGCAGATTACAGTACTTAAACTCTTCTTTGTCTTCCCTACCAATCTTCTTCCTTTGCAGTTTGTCCATTCCCCCATGTATTCTCAAACAGGTGGAACGGATTGAGGGGCAGTTGTCGGTGTTCTGGGAATGGGGGTACCCAGACCTGCCTACCTGTGGCCCAGGGCTGGCCCACTTCATCAAGCAAGTGCAATCGGGCACGACACCACTCAAGGCAAGGCCCTCCCGAGGGGCGAAGACTCACAAGCAGGAACAACATCAAGACCTGCAGGCGGCCTCCTCAGGACCCCTTCGGAGCGGCGGATATTCCGAGGCGAACCCCGACCTCCGGAGCGGCGGACATTCCGAGGCGAGACCCGGCCTCAGGAGTCAAAGATGACGCGGAGGAAGGACAGCCGAGCAGCATACACAGGATGGTACAGTTTCCCCTTTAGTGCAAAGGAAGCAAGGACGGACGCGGGTTCCCAAGACATCCTCCAAAGGTTTCTATTCCGTCGCAACAAGGCCACCACTATCCGCCAACAAGACGAACGTCATCCCTAGACCCGTCCTTGTAGCCCTGGCAGCCACTTTGCAGGTGAAGACTACTTTTGGACAGGGGAAGCATGTTCCCGTTCCCCCTTGAAAATTGGCCGTTGTGGGATCCCTTCCCGCCAAAACGATAAGGAAAGAGGACCGGGCCACCACTATATATAGAGAGAGTAGGTTACTTCATAGGGCATCCGATTCATTCATTCGCCCACCGGCACCACACAAAGGCCACCCAACCTCCGGAGGCCCTCGAACACTGTACTAGTTCATCAACCAACCCCCACGAGAGGCAATCCATCAAAGCAGGAGTAGGGTATTACGCTTCTCAGTGGCCCGAACCTGGGTAAACCGTCGTGTTCTGTGTCTTCCTCACCATCGAGTGTGTTCTTTGCCATCCCCAACGAGTAGCGATTTAGGCGAGGCGAGCCCACGAGAGATCTTCGTACACGTCCCTGAGTTCAAATCTTTAGGGTTTTGCAGAGCAC